>NC_091453.1:21972039-22280853 GCF_964237555.1 Oryctolagus cuniculus
CACCGCAAGGCGGAGGATTAGCCTAGTGAGCCGCGGCGCCGGCCTAAGATGTTGCTTTTTTTGTCTTTTACCTTTGTAAGTTTCTTTTGAGGAATCTAAAGTTTTCTTACCTTAGTCCTTCTAAATGTACTATTTGTGTATTTTGTCATGTGTAGACATTCTCAATTGCCTTTAGTGATTAGAACAGGAAATAACTAGGTCTGTATGTCTCTCTGGGTGAATGTGGATATGTTTTGATATTTGTACTGTTGTGGTTATTCCAGCTTATTGGATTCATATTTTCTAGAATGTAATTAATTTGAAAAATTATAGACCATTACTTCCTCAAATATTTCTTCAGATCTCTCCTCTCCTTTTCCTTCTTTGGGATTCTAATGACACATGTGTTAGACTGTTAATTATTGTTTCATAGCTCTTGCTCTATTCTGTTATCTTTTTCATACTTCCTTCTCTTTGTTTCAGTTTGAATGTTTTTCATCAACCTATCTTTAAATTCACTAATTTGGTTTCCATTGGTTGTAGTAAGCCTATCAGAGTACCTACAGAAATCATTTTCCATCCTTGTTAACATCTTGTTTTTCATCTCTAGTGTTTCTAGCTTATTCTTTCTTACGTTCTTTTTCTGAAATTGTGCATATTGCCTACCTTTCCCAATGATACCTTTATCATATGATCATAGTTATTTTAATCTCTATATGATAGTTAATATATTTGTGCTATATTTCAGTCTGATTTGGTTGATTGTTTTGTTTCTATAAAATATACCACTCCCCCTTACTTTCTTATGTATTTCTTTTACTCTTCCTTTGGATCTAGATACCTTGAGTGGAGTGGAAGTAAATAAATGTTTGTCTCAAAATGGGCATATCTTTCCCTCTGGTAGACCTTTTTTAGTGGAGAGACATTGAGGCAATCTAATCAAGAGTTGGTCAGGGTTGAGGATTTTCTGGTGCTACAGCTATCCTCAATGCCTCATATATTCCTTTAGAGATATTTTGTGCTTAATTTAAACATTGCTTTTCCAGAGAGTTTCCCAGTATCTGTTCCTCTATTTCGTCTTTCCCTTGTGCTCTTAGAGAGGGTACCTATCTCTATGGTCTTGCCTCTCTCAGAGTAGTATACTACCATTACTTGTTCCTTAGGATGTTTTAACCTTATGAGAAGGGAAGATTAAAGAGATTCCTGTTTTTCTGATTAACC
Source organism: Oryctolagus cuniculus (assembly GCF_964237555.1). Lineage (NCBI taxonomy): Eukaryota > Metazoa > Chordata > Mammalia > Lagomorpha > Leporidae > Oryctolagus > Oryctolagus cuniculus. The sequence continues at coordinate 21,973,240 of NC_091453.1, forward strand.
CTCAGTCTTAGACTGCCCCCGGTTCTCAAAAATGGTGTCTTCTTGGTGATTTTGTCCACTTTCATCTGAGATGGAGATATAGTCCTGTCTCTCTCCTAGGGGTGGACTTTACATATAATTTTTCTGTTCCCTTCCTCCAGCTACAAAGGGTATTTGCCAGTGCTTACTAACAACAGGATTATTGTCCTTATCCCAACAGATTAAGGGCTGGTTTTTAGAGGAAACATGAGAAAAAGATCTAGTCAGGTCTCTGTGCCATTCCCACAGCAGTTGCTATTTCACTTCCCAAGGCCTGCATCACAAGTGACATTGTCTCAGGATTTTCATTCTACCTATAGTTTTTACCCAGTGAGGTCAAAGGTGAAGAATATAAAAGTGAGCGTGAATTCTGTTGAGTCTTCAACCTCTGGGAATTCCATGTTCCCATATAGCCCATATGTGGTCTTTAGTAATCTGTTGAATTTGTTAGCTGAAATCTTTTTATTCATGTTTCCCAATAGCTTGACCAGGTAAGTAAGTGCTGTGTTATTTTTCTTTCGGGAAGTCTTGACTTTTCTTATATTTTGAATTCTATCTGTGAGGACTTCAAGAAAAAGTGTCCAGCGTCTGTCATTTATTTTTTGTTGCAAGAATGAGAGGGACTCTATTGAGCATTCTAAATATTTTTAAAAATGTATTTGTTTATTCAAAAGGCAGAGTGGCAGCGAGAGAGACAGAAGGAAGAAAGATTTTCTATCTACTGGTGCTCTCCCCAGATATGCAAATTCCAGGGCTGAGTTAGGCAGAAGCCATTTTCACAAATAAATTGGAGTTAAGAAAATAATTCCTTCATATTCAAGTCAATATGCATATTTTTCTATTGGTGTCATAACAAATTATTATACATAAGTGGAATAAAACCACAAATTAATTATCTCACAATTTTGTGGGTCACAAATTTGAATTGGATCTACTGGTTTCCCTTCTTTGGGTTTCACAATTTCAATATTAAGGTGTTGGCCAGCTGAGCTCTTACCAGGAGACTCTGGGAAGAATTTGCTCCCAAGCTTATTCACTTCCTTGCATTCAAAGAATCAAAGTCCCCATTTCCTTGCTGGCAGTTAAGCAGGGATCATACCTATGACCTATAGGCCTCCCTCCATACTTTATATATGGTTTCCTACATTTCTCAACCAGAAAAAGTACATAAAATCATTCTTGGTCTTGAAATCACTTGTATTTCACCAATTTTATCTCTGACTTCCTCTTCACTACATAGCAATTATTGATTCTTCTTTCTCTTCTGATTTTAAGTTGTCATGTGATCATTTTTGGCCCACTTGGATAATCCAAGACAACCTCCTTTTTATAAGCTTATCTGATTAATAAGCCTAATTACATCTGTAAAGTAACTTTTAGAACAGTACCTACATTAATGCTTTATTGAATAACCAGTGGACAGGTATTCTGGTGGAAACATCTTTCAAATTGTACTTACCAAAGTATATGTTTTTAAAAGTCTAGTAACTTGGCAGTTAAATAGTGCAAACAAAAGACTGGCCACTTGTCTAAATACTCACAGAGTTTGTGGATTCAAAAGGCTTCCATAGCCTAGGCAGCTCATGTCAAGGGCCTCGGGTGATCACTGACATCATACATAAGAGTGTCAATTCTTATATTAACAACTGGAGTCACTGTGTACAAACTTCTCATGCAAGACCTCTGTCCTCAAAGAGTTGTATTATAAGTATGTCTAAGTGCTCCCAAAAGATGTATCATTCTTGGGTGCTTCAGTCTTGTCTGTTGAGGAGCAGTTTTTGTGTGTTTGTGTGTGTGTGAAAATTGATGAACTCTTTACTTAGTATAGAGTTGGTCTTCTGTGTATAAAGTTAATTGAAAATGGATCTTAGTGGAGAATGGGACTGGGAATGAGAGAGGGAGGAGGGGGAGGGGTGGGAAAGTGGATGGGAGGGTAGGTAAGGAGGGACGAATCACTATATTCCTAAAGTTGTACTTATGAAATGCATGACATTGTATTCCTTAAATAAAAAGTTTCCTTGGGGGAAAAAGGCTGGCTGGCCACATAATCAAACTTTGTGTCCAAGAGATTTCTTGAAATAATTACCAAATACCATAAAATAGATTCTTCCTAAGAAATACTTTCACATAAATGTGTCACCAAAAATAGTTCAGAAATCGCTATTACCCCGTTTTCCTGTTTTCTGATTTTCTATTTGAAAATCATTCTATTTGATAGAAAATAAGAACATAAATAATACATGAATGAGAGTGTCTCCATTCTGTGGTCTGTTGTAACATTTCTCCATTTGTTTTTACATTCTCCTTAAAGAAAATATAATTCAGAAGGAATTTTTCTGATCACATTTTTTTCTCAAGCATCCATTCATTATAAGACTTTAATTTACCTGACACTACAGCTTCATTTCAGACTTTTTATTGAACCCTTCTGTCATCTTTTCCACTTACGAATTTGGACATCTGGGTCTCTTTGCATAAAGCTGATAGAAACATTAAATCAAAACATTAAATCATAATCTCCACGATGTAGGGGAAGTTTCTCTTTCCTCATAAAAATTTTCCATAATCCATATTGAGAACTCCAGTTCCTTTAAATGAGCCAGATCTTTTAAATGTAATTTTAGGTTAGCCATGAAAATTAATATACTCTTCAGAGAGTCAATATATTGAATTTAAATTTCCATTAATCCATTAGTCACTGATATGAATTATGGTCCTGATATCAGATTTCCCTGTAAATCGAGAGAAGCTACAGCAAAATTGTGCCTTAAATTGTAGGACATCCAACCCAAGGCCAGAATCAACACTACAAACTCTCAAAGACATCACCACAGAACATGCATGGACATTTTCATGAGATTCATTATAAAAAGAGTTTGAGAAGCTACCATTTGATTAAACTTTGTGAAAATGCTTTTATTCATGTTGCTGATGAAATGTTCCTTTTCCAGAGCCAGCATATCACCACTTTTAGGACCCTATAATTTCCTCTTTATAGCCTCACCAGTCATACCATTCCAGACACTTCCACATCTTGGATCTCTCAGATCATAACTTTTATGATTTTTGTTTAAGATTCTTGAACTTACTTGACAAACAAGGATTACAAAGCATGAAAAGAATTATGCTTTGATTTTGCAATCTTTGGAGGCACTTTCAAGTTGGTTCCATTCAGCTTTCACCAGTATAGGTGCTAGGCTCTCTCCTGCTTAGCCACAATCTCTCAGTTAAGTGACCATTCTTTCTTCTTGGGTCTTGGTCAAATCATAGCATATTTCAATGAGAATATACACATTAAGGAAGTTGAAGTTGGACTGTTAAAGCTCATTGCAGGTGCAGCCATCATGTCTGCTTGTAGTCACTGAATGAAGGGCTGGCTACTAATGAAATGGTGTTCTCAGATACTGATCTCATCTCTCTAATAACTTTTCTTTTTCTTTTTTTAAAAGATTTATTTATTTACTTGAAAGTCAGAGTTACACAGAAAGGAGAAGGAGAGGCAGAGAGAGAGGTCTTCCATCTGGTGGTTCACTCCCCAGATGGCCGCAACGGCCAGAGCTGCACCAATTCAAGGCCAGGAGCCAGGAGCTTCTTCCAGGTCTCCCACGTGGGTTCAGGAGCCCAAGGACTTGGGTCATCTTCTACTGCTATCCCATACCATAGAATAGAGCTGGATGGGAAGAGGAGCAGCCGGGACTAGAACCGGCGCCCATATGGGATACTGGCGCTTCAGGCCAGGGCTTTAACCTGCTGTGCCACAGTGTTGGCCCCCAACTTTTTTTTCATTACTTCTCTTCTATTTCAAGTCAAGAGAATTCTTTTAAGTCTGGAATAGAGAGCTTCTCTCTTTCCAAATACCAGACTTTCAAATGTATCTTGCCATTCCCCTAAGGGTATTACTAGCTTTTAAAATGCAAAAATGTATTTGAACTTCTTTTTACCTAGTTTAGAATGAACGAATAAGTAAATGCAACATTTTTAAATAATTTCCCATCACCAGTATCATAAGGAAAATGAAATTATGTTCACAGTGTGCTTCAAGTGAAATTGTTGGACTTAATTTATGGAAATGAAATCTTGGGAAAGTCAAAGGTTGTTTTAGTTAATGCAAAATGGAGCATAAGTGCTGCTAGAAACAGACTGTGAGGCTTTATTATGCCTTGTACTTCCTTTAGCAAGAAGGGGAGAGCTCTTTTCTTTCTAGGTTCTTCACTAGACTGTTGGTTCATAACCTTGACTACTCACTGGAATCACTTGTTTAAGAATATTGACCTTTGAGTTACATCCTGTCTTAGCTAAAATTCTAAGGTAGCTCCAATATTCTTTCCCCTTTGTGTATACAAACTATATAATCTATTCCCCATGAGTGTAGGTGAGACCTCTGAATATGGTAGGATATGACTCTTGTTATGAGGTTATATTATATGCCAAGAGTGAAGATATTGTGCAGATGAGGTAAAAGCCACTAGTATTGGATTTTGAGTTAATAAATGAGGAGATTATCTTGGGTGGACCTTACTTAATCAGATGAGAGCTTTTAACAGAAGTCTTTAAATCAGATACAAAATAACTAAAACAGATTAAAGATAACACATGTGTCATAAATAATCAACTGTGATGTTGTAGAAAGGGACACATGATGGAGAAGGGTGGCTGACCTCTAGGACTTCAGGATCTTAGGCCAACAACCACACAGAACTGAGTTCTACCAACAACTGGTGGGCTTGGAAGGGAACTCTTAACCTCAGATGAGATCATAGCTCTGGCTGACATGCTGATTTCAGTCTGGTGAGATCCTGATCAGAGAAACCAATTAACCCATGCCCTGACTATGGAAACTGTGACATAACATATTTATGCTTTCTTGAGACTCTATGTTCCTGGTAATTTGTTATGTAGCAATGTAGCAATATACCAATGCACACACACAGAGTCAATTGATGTGGAATTAGGCATGAGACTCACATTTTTTAAAAGCTCCAAATTATTGCAATATGCTGCCAAGGTCAAGACCATTGGCCTAGACCTTTTATACATACTTGTTTTTGAGTCTTGGATAAGAGCTGTTTTTCTCATATGGTACCCTATGATGCTCGAATTTTTAAATAAACTCTGTCTTATGGTACAACTGTTACCACTGTGGTTACTCATTCCAAACCCTAATTTTTCTTTCTTTTTTCTTTCTTTCTTTCTTCTTTTTTTTTTAAGATTATTTATTTGGGCCGGCGCCGCGGCTCACTAGGCTAATCCTCCGCCTTGTGGTGCCGGCACACCGGGTTCTAGTCCCTGTCGGGGCACCGGATTCTGTCCCGGTTGCCCCTCTTCCAGGCCAGCTCTCTGCTGTGGCCAGGGAGTGCAGTGGAGGATGGCCCAAGTACTTGGGCCCTGCACCCCATGGGAGACCAGGAGAAGCACCTGGCTCCTGGCTTCGGATCAGCGTGGTGCTCTGGCCACAGCGCGCTGGCTGCGGCTGCCATTGGAGGGTGAACCAATGCCAAAGGAAGACCTTTCTCTCTGTCTCTCTTTCTCACAGTCCACTCTGCCTGTCAAAAAAAAAAAGATTATTTATTTGAAAGTCAGAGTTGGCCGGTGCCGCGGCTCAATAGGCTAATCCTCTGCCTGCAGCGCCGGCACACCAGGTTCTAGTCCTGGCTGGGGCACCGGATTCTGTCCTGGTTGCCCCTCTTCCAGTCCAGCTCTCTGCTGTGGCCAGGGAGTGCAGTGGAGGATGGCCTGAGTCCTTGGGCCCTGCACCCTCATGGGAGACCAGAAACACCTGGCTCCTGGCTTAGGATCAGTGCGGTGGGCCGGCCACAGCAGCCATTGGGGGGTGAACCAACGGAAAAGGAAGACCTTTCTGTCTCTCTCTCTCTCACTGTCCACTCTGCCTGTCAAAAAAAAAGAAAAGAAAAGAAAAGAAAAGAAAAAAAAAGAAAAGAAAAGAAAAGAAAAGAAAAAGAGTTACAAAGAGAAGGGAGAGACAGAGAAGGAACTTCCATCCACTGGTTCACTCCTCAGATAGCCTTAATAGCCAGGTCTGGGCAAGGCTGATGCCAGGATTCAGGAGCTTCATCTGGGTCTCCCATGTGGTTGACAGGGGCCCAAACATTTGGATCACTCTGCAGCTTTACCAGGCCATTAGCAGACCTGGGTTGGAAGTGGAGTAGCCTGGACGTGAACCAGTGCCCATGTGGGATGCTGACATTGCAGATGGCAGCTTTACCCACTACGCCACTGCGCCAGCCCCCAAGCAGCAATTTTTCAATGTCTCTTTGATTTTTGACAGATAGAATGATACTTTAAGCATCAGAATTATATTATAAATGGAAAATATAATAAATGCATACATGTATCAGCAATTTTTTTTAAAAAAAAAGCTTATTTATTTGAAAGGCAAAGTTACAGAGAGGGCAAGGCAAAGGCAGACAGAAAGAGATCTTCCTTCTGCTGGTTCACTCCCCAAATAGCCACAACAGCCAGGAGCTTCTTCCCGGTCTCCCATGTGGGTGCAGGGGCCCAACGGCTTGGGCCATCTTCTACTACTTTTCCAGGCCATAGCAGAGAGCTGGATCGGAAGAGGAGCAGCTGGGACTAGAAGCGGCTCCCATATGGGATGCCGGCGCCTCAGGCGGAGGATTAACCTACTGTGCCACGGCACCGGCCCCACCACATGTTTTTCTTTATCTGAACATATAATATACAATATTGGTCTTGATATAAATATCTATATGGAATTCTACAGAAGTCTACAAAGGTAGGAAGGAATACAAATTCCCATCAGCCTGTTGTCTTCTGGGCATCTATTTTTTTTCTTTTACTTTCTATTGATAATAACACTTCATTTCCTATTCCAAATTTGTCACCCCTCCTTGCCCCTGTAAGAAATTTCAAGGAGAAATTAATGCTTAAATCTGATGAGTCATTTCCTATTTGCATGCTACTGACTTTTTTGAGGATTTTTTTCCTTCCTGTGTTTCATGTATCTCACATCACTTTTCTTTACTGTGATTTTTTTCTTGCAATTGACCTGTGCTCCTTTCATGAAGTCTCTCTCATCTTCCAGGGTTTATCACTTATAGACAACCTACTCAAGGCTTGCACAGAATCTTAGTCTGAGTTCCTTAGAAAACAGAGCCTGTGGACAAGATTAATGCTAACATTTTACTGGTATAGGATTGGGAGAGTTTGTGAATTTCCAGGGGAGGAAGAATTTATAAAAGGTAACTGAAGCAAGAAAAACAGTGAATACAAGATAGAACATTACCATACTGTCTGCAAATTACAAGAAAATGTAATTTTTCAATCACTCACATGAGCTGTGCCCTAATTGGCAATATGGAGCTACCACTCTTCAGATTAGTATGTGGGAAGAATAAAGTAGCAGAATTTAACAAAACACTTTTGTTTACTATATCACACTTGTTCAAACTTTCCTTAAAACACACTAACTGTTTAAACCTCAAGGCTGAATTTTTAGCTTTTAGGAAAGTGGACTACTGCATCCATGATGAATAGCATCATCTAAACTTAGGGCCATGGTGTTTAAGCTCTGGTTGCTCCTTCTCAGAGACCACGTAGAAGCCCAGTTTCACACTTTGAGGGTGAGACGGCTGGCAGTGATAGGAGATGTGTCTACAACAGTAGTGGATGAGTGTTTTAATTAAGATGGCCAAATCTGGGGCCAGCACTGTGGCATAGTGGGTAAAGCCATCGCCTGCAGTGCCAGCATCCCATATGGGCTCTGGTTTGAGTCCTGGCTGCTCCACTTCTGATTCAGCTTTTTGCTATGGCCTGGGAAAGCAATGGAAAATGGCCCAAGTCCTTGGGCCCCTGCACCTGAATGGGAGACCCAGAAGAAGCTCCTGGCTCCTGGCTTCGGATCGGCACAGCTCTGGCCATTGCTGTCAATTAGGGAGTGAACCAATGGATGGAAGACCTTTCCCTCTCTGTCTCTTCTCTCTCTGTGTAAATCTGACTTTCAAATAAAAATAAATTTAAAAAAGATGCTCAAATCTTTAGGCAGCAAGGTGAGGGACAAATTTGTCCAACATTATCTGGGGAAATATATAAAATTGGGCCAACCAATTGTACTCTTACATTCTACTTGTATCTTGAGAGTGAGGAAGAAAATCCAATCCCTATCAATAATAAAACCCTAAGAAGTAATAAGGATTTCTATGGCTGTTGTTACTCCTGTTCCCAAGGCTGTAATATTTATTCATCTATTGTTTCACCACCATTCAAGATTTCTATCACTCTCTTCAAGTGATAACCTACTTCAAGTACTTAACCTACTTTGGGTGGCTTACCTGGTAGGCTGAACTAGAAATTCATCCTGAAGTGCAAAGCATTAGCAGTCTTGCTCTTGCTGAGCCAGTTTTAATAAGATTGCCCATTTATATAATCTTCATGCATGGAAATATTGACAGATTACCCAGCAATACGTAGCAGAAAGAAATATATATCTTGCTGCTCTCATTGTGCAGTGGCATCCTTGTTTTTAGTTAACTTTATAGAGTATTCCTTGCTCCTCATACTTAACTTACCATAGTGTTCCCTTTCTTGAAACCAAGGCCTCTAATTAGAGCCTAAAATTGAGGGGCAGAAATAACAAATTGTATAAATGAGTGAATTAGAGTGATGATGAGATGGTCCTATTTTATCTCACCTTTATTCCCAAACCAGAGTATTGGACCCATTAGAGAAATACTATGAGATAATGGCATCTATGTTCAATGGGTATACAGCCCTTAATGGGTGTTCTATGTCTATCTATATAACTGGTGGTTGTTTTCTTAATCCAATTTATAATCCTCCTCCTTTTAAAAAAATACTCTCAATTTACAACTCAGTGGATTTCACATCACCCAATTTATGATGAGCAACTCTCATCATATTGTAAATTGATGCAGTATTCATAATTCAATATTACAGACACTCCAATCCTCAAAGAATGTTTTTAAGTAAATTCCTAAGCATAGAATTTATAGCAAAGCTATGTTTTCAAATTTATTTTCACATAGTTATAAATAATGCTAAAATGAACATGGGAATGCAGATAATCTCTTCAAGTTACTAATTTCATTCCATTTTTACTATTTACCAACAAATAAGATTTCTTGTATAACATGGTGATTGTAATATTAAATTTAAAAGGATACTCCACACTGTTTTCCACAGTGCCTGTATCAATTTACAATACACCAACACTGTATAAAGGTTCTCTTTTCTCTCATCCTTCCAGCATTCTTTAAAAAAACAAAACAAAACAAACAAGCAGCCATGCACAGGAGTGAGGTTCATTATGGTTTTGATTTATATTTCCACAATGACTAGGAAAAGTGGAATTACAATGTGAGTTCATTTTTATACATATACATTTTGAAATTCCTGTATTGATATTTTATAATATTCATTTTCAGTGACTTTTTTGAGATCCTACATATGCATGATTTCAAACTTTTAATTCAGGAATTTAAGCCATTTACATTCAATATTATTTGTGATAAGTAGTGATTAAGTCTTCTCATTTTTCTTTAAAATGTCTTCTGTTTATTATCAATATCCTTTATTCTTTTTCTAATGTGTTTTATACTTTCACATATTTTCATGATGAAAATTATCTTTCTTTGTTTCTGACTGTAGGACATGCATAATCATCTGTAAGACTGGTCATATGGTGAAGAATTGCTTCCATTTTTGCTTTCCTTAGAAAGTCCATTTCTTCTTAATTTATAGAAGACATTGTCGCTGCTTAAAGTACTCTTTGTAGGCAATTATTTTCTTTTGGAATCTGGAATATATCATTTCATTTCCTCCTGGTCTATAAGATTTCTGTTGAAAAAAATCTGTTGTTAATCCAGTGAGGATTTCCTCAAAATTACATGGTGCTTTTGTCTTGCAAAATGTAAAATTTTCTCTTTGGGATCAGCTTTTGAGAGCTTGACTAAAATGTGTTGCATTGAAGATTTTTTTCCATTCATGTCAATTTGGTATCCTATAGGCCTTCTCTACTTGAATGTCTACATTGTTCTTTAGATTGGGGAAATTTTCTACAATTATGCCATTGATTAGTTTGTCTAAGTCTCTACTCCTCACTTTTCCTTCAGTCGTCCCCACAATTTGAATATTTGTTGTTTGTTTTAATAGTGTCCTCAAAGTATCAGAGGTTGTCTTCATTTGGTATCAGGTATTTATTTCATCAGTCTTCTTTTCTTTAGAATCTGTCACTAAAGCATTATCATGTTCCTTTGGGAACATCATATTTCCTTGCTTTTTTATACTTCCTGTGTCTCTATGTTGATATTTGCATATTCACTAGATTGGTTGCTTCTTTCACTATTAACAAGTAATTTTGTGGTAAAAGACCTTCCTGAAGATTTGTCTTCAGCTGTCAGTTTGATAGACTACTTTGGCTTTATTTCTGATTGGATGTTGTAGTATAGTCTCCCTATATCTCCTTCCAAGACAATTGATAAAAGTAGTAGCAGAGGCATCGGCTGCTCCTTTCAGACCGAGCAGTGCTTTGTGGGCCTCTGTAGCAGCTACTTGAGTAAAGACTGGAATCACAGGGATGCTGGTTCTCAGTCTACTGTGGCTGGAGTTGTAGAATGACTAGCCTGGCACCTTGAAAGAATGACTGCATTGATTGAGGTATAGTCATGGTCACAGTAGTGCCAGTCCAAAATGTGGCTAGGGCATGTGAGTCACTGCAGAGCCCCAGGTTCCTGTGCAGTATCTTCATACCCACTTACCTTTTGTCCCCAGCAGACCATTACTATATCCATATTAATTGTGTAGTTTTAAGGGAGGAATGGGGTGAACAGTCTTGCCACCATCTACACTGCAATCCTAAATCATACATGAAGTCCACATTCCTCCAAGATCAATGTAGCACAGGATAGAGTTGAGACCCTGTTTTCTGTGGCTACCTACTATTGAAGTGGGCTTCCAGCCTGAGACTGCTGTCACCAAGCACGGATGAGACTGGTTTGGATATACATCCAATTTACTGGGTCCATGGATCTCCACTTGAGACTGGGGAAGGTACAGGGCCTCTGTTCACAGGAATTGACCTGGGAATATTGACCATTAGTATCTTCTCTGTGATAGTTTTTTTATCAAATTCAAGATGTAGTCCCGTGCTCACTCTGTTGTGCTACTCCTCAGTTGCTGTAGTCTGGCTCCTTGCTGTCTTCTCACAGTTGGAGGATAGGTAATGAAGGCAGTGTATTGGCCACTCAGGCTGACACTAAGATAAGTTACACCTGAGTTGAAACTGCAAAGCCCTGCATTCTCTTGTGAGAGCATAGGGGTTATACAGATTGAAACATTCATCCATCAAACCAAAGTGTAAGCCTTTGAAGCTGGAGAAGATTTTGAGGCTGGGTGTGTGCATGATGGTCTGAGGGTAGAGGTCTTTGGGCTTTTTCTGGTGCTGAATCTCATTGCAGTAGTCCCAGCTCTGAGTTTCAAGGACAAGTCCTAAACTCACTTTCCTGCCCTGTTCTCCAGTGTCTGAGGTCTTGCTCTTATGGCTGCTGGAGGTTGGGGGACAGTTGCAGGCAGTTCCTTGTATGCCCAGGCTGTTCTGTGCTCGATCACCCCTGCATTTCATGGATACCAGGTCCTGCACAGTCTTGGCGATATGTGCCTTGGTAGTAAGATGATGGGGGTGATACAAGCCAACACAACAACTCTGTCCAATCAGGGTTGAAATCTCCAGCTGATGTAGGGTCAGATTTAGAGGCTGTATCTATGAGCACTGATGTGGGGATAAAAGCCACTATATTATATCTGGTGTTAGGTCTCACGGGTCCAACTCTGAGCTTCAAGGCAAAGTCCTTAATTCACTTCCTTGCGCTTTTCCTCAGAAGCTGGAATCTTGCTCCAGTGTCCAGCAGAGGTTGGGGGAGGGATGATGGAAGTGGTCCCTTGGTCAGTAAGGCTGATATTAAAATGGGTTTCACTCTGGACTCACGGTCATTGGGCCCTTTACTGTCTCAGTGTATATGCCAGTCTTCCATGAAGGTGCTAGTAATACAGGCTGAAACAAATCTGTCCTACCAGGGTGCAGGTCTATGCATGATGCCAGCACTGAGCTTAAAGGAAAAGCCCTAAATCCACTTTCCTACTCTATTCCCCAGAGACTAGAATCTTGCTGTATTGTCTGCAGAAGTTGGGTGAGGGGTGATGAAGGTAGTCCCTTAGCCAAAGTTTCAGTCTGCCCTGCCTAGGAGCACAGGCTGTGGGACTATGCCTGACTCTAGTTTTCACTATACAGACATGGTACTAAGTCTAAGATCTGGGTTATATTTCCTCCTCTTCTCCTGAGCTGGAGGCACCTATTTCTCTCCATGCTACTTGGAGCTGGGGGAAGGGTGACACAGCAACTCTTTTCCTTTTGCCTTCTTCAATGTGTCTTATTAGACTAAAACCAAGCACTGTGGTTTCTCACCTGACTTCCTTAGCTCTTGTGAAAGTGGCCTGATGAGAGAAGAGTTGTTTCAGCTGGTGTCTCTATGGGGGGATCACAAGAACATGTTACTCAGTCACAATCCTGCTTCATTTCTTCCTGGGCATTTCAAATTGTTTTATTTTTAAGAACACATATGTATAATATAGCTCTTATATACCCACCTTTGTTTTTGGCTGATAATTTTAATTAAATATATGAAGTTTCCACACTTCCTATTTGAATGAATCTTTCCTTTTAGTAGATTCTGCAAGAAGGCGAATGAATACAAAATCCCTTGTATTCCTAGACATTCACAAAAAATTTGAAAGCTTTAGCACTTAACAGAAAACTTGACTCTGTGTCAAATCCTTGGTTTGTACTTTCTTTTGTTTTGAAAATGTCATTTCACTATTGTCTTCATTTACGTGTGGTTTGTGAGAATTTTGATAGCAATTGTTTTTTCTTTGAAATTTGTTTCATTTATTTTCCAGAGACCTCTGCATTGTTTCCTTATATTTAATCCCAAATAATTTTAAAAGAATATTTCTCAGACTTTATCCTTACAGCTAAATTTTATTCACTTCCCTGTACTCAGCTTCTTTTTTTTCCACAATGAGAGAGAAATCATCATCTTTAATATGAGTTCTATTCCATTGTTTTGATTTTTTTCTTTATTTTATTAGACTTTTTTTTACTTATTTCAATGCTTTTTATTAAATTCCCATTTAAATCTATTATCCTTTGAGTACCTTGTAATTTAATTGTACTAGATTATATAATTTTATCTTTAAATTTCCATTTTTTTAGTACAATCAACTCTTACTTTATCCTTGTATTATGTATTCTCTTATCTGTAGTTAGATTTTGTGTTTCTGATTCAAGATTCTCTTTAATCTCCTGATGCTTGCATGAGGACTTCTATTTGGTGAGCGGGGTGGAGTACAGTTTTTTCAGGTTCATCTGTTTCTATTTTTGGATGCATAAGTTGTTATCAGCTGAAATTCTTTGCTTTGGAATTTCCATTTTTATTAAAGCTTTTTTTTATTTATTTGAAAGTCATAGAGAAAGTTACACAGCGAGAGGAGAGGCAAAGAGAGAGAGAGAGAGAGAGAGAGAGAGAGAGAGAGGTCTTCCATTCGCTGGTTTACTCCCCGATTGGCCCCAATGGCCAGAGTTGTGCAGATCCGAAGCCAGGATCCAGGAGCTTCCTCTTGGTTTCCCATGTGGGTACAGGGGCCCAAGTGCTTGGGCCATCTTACACTGCTTTCCCAGGCCACAGCAGAGAGCTGGATTGGAAATGGAGCTGCTGGGGCTAGAAACAGTGCCCATATGGGATGCCGACACTGCAGGCAGCAGCTTTACCCGCTATGCCACAGTGCCGGCCCCTCCATTTTCTTATTGTATTTTTACTGTATGATTTTTTTCTGTTTTTAATTCATTAATAAACAATTTTGGACTGTCTTCTTTTGAATTTGTTATGTCAGTTGACATATTTTGTTTCCCTTAATTTCCTTAGTTTTCTGCCTGACTCTGAATTTATCTACTCTCCTTTCACTATCACATCTTCAAAGTAAAGAACCTCTCTCTACATATCTGAGTCTTCCCCTGGGGCAATGTTTCTCTGAAGCTTCTAGTGATTTCACTTCATTTTGAACCTCTTCCCTTTAACCAGTACTGTAACCACGAAATACTAGTCTATGTTGAGAATTTTGTCATTAAATATTAAACTTTCTCTTTGGTAAAGGTGTTAATTTTGTCTAAGCTTTGCCTAAATCCTCTGTGTCATTTTACAGTTTTTCATGGAATTCCATAAATCTCCTTTCAACATTTCTACACTCACTCATTTGCAGTGACTAGAAATGAAAACTCTGTAGTAATTTGTTTATTCTGTCTACAGGGGATTTGTTGTATATGTTATTGTCTGTCTTAATAATTCCAAAGACATGCATAGTATGTAGTTTCATTTCTTCTCTTTGATGATGTTATTATTTTTTATTGTGTTTTCTTCTGTGGGGAGAATGTGAAGGGATAATCAATATCACATGACTAACATTAAACTCTAGAACTATTATATACCACACCTGAAGATTTTCTATTGTTTCAAAAAAACCTATGTTCAAAATCAAACTCTCTATGTGTATATTAAACCTGCTTCTCATACCATATTCACTATACCCATAAATTGTTCTTTACTATTCAGATTTTTCAGACCATGAAAATATGGAGATTATTCTTTTCTCTAAAAAACTACTCCATAAAATCAAAACTACAAAATATATCTTAAATCCAACCATTTTTTCCAAATCCACTGTATTACCCCAAAACAATCTACCATCATTTTAAAAATATATTTTATTTTTTCTACAATCATTTCTTATCAGACTGTCAACAATATGTTATAGCTCCCAGTTTCAAATCAGACCCCTTTCAAAAACTGACACAGAACAATTCCAAAATAGCTCACTTTATAAGATTTATTAGATCATGTCATAACTTAGAATAAAATTTAAATTCCCTGCCATGCTTGATACATGATCCATTCTCTGTAAATCTTTCTTAATTTTTTTTACCATCCTCTCCCTATTCTTCCTCATGCATTCCATGAATAGTGTCTTCCTTTGCTACTGGGTGTACTCTCTAAAAGATATTTACTCAAGATGTGTATTTGGATCACTCAATTACCATATTCAAGTCTTTGTTCAATGCCACCTCCTCAGGTAAGCATTCCATAACTACTAAAATGCATCTCTATTAGTTCTGCTCCTGTACTCTGCTTTATTTTTTCTTGATCACTTAACAGTGCTAAATTCTATTTCCATTTATTTATTTATCTATGTATTTACTTCCTCACGGTCTTTTCCACCACTCTATAGTCCATATGATGACAGGGATTTTGTCTGTTTTGTTCACATCATATCCCCATCACCTAGAATGAGATCAAGCAAAATTACTAACTTTTATAATTTTGCTTGGATAAATGAAACCTGCTGTGTAACTTCTTCAGCTCTACTTGACCCAGTAACAAATAATTTTTAGCTATTTAGCAGTGTTAGAATTAGACAGTTAGCCAGTGTTTGAGTCCAACATGATGTCAGAGAATGAAATTTGTCTTCTATGCAAAACTAACTAACCTTCAAAAGTTTTAATGTGAACCTTGGCTTCATTAGTTACAAAGTTCTATGCAGAATTATATGGAAACTGTAGTCATGTGAAAAGAAAATAATCTATCAACCATGTCCTTACTTCAAAGAAAAAGTCTCAAATCAAAATATAAGCTCCCAGTTCATGAACATAAGAAAGAAAACCAGGGTGGACACAACACAAGCAGAAGGAAAGAAACAAGAAACATAAGGAGGCCGGCGCCACGGCTCAATAGGCTAATCCACCTAGCGGCGCCAGCACACCAGGTTCTAGTCCCGGTTGGGGCGCCGGATTCTTTCCCGGTTGCCCCTCTTCCAGGGCAGCTCTCTGCTGTGGCCCGGGAAGGCAGTGGAGGATGCCCCAAGTGCTTGGGCCCTGCACCCCATGGGAGACCAGGAAAAGCACCTGGATCCTGCCATTGGATCAGCGCGCTGAGCAGGCCGCAGCGTGCCGGCAGTGGCAGCCATTGGAGGGTGAACCAACGGCAAAAGGAAGACCTTTCTCTCTGTCTCTCTCTCTCTCACTGTCCACTCTGCATGTCAAAAAAAAAAAAAAAAGGAAGAAAGAAACATAAGGAGCAGAAATCAGAGAAACATAAAAGTAACAAAAATATAGGAAAAAAATAAGAAATAGCATGTTTGCTGCAAAGAAAAGTAAGACTGATAAACTTCTAAGACTGATAATGACAAATAGATGATATAAATTACTAATACGAAGAATGAAACAGGGAAATCAATCTAGGCTATGCAGACCAAAAAATATAATAAAAGAATACTATTAACATCTCCACCCATGTATTTGGTAATTTGGATGAAAAGAAGGAAAAAATCCTCAAAAAAAACCCACAAGACTATCATAATTCACTTAATCTAAAACACACAATTTGAATAGTCTTCTATCAGAATAATTAAGTTTGTGGCTTAAAAACTGTCTTTACTTACAAAACCTAAATAAACCAATTACCAGGGCAGAAATTGAATCAGTAATAAAGACTCCCAACAAAGGAAATCCTAGGACAAGATGGCTCCACTGCTGAATTCTACCAAATTTTTAAAGAACTCATCCCAATTCTTCTTAAACTATTCAAAACAATTGAAAGAGAGGAAATCTTCCCAAACTCCTTCTATGAGTCCAGCATTGTCTTAATTCCAAAACCAGAAAAAAAGATACAACAAAGGAAGACAGTATCCCTGATGAACATAGATGCAAAAATCCTCAACAAGATACTATCTAATTAAATCCTACAGCACAAAAGGATCATTCACCTATACCAACTGGGATTTATCCCTGGGATGCTGTTATGATTCAACATATGAAAATCAATAAACATGATATATCATATTAACAAATTGACGAATGAAAACAAGATGATTATCTCTATAGATGCAAAAAAGCATTTGATTAAATACATCTTTTCATGATAAAATCTTTAAGTAAATTGAGTATAGAAGGAAAATAAAACAATAAAGGCAATATATAACAAAACTACAGCCAGCATCATATGAATGGGGAAAAGCTGGAAGCATTTCCACTAATGTCTGGAACCAGACAGGGATGTCCACTTCCACTGTGGCTATTCAGTATAGGTCTGGAAGTTTTAGTCAGAGCTATTAGGCAAGAAAAAGAAATCAAAAGGATACAAATTACAATGGAGGAAATCAGATTATCCTTGTCTTCAGATGACATGATCCTATATATAGGGGAACCAAAAACTCCACTTAGAGATTATTGGAACTCATAATAGAGTTTGGCAAAGTTGTAGGTTATAAAATTAGCAAAAATCAACAGCATCACAAAGAATGCCGTAGTTAAAAAAGAACTTGTAAGATGAGTACCATTCACAATGGCTACAAGATATTTTACATACCTTGGAATGTGAAAGACCTCTACAGTAAAAATTACAAAACATTAAAGAAAGAAATAGAAGATACAAAAAATGGAAAGATACTCCATGTTCATGAATTGGAAGACTTAATCATCAAAATGTCCATACTACCCAAAACAATTTACAGATTGAATCAAAATACCAAAGACATTCTTCTCAGATCTATAAAATACTATGCTAAGATTCATATGGAAAAACAAGAGACCCCAAATAGCTAAAGCAATCTTAAACAACAAGAACAAAGCTAGAGGCATCACAATACCAGATTTCAAGACATACTACAAGGCAGTTACAATCAAAACACTCTGGTACTGGCACAAAAATAGACATGTAGATCAATGGAGCAGAATAGAAACCCCAGAAAATTAATCTTTTTCTGCATGCAGAAATATGAAACAAGACCCCTACCTTACACCTTATACAAAAAGCAACTCAAAATGGATCAAGGATCTAAATCTGTGACCTGATATCATCAAATTACTAGAGAAAAACATTGGGGAAACTCTGCAAGACATTGGCATGGGCAAAGACTTCTTGGACATGATCCCAGAAGCACAGGCAATCAAAGCAAAAATGGACAAATGGGAATCCATCAAGCTAAGAAGCTTCCGCACAGTAAATATTCAATGAAGTGAAGAGGCAGCCAACAGAGTGGAAGAAAATATTTGTAAACTGTACATCTGATAAAGGATTAATATACAGAATCTATAAAGAACTCAAGAAACTCAACAACAACAAAGCAAACAACACTGTTAGGAAATGGGCAAAGGTCATGAATGGGCATTTTTCAAAAGATGAAAAATGAATGGCTAACAGATACATGAAAAAATGTTCATTATCACTAACCATCAGGGTAATTCAAATAAAAACTACAATGGCTATCATCCAAAAATCAAAAAATAATAAATGCTACTGCGGATGTAGAGAAAAATGTACCCTACTACATGGTTGATGGGAATGTAAAGTGATGCAACCATTTTGGAAAAGAATGGGTACATTCCTCAGAAATCTAAAAATAGATCTACCATATGATCCAGCCATTCCTTTCCTGGAATTTACCCAAAAGGAAATGAAATCAGAATATGAAAAAGTTAGCTATACCCCCCATGTTTATCACAGCTTAATTCACCATAGCTAAGATATAGAATAACCCAGATGTACTTCAACTGATGCCTGGATAAAGAAAATATGATATATATATATATATATATACACACACACACACACAGTGAAATACTACTGAGCCATAAAAAAAGAATGAAATCCTGTCTTTTGCAGTAAAATGGGTGCAACTGGAGACCATTATGCTTAGTGAAATAAATACAAAAATAAAAAACAACAAAAAAGCAATGTGTAAGAATGAAACTGAGGCCGGCGCCGTGGCTCAATAGGCTAATCCTCCACCTAGCGGCGCCGGCACACCGGGTTCTAGTCCCGGTTGGGGCGCCGGATTCTGTCCCGGTTGCCCCTCTTCCAGGCCAGCTCTCTGCTATGGCCAGGGAGTGCAGTGGAGGATGGCCCAGGTGCTTGGGCCCTGCACCCCATGGGAGACCAGGAAAAGCACCTGGCTCCTGGCTCCTGCCAGGATCAGCGCGGTGCGCCGGCTGCAGCGGCGGCCATTGGAGGGTGAACCAACGGCAAAGGAAGACCTTTCTCTCTCTGTCTCTCTCTCACTGTCCACTCTGCCTGTCAAAAAAAAAAAAAAAAAAAGATTTAAAAAAAAAAAAAATTACTAGAGAAAAACATTGGGGAAACTCTGCAAGACATTGGCATGGGCAAAGACTTCTTGGACATGATCCCAGAAGCACAGGCAATCAAAGCAAAAATGGACAAATGGGAATCCATCAAGCTAAGAAGCTTCCGCACAGTAAATATTCAATGAAGTGAAGAGGCAGCCAACAGAGTGGAAGAAAATATTTGTAAACTGTACATCTGATAAAGGATTAATATACAGAATCTATAAAGAACTCAAGAAACTCAACAACAACAAAGCAAACAACACTGTTAGGAAATGGGCAAAGGTCATGAATGGGCATTTTTCAAAAGATGAAAAATGAATGGCTAACAGATACATGAAAAAATGTTCATTATCACTAACCATCAGGGTAATTCAAATAAAAACTACAATGGCTATCATCCAAAAATCAAAAAATAATAAATGCTACTGCGGATGTAGAGAAAAATGTACCCTACTACATGGTTGATGGGAATGTAAAGTGATGCAACCATTTTGGAAAAGAATGGGTACATTCCTCAGAAATCTAAAAATAGATCTACCATATGATCCAGCCATTCCTTTCCTGGAATTTACCCAAAAGGAAATGAAATCAGAATATGAAAAAGTTAGCTATACCCCCCATGTTTATCACAGCTTAATTCACCATAGCTAAGATATAGAATAACCCAGATGTACTTCAACTGATGCCTGGATAAAGAAAATATGATATATATATATATATATATATATACACACACACACACACACAGTGAAATACTACTGAGCCATAAAAAAAGAATGAAATCCTGTCTTTTGCAGTAAAATGGGTGCAACTGGAGACCATTATGCTTAGTGAAATAAATACAAAAATAAAAAACAACAAAAAAGCAATGTGTAAGAATGAAACTGAGGCCGGCGCCACGGCTCACTAGGCTAATCCTCCGCCTTGCGGCACCGGCACACCAGGTTCTAGTCCTGGTCGAGGCGCCGGATTCTGTCCCGGTTGCCCCTCTTCCAGGCCAGCTCTCTGCTGTGGCCAGGGAGTGCAGTGGAGGATGGCCCAAGTGCTTGGGCCCTGCACCCCATGGGAGACCAGGATAAGTACCTGGCTCCTGAGGGGTTGGCACTGTGGCATAGTAGGCTAAGCCTTTGCCATTGGTGCTGGTTCCAATTTTAGTATATGTGCTGCCAAAGCAAGCACAGTGCTCGTTCCTATCCCTGCTGCTCCCCTTCCCATACAGCTCCTTGCTTGTGGCCTGGGATAGCAATGGAAGATGACCCAAGTGCTTGGGCCTCTGTACCTATGTGGTGAACCTGAAGGAAGCTCTTGGCCCCTGGCTTCAGATTGGCCCAGCTCCAGCCTTTGTGGACATTTAGGGAGTGAACCAGAGCACGAAAGACTTTTTTCTCTGTCTCTTCCTCTCTTTTTCTGTAACTTTACCTCTCAAAGAAATAAATAAAATCTTTAAAAAAATGAATGAAACTGAAATAAAAAAGAACTGTCTTTAAAAAGTCCCCAGATTTAGATGGTTTCACTCGAGAACTCTACAAAATGCTTAAAGACAAATGAATGCTCATCACACTCTATCTCTACAAGAAAGAAAAAGCATAGAGAGTGACACTGCCATCACTTTATAAGCCAGTATTAATATGATATCAAATTTGGGTAAATACAGCACAAGTAAAATATTGTTGATAGCCCTTGTCTATACTCTTGAGCAACAGTGTTTTTTCTATTTACCACTTGTTGAATTCTGTATTTTCCAGAGGGCTAAGCTTGTGATTATAAAGTAAATTGAAAATATGTCACTGTAAAAGTAAAAGAAAAATAAGTAAGGAAGGAGGAGGATGGAGGAAGTATCAGTATGTTGTTAAAACTATATATAAAATCCATAAAATTTGTTCTCTTTATATAAATAAAAATTAAATTTTAAAAAGCCCAAAAAAAAGAAAACTAGAGGTCTACAGGACTCATGAATATGCATGGAAAATTCTCAACAAAATATTATCAAATAGAATTTTATATTTGTATATTTGCATAATGGTATAATTGTTAATTTGCAACATGACCCATTTTTACTTATTCCAGTGTATATTTCAAAATTGATCTATATAGTCTACCATATTAATAAGGAAGAAAATCACATGATCATATAAATTGATACAGAAAATATTGTATCAGGGTGGGCATCTGGTGTAGTGTTTAAGTTGCCAGTTGGGATATCAGCATTCCATGTTGGAATGCCTGGGTTTGAGTCTTTGCTCCATTCTCTACTTGACCTTCCTGCTAATGCATACTCTGGGAGACAGGAGGTAATGCTTCAATTACTTGAGTCAGTACTACCCACATAGAAGACCCAGACTGAGTTCCAGGCTCCTGACTTCCACCTGGTCTGACCTGACTGTTGCAGGCCTTTGAGGAATGAACCAGCATATGGGAAATCTCTCTCTGTATCTATCTCTTTCTACTTCTCTTCCCCCACCCCACCCTTTCAAATGCATACATAAAAAGAAAGAGTTGTGAGGGCAGGCATCATGATGCAGTGAGTTGTCATTGCTTGGGACACCTGCTTTCCGTATCAGAGTACTGGTTCATGTTGGATCCATCTTCCTGCAAAGGCACCCTGAAAAGCTGCAGATGATGGGCCTAGGATTTGGGTGGGAGATTCACATAGAGTTCTGGGCTTCTGGCTTCAGCCAGGTCTAGCCCTGGCTGTTGCAAGCTGTTAGGGGGGTGAACCAGTGGATGGAAAATGTCTCTCTACCTTTCAATTAGACAGAAATAAACTTAAAAAGAAAAATCAAAAAGAGTTGTAAGAAAATGCAACACTCATTCTGATTTAAAAAAAAAAAAACTAACAGAAAACTAGAAATACAAGAGAACTCCTTCAACTTGATAAAGGGCATCTACAAAATAATTACATCTAACACACTGATTTCACTTAGCATGAGAGATAATCAGAACAATTAGTGGAAGAGTTAAGAATGTGTAGCCTAGAACTCTAATTCTAGAAAAGTGAAAATTTTTTACGAGGAAGAGACTACTGGGAAACTATTCAATCTGATTCATTTTCATGGGCTGTCCTGAGGGATATAATTTAATAGTTTCAAAATTAATATAGAACAGCAAAATAATCTTCAGTGTTACTTTCCAGTTCTCTAGAAGTGGTACCCAAGATTAACTTCTTTTTTTTGTTTTTTTTGTTTTTGTTTTTTTTGGCAGGCAGAGCTAGACAGTGAGAGAGAGAGAGACAGAGAGAAAGGTCTTCCTTCTGTTGGTTCACCCCCCAAATGGCCGCTGTGGCTGACACACTGCACCAATCTGAAGCCAGGAGCCAGGTGCTTCCTCCTGGTCTCCCATGCAGGTGCAGAGCCCAAGCACTTGGGCCATCCTCCACTGCCTTCCCGGGCCACAGCAGAGAGCTGGACTAGAAGAGGACCACTAGAATCTGGCACCCCAACTGGGACTAGAACCCGGGTTGCCGGCGCTGCAGGCGGATTAGCCAAGTGAGCCGCGGCGCCGGCCAAGATTAACTTCTATAGTATCTACAGATTATAAGAGAGTCAATGCTCCTGCTATTATACAGTTAGCAAAGCTAAAATAAAATTAATGTTTAGTATCTGAAATATTGGAGAACCTCATGTAAAAATGTATGTGAACTTAAAACAAGTCTCCAAACTGCAGAGAAACTGTATTTACAAATATTGTAAATATCTACTTTCCAACAAGAAGAACATGATAGTTTATCTGTACTAAAGTTTATAATATCACTACTGAAATTTATTTCATGGATAAAAGCCAGAATCTATTTTCCCCAAAGTTCTAACCCTGATGAAAAATCAACTTACAGAGAAATAATGATCATGTTGGTAAAGTTTCTCATTCTGTTGGCTGTTGGCAGATTGCTCTAAACAGTAGACTATGATACAGAACAATAACCTTTCACTGTGCACTAAACATGTGACTCAAAAATTGTCATGTACTAGAAATTCCCAGTGAGCCCAAAAGAAGTCAGTGGGAAACTTAATGAGCAGCAAATTCCCTAAATGGGTGTGTGTCTATTATGAAGTGCAAAATACCAATACAATGAACATAATATTGCGCCTGTTCTCCGTCTCCAGTCCATGATATTTGGCATAGGAAAATCTTACTGGGAAGACAAACATACTTTCAGAAGGGAGACTTTGAAAGATTTCTGTCATGGAATCTGGATAGTTTTCTAAGTAGGAAACAGAAGTTTGTGTGTTCTCAACTTGAAGTAGGCAGGTATACAGGCTAAAATTGACTAGGTTTGTGAGCTGGAAGACCACAGCTTCGCCACACCCCTGTGTGACCTCACACCCTACCTGATACCTTCACCACGCCCCTGTGTAACCTCACACCCTACCTGATACCCTCACCACACCCCCGTGTGACATCATGCTCTACCTGACCATACCTGAGCACTCACCTGCCCACAAGCCACTCCCTTGTGAAAAATATATAAAAGGCAAGGAGTGTCCCAAAAGGCTCGCTGCCTCTGCTTTGCTGCCGGTGATAAGCAGTGGACAGCAGCTCAAAGCACTTGCTGCATGTGGCTTTTGGCCTGCTCTCTGCTTGGTATGGACGCTATCCTAGTTCCCAGACTTTCCCCTCGCTCTAAACTGAACTAGAAATGTGCCAGGGGATTTCAGCTCAATCTTACCAAGGAGGCAGGTACCAATGCCAGTGCACTTGGTAAAGTGATAAGTATAAATACACAACCGATCAAAAAGATAGGGTAAGTGTCGAAGAGCTTTCACAAATAAGACCAGTGTAAGCAAACAATGAAGGATAGAATTAAAAGGGAGAGAATGATCCTGCTGGGGAAGCAGGACACACAGCAGACTCATAGAATGGCAAATGCCCAAAACAGCACTCCTGCCTCAGAATCAACCCTTGGGACATTCGGATCTGGCTAAAAGGTCCATGAGAGTCTCACAGGCATGGGAAGCCATGACACGGTGGTAAAAAACGATCTAAATGAAAGATCCTGGTGAACAAGACCCCAGCAGAAGGAACAGGCCATCAAGGAGGGAGGCACCTTTCTCTGAAGGGAGGAAGGAACCCCCACTGTGATATGGCCTTGACTAAACAAGTTCAGAGTTGGTGAACTCAAGGGGCTTCCATAGCCTAGACAGCTCATAGCAAGAGTCTTGGGTGATTGCTGATGTCATAAATAAGAGTGCCAATTGTTAAATCAACAACGGGAGTCACCGAGTACAGGCTCCCCACGTAGGATCTCTGTCCTTAATGTGTTTTACTATGAAACTTAAAAACAACACTACTAGTCGAACAACGCCCTATACCTTGTGCAGTTGTGTGAGTGCAGCCTGTTGAAATCCTTGCTTAGTGTATACTAAGTTAATCTTCTGTATATGAAGGTAATTGAAAATGAAACTCGATGAAGAGTGGGATGGGAGAGGGAGTGGGAGAGGGGAGGCCCTCGGGAGGGAGGGAGGTTGGGGGGGGCTACAACAATACAAAAGTTGCACTTTGTAAATTCACATTTATTAAATAAAAAAAATAAATAAAAAAAGCCCTCACTTTCCTATGCACCTTTCGCACTAAATAAAAGCCTAAAATGTACCATGCTGCCTTGTTTACCTGTGCCAGTATTTAGAATTCTTCTCTAAATATTAGGCAAGAACCCTCTCATGCTTATTAATATCGAGGATTTATTAATAAGCATATAGTGATATCGTATGGCACCCCAAATTCCGATAGCATATGTGGCACCCCAGATAGCACTTCTGGGGAACTCTAAAGGGCCACATTTTTGTATAAAATTTAGGGGGTCATTCTTGATTTCAAACTCACCTTTCTTTGGACACCTTAACTGATGCTGTTGGTGCCTTATTTTTTAATCCTGGTATTCACTTCAGCATGCTAAAGCTTGCTGGCTGCAAACACTTTGTCATTCTCTGCCTGAGGACTTTGTTTGGAGCAAGTTCTGTCTCTGTAGTGGGCAGGACAAAGTACTTAAGAGATTTAGTGCCCAAGAAGCAACTCTCATTCAGTGACAGGCAGGCCATAGGTCCCTGGGGAACTGAACTCCAATTGCCCACAGAAGTTACTACCTTTTTAATGCACTATTGATGGCTTCTGGCTTCCTGCCTTCCTTACCTACCTCCTGAAATGTTTCTTGGAATCAGTTTCCAAATAAAATACTTTTCACAAGTTCTACTTCTGTGTGAAAACAAACTAACACAGGTTTTAATGAGGAATTTTAAAAGAACATATCTCTAGACCATCAGGCCCAGAGTAAATTATACACATACTATTATGGATGAAATTATTTTTCAATAAACATGAATTATGGCTTTGAAGGAGAAAAGATCTCTTTTTTTCTTTTTTTTTTAACTTTTATTTAATGAATATAAATTTCCAAAGTACAGAATATGGATTACAATGGCTTGAGAGAATTATGTTTACTTTGGACAGCTGGAAATACAGAGTTCCTGTTTTACTAGATACAATACATATTTATCTAGAGGAACCCAGATATTTTAAAGCATCATTTGTAGGAACTGTCTTTCTTTTCCTTGCTTTTTCACTCCCTGAGTCATTATTGCACTTCATTTATCAGTATATATTCAGAAAAAGACAAGATCTTCACCAGCCTTTTCTTAAACCTTAGGGTAATCCTTGAATGCAGAAAGAGGGGATGAGCCAAGAATAAAGGAAAGAAAACAGATTTGTGTTAGAGAATTAGGGAAATGTTTCCAGTATTCAGAATTCGGTTTTTCTGGTCTAGTCCTTCCTCTCCACTCATCAACAATGCCAATCAGTCTTTTACATTTGGGTTGACACTTTGAGGATTAAAATGCCATGCGTGGTTTTTCCATGGTTATGCATTTTATTACCCTCAGAAACAAGTCTCCAGCATATTTTGACAGAAAGGCAGTCTGGGAAAAAATTGTGAAAGAGAATAAACCTGACCTCTTTTTTCAGTATCACTGACACTTCATTTTCCTCTCATTTCAGTACAGTCTTTCTTCCCTGACTTTGCCCTATTTGAGCTGATTCCCAGGAAGCATCTTGGCTTAAATTATAAAGTAGTTACAATAGTTCTCCCAAGAATGATTTCTCTCTAATTCTGGAATGGAAAACTTTATATTTCATTAAAGACTGCACATAAGTACACAGAGAAGTAATAATTGTAGGAGTGGGAAAATTTCCACTTAGAATGACTGGATCCACAATTACCTTTTTATCAACCATGCCTAGAATTTCTTTTAATCTTTTCTCAGTAGAATTTTTACTTTTATTGCTATGATCTGAATGGTTATGTCTCCTCAAAATTCATATATTGAAAACTTAACCCCCACTGTGATGGTATTAGGAAGTTGGGCCTTTAGGAGATGACTAGGTCAGGAGGGTAAAACCCTCATGAATGGGATTAGTACGCTTATAAAAGAGGCCCAAGGAATTTTGCTCACACTTTAATCATGTGAGGACATAAAAAGTACCCTCTATGGGGAAGCAGACCCCCATTGGCTGGTGTGTTGATAATTTTGAGACTGGAGTCATGCTTTTTGTCAGTACTTCAAGTTAAAAATGTAATTTTAAAAATCTGTCATAACAAATAAAAATTGAAATAAGTTATCGTCCACAATCCTTTAAATATATCTAATACTTTTGTCAGTTCAGTTAATGGGGAGATAACACGTTTATTGTAAGAATAAAACTGCATGAAACACAGAAACTTTCAGGTTTGACCACACTGAAATAGGCACATATGACTTAATGAATTTTTCAACCTGGTCATTCCACTCTTTATTCAAATATTCCCATGGTAGATCACTATAAACAACAAATGGCTTGGGTTATTTAATTACATTCTACACTGTTTTGCTTATGAGTTTGTGTTTCATTTAAAAGGGGTACAAATAGTCATTTTTCTAAAGACCAAAGATTTTTTTTCCTTTAAAGTTTAACATCTTAAAATATAGCCTCTCAAAGTGTTTCTCTTTCTATGCTTATATATGCTTAAAAAGTGTTATTATGTATATATCATTGCTTTTAATGATGAAAAACTCTTCTATCATATCATTTTATATGTTTTGCTTATTTATTTTGTATGAGTAAAATTTAATATTTAATTTTCTTAATTTTTCAAAAATTTTACAGCAATTTGTACTCTCTCAGGCAAGGTAAAATAATTCTGACTTTACCTCAACACTTTGAGTTGTTATTCAAAACAGCCTTTTAAGTAAGACCATTTGTTGTATCTATGAACTACATTGAATCTATTCTGTTTATATTGATATCACATTAACATGTGAATTGATGAGGGAAAAAAGGAAAAAGAAAACTTACATAAAATAAACAAATTTCTTGAAGGATACAATGTACAAAAATTGACACAAAAAGAAACAGAAAAGCTGAATAGTCTATGTCAAATAAACAAATTGAATTTGTTACTAAAACTTGGCTCCTCCCAGTAAAAGCAAGACAAATCCCTCCAGGCCTACAGGAATTTCACTGTGTGATTGATTGGCAGTGACTCTATGAATGTGCTTCTCTTGGGGGGCATCACTGTTTCCTATTAAGGTGAGCAGGGATGATGCAATGGGAGATAACAGCAGGTGCAGAGGCAGCTGCAGTAGTACAAGACTCATTTGTAGGATGCTTGGATTCTTGGCTAAAATTGTTTCTTTATCATGTTACAACTATCAACATAACCTCAGCAGCCACAAATCAAGTGGGAGGAAGGGAGATTCAAAGGCTGAAAAGACTAAATATGTCATTTCACAGTGAATAATGTAAGTGCCCTGACCAAAAAAATCTACATAGAACAGAAAAAGAGCAAGCAGGAAAAAACTTTGAGATCCTTACCTAGAGGCTGACAATTTCCAACGAGTGAACTCTCTAAACATCAAGGTATGCAATTAAACTGTAGTAGTACTAGTAGAACTTTATTATATAATAAAGATTTGGCCATAGTATTTTCAACTTCTTAAAAAAAGAGGTAACAAATTAATTCTCATTTTGTTATGTGTACTTATACTTCTACTTCAACCCAGAACTACTTCCTTGTTATTCTCAGGATAAAACTGGAAACTCTGAAGGAGTGGGATCTGCACTTTTGTCTTGCTAAAGGCAGCTTTGGGAGAGAAGCATGCAGTGGGATTAGGCACTTTGATCTTGCTAAAGATAACTTTTGGGGTGAAGCAAGAATTTTACACTCTCTTAGAAAAATTTCCCTTTCTCTCATTACAACCTGGACCATCTAAGTGCCTATTATCCCATCTGCCTCCTCAGAAAACCACAGACTAGAAGGAAATATGTGTCAAACATGGATCTAATAGAGGCCTTTTACTCAAAATACACAAAGAACTCTTAAAATTCAACAATAAGAAAACAAACAGCCAAATTAAAATATGGACAAAAGATCTGAACAGAAACATTTACATATGGCAAATAAACACAGGAAAAGGTGCTCAACAGCACATTTCATTAGGGAACTGGAAATAGAACAACAAGGACATATCTCGAAACACACCAAAATAACTAAAATCCCAAACGTGACTACCCCAACTGCGATAAGAATGTGAAACAACAGGAACTCTCCATTGTTTGCTGATGGGGATATATAATGGTACAGCCACTCAGTTTCACAATTTCTTATAGAGTTGACCATAGTCTTGTCATATAATCTGGCAATCATGCTCTTGGATATTTACTAAAATGAGCTGAAAACTTATGTCCTCATGAAAATCTACAAACAAAATATTTATAGCAGCTTTGTTCATGGTTACCAAAATTGATACAATTAGCAAGACCTTCAGTAGACAAAGAGATAAACATACTGTGGTATAAATACAAAAAGGATTATTATTCAGCAATAAATATAAATAAGTTACCAATCCACACAATGACATGGAAGACTCCTAAATACATATAGCTATATGAAAGATACATGTATGACTAGAAACTGTGCCATTCTACATATATGACTTTTTGGAGAAAGTGTATTACAGAGGAAGTAATATGACCACTTGGCTGCCCGAGGTTTGCATGGGATGAGATAAGAAAAAGTGGAGCACATGGGGCTGGCGCCCTGGCTCACTTGGTTAATCCTCCACCTGCAACACCAGCATCCCATATGGGCGCTGGGTTCTGGTCCCAGTTGCTCCTCTTCCAGTCCAGCTCTCTGCTGTGGCCTGGGAAGGCAGTGGAGGATGGCCCAGGTGCTTGGGCTCCTGCACCCGCATGGGAGACCAGGAGGAAGCACCTGGCTCTTGGCTTCAGACTGGTGCAGCGCCGGTCGTGGGGGCCATATGGAGAGTGAACCAACAGAGGGAAGGCCTTTCTATCTGTCTCTCTCTCTCTCTCACTGTCTATATCTCTACCTGTCAAATTAAAAAAAAAAAAAGAAAAAGTGAAGCACATAGTGTTATTAGCTCAGTGAAACTATTCTGCATAATATTGTAATTATGAATATATGATATTATGCACTTATTAAACTCAAAGAGCTATTCAACAAAAGGAGTGAACTCTAAAATAAATCATGGTCTTTAGTTAATAATATATCAACAGTTTTTAAACATATGACATCAATACAAGATGTCAATAGTAGGGGAAACTGTAGATGAGGAAGAAGGAATATATTACATTATTGACATTTGGCTCAGTTTTTCTGTAAGCCTAAAGTTGCTTTAAAAATTAAAGTTGATCAATTAACATTTTTATTATAATAATAAAAAGTTAAAATTTTCCCATGTGGCCCATCAATTCTGCTGTTTGGTATTTACCCAAGATAAATGTAAGCATGTCCATGCAAAGTCTCATACACAATTGTCCATAGCAGCTTTACTTGTATTAGCCCCAAACTGGAAAGCCACATATTGGCTGATGAGTAGAATGAGAAAAAAAGTGGTATTTTTATGCTATGAAATATTATTTTGCAAAATAAAAAGGAGAAAACTATTGATATATGTGAAAATAGAGATGAATCAAAAATTCTCAATAAGAGGCCAGATCAAGCAATAGCACTATTGTATTTTTCTATGTATATAAAATTTGAAAAGGCAAATTTATAGTGACAGATAAACCCAGGCCTTGTAGACTGGAAATGATGTTGATGCAGAGATGTAGGAAGCATGGATTAAATGTCTGTGAAGAAATTTGAGGGGTAAAGAATGTGTTCATTATCTTGAGAGTGATAATTGTTTCAAGAGTACATACATATTTTAAAACTTACCTAATTGTACTCCACGCACACATGCAGCCTATTTTGCACAAAGTTTACAGAAATACACCTATTCAATAACAACAATTGAACAAATATCTGTGAATATATTATGGGACTCTCTATCCTGTCTCATTGATATGTTTATCTTTATTTACGCCAGCACTATTATCTTTTTGTGTTATAGATTTAATATAAGATTTTAAGTCAAGTAATATAAAACCCTGAAAGCATACATCTCATTTTTAAGTCATTCTAGCTGTTCCAGTTAAAATGCATTTCCATTAATATTTTAGCATCAGCTTATCAATTTATTTTTTTTAAAGATTTATTTATTTATTTGAAAGAGATACAGAGAGAGGAGAGGCAGAGAGAGAGAGAGGTCTTCCATCCAATGGTTCACTCCCCAGATGGCCACAACAGCCAGAGCTGCGCTGATCCAAAGCCAAGAGCCAGGAGCTTCTTCCAGGTCTCCCATGTGGGTGCAAGGGCCCAAGGACTTGGGCTGTTTTCCACTGCTTGGGCCATCTTCTACTGCTTTCTCAGGCCACAGCAGAGAGCTGGATTGGAAGTGGAACATCTGGGTCTCGAACCGGTGTCCATATGAGATGCCTGCGCTTCAGGCCAGGGCGTTAACCCACTGCGCCACTGCGCGGGCCCCCAGCTTATCTACAAAAAAAAAAAAAAAAGCTTACTTGGATTCTGATCATGATTTCATTGAAACTATTTAACAATGATGAGAAACAGCAGCTTACTAATTTTGGCATAAAAAGAGACATGTAACAAAAATAGAGACCCTAGATGCAAACCAGTAAGTGATAAGAACACTCTCAGGAATAAGGATAATATTTTCAATAAATGGAGCTTGGTGAATTGGATTTCCATATGCAGAAGAATGAAATTAGATATCTGTATCTCACCATGTGCAAAAATCAACTCACAGTGGACCAGTGCTCTAAATATAATGCCAAAAAGTTGAAACTACTAGAAGAAAACATAGGATGAACCCTTTAGAAAGAGAAATATTTTTTTTCTTGGGTCAGGCCATCAAAGCCCTCAAAGCACAGAAAACAAAGGTAAAATAGATGAATATTTCATAAAACTAAAAACTTTCTGCACAGCAAAATAAAGAATTGATAGAGTGAAGAGACAATCTACAATGGGAGGAAACATTTGGAAGTTATACATCTGACAAGGGGTTAATAATCAGAACATATAACTAACTCAAACAACTCAACAGCAAACAAAACAAAAGAACCCTAAGAATTCAATTAAAAAATGGATAGGTTGTGTCCTACCTAGCTTCTTTTTTTTTTTTTTTTCATCCAACTTCTTGCTAATGCACACCCAGGGAAGCAGCAGATGGTGTTTGAAGTACTTGGGTGCCTGCCATCCATGTGGGAGACATGGACTGAGTTCCAGGCTTCTCACTTTGGCTTAGTCCAGTCCTGTCTGTTGCCATCATTTGGGAACTGAATCAACCAAAGGAAATTCTCTCTCTGTCTCCCTCCCTCCCACCCTCCCTCCCCTTGCCTTTTAAATAAAATGAAAAATAAATAAATAAATTAGTAAAGGATAATAGGCCTATACAGACTTTTCTCTAAGGAAAACATACAAATAAATAGTCAATAAATACATGAAAAATAATTCACCATTATTAATCATCAGGTAAATG
This sequence comes from Oryctolagus cuniculus, assembly GCF_964237555.1. Taxonomy (NCBI): domain Eukaryota; kingdom Metazoa; phylum Chordata; class Mammalia; order Lagomorpha; family Leporidae; genus Oryctolagus; species Oryctolagus cuniculus. The sequence goes on from NC_091453.1 coordinate 22,005,349, forward strand.
CAAGTCAAACCACAATGAGAAATTTCCTCACTGCAGTTAGATTGACTTTTGTCAAAAAGACAAAAGATAAAAACAAGTGCTGATGAGGATATGGAGAGGAGAACTGTTGTTCACTGCTTATAGGAATGTAAATTTTTAGAGTCATTGTGGGAAACAGTGTGGAGTTTCTCCAAAAAACTAAAAATACGATCCAACAATACTACTATTGGATTCATAACCAAGGAAATGAAATCACTGTCAAAAAGACATCTGCCTTCCCATGTTTGTTGAATCACTATTCACAATAGCCTAGAAATAGAAACAACCTAAGTGTCTATCAAGAGATGAATGAATAAGGAAGATGTCTACATATATATACTAGAATGCTATTCAGCCACATAAAATGATGAAATATTATCATTTGCAACAACTTATACAGAACTGGAGATCATTGTATTATGTGAAAGAATTCAAGCACAACAATAAGTCCCAAATGATCTCTCTCATATATGGAGTCTACAAAAATTGATATCATAGAGGTGAAGGGTGTAATGGTAACTACCAGAGTCAAGGGAGAGTAGGTGGCATGGAAGAATGGGGAAAGGTTATTTAATAGACACTAAGTTATAGTTTTATAGGAGTAAGATGTTCTGATGTTCTATTGCAGAGTTGCATGAACATAGTTAATGACAATGCACTGTACATTGCTCTAAAAGACAAGAAGAAAATAATTTGAATGTTTTAACTATACAAATTGTTAAATTTTTCAGGACATAGACATGTTTGCTCTGGTCGGACATTATACAATGTATACATGTATTGAAACATCACATTGTACCCTAGAGATATGTAAAAATTTATGTCAGATAAGAAAATTCTTTCCAGTCCTTTATAAGCTCCAGCAACTATGACTTTATAAGAGTCTTTCCCAGTCTTAATGAGTTTTCTTACATATATTTGCTTATTGATATTCAGCTTGTGAGTTATGGTGATTAATTTCTGCAAATCTCCAATATTCTTTTAATACAGCTCTCTCTGGTACTCAATCCTGTGTTTCTTGCTCTGTTGGCCTCCCTAGTTCTTTTTCAAGCTATAGCTCCTTAAGTCAAGGAGATCATGGGGCTCCACACCACTTCTGGACTATACTGTTCTCAGGAATTACAGCATGATCTATTTGCTTAATTAGTTACCTTATTGGCCTAGGGCTTGTAAATTTTTCATTTCTTCACTTTAATGTTGATTTAGAGAACACATCCCATGTGAAATCACCAGAACAATATATCCAAACTGAACTTACTCACTGCTACTGCCAAATGGCAAGAATTAGACTGGAAAACCTGAGGTCATGCCATTACCACTCCTTGATATAATTTCTTCCAATAATATCCAGCCATATCTAGAAAGGAAGACAATTTATTTTTATGTCATACATTTCTAGAATGTAAAGGAGTGATGTTCCCTGGCTAGTTGTGCTCTCTGGCAAGTAGCGTAGAATATCAGAAAGCAAAATTAAAGCCATATGGCTAATGAACGTTAAGAACCTGTTGGGATTTTCCATGCAAGCAGTGGGATTTACTCAATGTCCTTCATCAATGCACTAGCTTCTGAAATTCATGAGAGTCCTGTGGAGAACATTCTGTCTAAACTGACACCTTGGAGAGTGTGACTTCAAACAGATGGGAATAGTGCTGGGCTCATATGTTGGTTATTACATTTCCTGGTTTGAACTATATCACTGAACACATTAGGTAAATGGTGTAAAGCTGTACAGCGACTAAGGAAAATAAACAGAAAACTACTTTAATAAGTTACTGGAAACATATTTAACTATGAATTGGGATTTCAATAGGATTATCAAGCCAATTTCTATTTTCAGGTGTGCAACTTTAGGCAATAGGTGTTACATTCATCACTGCTGACAAGAACAAGACACTCTCATTGCTCTTTGTCTCATTTTATGTGGCACAGTATTTGTAGGCATGAGTGAAACACTGCCCAGGGAGAAAGCAGACACCCTAGGGTTTATGGGCCAGTCTAAGTCCTTCCACAGAGATTCATGGTAGGAGGAGAAGCAATTAGAATTAAACAGTATATACAGACAATTGTGGATAGATCATCATTTATATTTGTTTCAGAAAAATTCCAAATACATGTCTCAATATTAAAGATTCATAATGTTACTTTAAAACTTGTACACTTAATTTGAATGTGGTATTTTGCCAAGTGAGGTGATCTTTCAGAATAATTTTCTCAAATTATCAAAAATTATTTTTTGCATAAATTTGGCTTTGTGGTTCATTTTATATTGCTTTGATTCTTTGGAGAAATTTCCTTTAGGACTAAAATATTATTTTGAGGGTATTATTCTTCAGTTAAAGAAATTCATGTTCAAGTTTTTATCATTTACTAACACTTTGAATTTGGCTCTCAATACCTTTATAATATGAGAATGAAGATAATTTTTTCCTCATAACCTCCTCCTGAAAATTAAATGGTTGCTACAAATTGGTATTATTTTAACTCTGATACATTCATCACTTTTGCTTTTTGAACTGCATTTCATGCAGAATTACTCAAATTATTTGACTTTCTTGACCCAGTAAATGAGTCAAGGGTAAACTCCTTGTATTCTTTATATATTGTATGTTTTCTCTATTATAAATATTTATATAAGGAATTTTTTCAGCCTTTTAATCAGATATATTTGACTTTCAGTATCAATTGATTTAATCATGAGGATTCTTTAAAAGCATCTGCTGAACATTGATAATCATAATATATGTGGGAGATAAAGATGAATAAGTGAGATGTTGTGTCTCATCCAAAGTACATTACAATTTATTGGGAGACGTTGGATTTATAAGCTAAATAAGAACATGAGGGAGAGAAGTTAATTCCTTGGGGGAAGGGCATTCAGAAGGCTTTCCACAGAGAAAGTAAGATTGTAGAAGAGTGTAGAAGTGTACAGGCCATTAGGAAGACAAGGAAAACCGTATTTATGACAGAATGGCATTTGAAAATCATTGAAGACATGGAATTTTGAAATAACTAAAACTACCATGGTACTTGTAGAGCAAAGGACAGGGAAGGAAGTTTAGGCAAGAGAAATTAGGCCAAATCACAATGTATTCTAAGAATACACTAAAGACATTCATCTTTATTAATCATTAACAGTATGAACAATAATTCTTCAAGGCATCAGGCTCAATATTTAACAACAGAAGTCAAAAAGCATGAAAGAAGAAGAGCACATATACAGCACCCACTATGTGCCAATTTCAAGGCTAAAGAATTTTTAATATTTAATTCACATATAATATAACACAATAATATATAGTGAATTCCATCCCCATTAACACTGCTGTAGGCCAAATCTCATGCAATATTCCTGGAAAAATACTCTGTGAACAGAGAACTGTGCCTGTTGCTATTATTGTTGTTGTTGCTGCTTCTGGAGCTGCTGAGTTAACTAAGAATACCCATTCTCTTCATGCACTAGAGCCAGTACCAGGTGAAGGTACCAAAAATTACATCACCACAGTGGTTGGCATTGAGTAAGTGATTTAACCTCCATAAATATATCTCCACTTCAAAACATGAAGGAATGGAGCAGGTGAAGTCTGGCATCACTTTCTGGGGAAAAAAGTATGTTTCTTCAAACACAAAAAGTGGTCAGTTGTGCCAAAACTACACAGAAAATTAAAGGATGCATTTATTTGTTGCTTGAGTAACATGAATAATCTTTAGTCTATACTTATATAGAGATTAGAATCACAGAGAAACATTAAAAAATGAATAGTACAGCTTGAGTCAAGTAGATCACTAGTATCTGCTTTTCTGGATTGCAGCAGAGGGTGAGGTGAAGCCATCAAGAGAGGCTCCAAGTCAGGACTTTACATGGAGAAAATTAGTGAAGGCTTCTTAAGTAAGTTCCTACATGAGAAAGCAAAAACACATTCTCCTAGCTGTCTCCCTTGCTGTACTATTTTTCCTATGTACCCCTATAGGAAAATAGGGATACAGACTAAGAATCATTGATTTTGCTCAAGTAAAAAAATTGAATCCATCATCCGAGTTTCTCTGGAGTTTTAGGCATCCATGCAGAGGCAGCAGTAAGTGCAAAGGTTGATGGTTGGATAATACGAAGTATTTAGGGAAGTAAAAGGCTCTAAGTAGGACTAGAACAAGCAGTTTTCAATTGTAAAATGATGAGTTTGGGGCTAGCATGTACCAGTTCATGAAAGTTCATGAGCCAGCTAATGAAAAACTTCCTTTCTTTTTCTCTCTTTCATTCTCTGCATCTCAAATAAGTAAAATATCTCATCATTTTCCTAAAGATTTATTTATTTATTTATTTGAAAGGCAGAATTACAGAAAGAGAGGGAAAGAGATCTTCCATCCACTGGTTCACTCCCCAAATGCCATAATAGCTGGGGCTGGGCCGATCCAAAGCCAGGAGCCAGGAGCTTCTTTCTGGTCTCCCAAGTGGGTGCAGGGGCCTAAGGACTTGGACCATCTTCCAGTGCTTTCCGAGGTACATTAGCAGGGAGCGGGATCAGAAGTGGAGCAGCTGGGACTTGAACCAGCACCCCTATAGGATGCTGGCACTGCAAGAGGCAGCTTTACCTGCTACACCACAACACTGGCGTCTCATAATTTTTAATTAAAAAATAAAATAATGCACCTTGATCAAGTGAGATATTCTCCTGAGATGGAGAGATGGTTCAATATACTGAAATCAATAAATGTGATACATCATATTAACATAATAAAGGATAAAATATATAGGATTGCTCAACAGATGCAGAAAAATAATTTGTTTATTCTATTTTTATTTATTTGAAAAGCAGGGTGACATGGGGCGAGAGAGAAATCCAGAGAGCCTATAACAACTAAGTCTGGGCCAGACAGAAGCTAGGAGCCAGGAACTCCATCCTGGTTTCCCACTTGACGAGCAAGAGCCAAAGTACTTGAGCCATCACCTGCTGCCTCCCATGGTGCATATTAGAAGGAAGCTAGATCAGAAATGGAGGCGAGATTCTATCCTAGGCACTTAGGTATGTTATGCAGATGTCCCAAGTAACAGCTTAACTTGCTGTGCTAAAATGTACCCCTCTAAAAAAATTTAACATCCTTTCATGATAAAAAAAAAAAATTAGAAACGGAAGAAATGTATCTCAACACAATAAAATCTGTATATGAAAAGCAAACAAATAACATTATAGTCGACAACAAAAAGCTAAATGTTTTTCCTATAAGATAAGTAACAAAATGCTCACTTTCATCATGTCTATTCAACATAGTGCTGCAAGTTCTAACCAGAGAAATAAGACAAAGAAAAGATGTAAAAGACATCCAGATAGGAAAAGAAGTGAAAATGTCTGTTTGGTGATGATATGATCTTATACATAAAATTTTTAAAAATTTAAACACTCCGCAAAACTACCAGAAGTAATAAATTAATTTATTAATGTTGCACAGAACAAAATCAATACACAAAAATTAGTGATGGTCTTTACATTAACAATACACTATCTTAGAAGGAAATTAAGAAATCAATGCAATACACAATTTGACCACTGCTTTCCCAGGCCATTGCAGAGAGCTGAATCAGAAGTGGAGCAGCTGGGACTCAAACCAGAACCCATATAGGATGCCAGCACTGCAGGCAGTGACCTTATCTGCTCTGCCTGCAGTGCTGGCCCTGGCTTTGGTTTTAAAGGATTCTCTCCCTCCTACTCAACCTATAGATCTTGAACTATCATTTTCCTTGCCCTGAGCATGTGAGTCCTCACTTAGTCCCCATTTCCATGCCCAATTATCCTGACCAATCACTTCACTATTCTTTTTTGGTCAAATTGTGTATTGCATTGATTTCTTAATTTCCTTCTAAGATAGTGTATTGTTAATGTAAAGACCATAATAGTTAGGAGCAAACTTAACCAAGGAGGTTAAAGATATGTGTACTAAAAACTCTAAAACACTGATGAAAGAAATTAAAGATGACACAAATAAATGCAAAGGTATCTCATGTCCCTGGACTGTAAGAATTAATATTGTTAAATGTACGTTCTACCCAAAGTGACCTATACATTCAGTGCAATCCCTATCAAAATTCTGATGTCATTTTTCCATATAAACAGAAAATCCTAAAATTTAAACAGAATCACAAAAGATCTTGAATAACTAGAACAATCTTGAGAAAAAAAACTGAAGACATCATACTATTGCCTCTAAATTATATTAAAATATACCTATAGTAGTCAAAGCAGCATAGTACAGGATATAGAACTCATAAATAAACCCATGAATTTTATGGTAAATTTATTTTCAACAAAGATGTCAAGAACACAGTGGTTGGCCGGTCCCGCAGCTCACTTGGCTAATCCTCCGCCTGTGGTGCCAGCACTCCAGGTTCTAGTCCCGGTTGGGGCACCGGATTCTGTCCCAGTTGCTCCTCTTTCAGTCCAGCTCTCTGCTGTGGTCCGGGAGTTCAGTGGAGGATGGCCCAAGTGCTTGGGCCTTGCACCCACATGGGAGACCAGGAGGAAGCACCTGGCTCCTGGCTTCGGATCAGTGCAGCATGCCGGCCGTAGTGGCCATTTGGGGGGTGAACCAACAGAAGAAAGACCTTTCTCTCTGTCTCTGTCTCTCTCTCTCACTGTCTAACTCTTCCTGTTCAAAAAAAAAAAAAGAACATAATGGTGAGAGGACAGTCTCTTCTATAAATAGTGTTGAGAAAACTGTATATCCACAAGCAGAAGAATGGGATTAAACACTTTTATTGCACTATGTAAGATTCAAGTTGAATTAAAGACTTAAATGTAAGCTTAGAAGTATAAAACTATTGGAAGAAGACATAGGAGAAATGCTCCATGGCATTGGTCTGGGAAAAGACTTCTTGTCTGGGACAAAAAACACAGGCAACAAAGTAATAATAAACAAATGGAATTTCATCAAACTAGAAGTCTTCTTTAACAAAGGAAACAATTAGTAGACTTAAAAGACAACTCACAGATTGGAAGAAAATGTTTCTAACCATACATCTGACCAGGGTTTAATATATATGCATATATATCTATATATTTGTATCTATACATCTATATATCTATAGATAAAGATATAGTTTTATCTATATATCTATATCTATACTATTGGGATATTTTATATATCTATCTATATCTATATATTATATTATATATCTATATCTATATATCTTTATATATATTTTATATTTTATGTATTTTATATTATATTATATTATTATACGTACATTATATATTATATACTGCATATTACATTATATTATATTTATATTATATCATATTTTATATATTATATATTATTTATATTTTAATATATTATTGTATATTATATAATATTATATATTATATTATTATATATTATTTATATTTTTTTGCGTTTGTGAAAAACGTTTATTCTGAGAATCTAAAACCCGAGTCGAGAACAAGCCCGCGCACGCACAGCTGCGGCTGCTTCACTGTTACATTCAGGATCTAGGAAGGCGACAAAGCACCTCAGGGACAGTTCTGCTCCAGTCTGTCACGTGCGTGACAACGTAGCCCTGTTCTGCTGAGGTATAAGCTGCGAACTTTGGTAAAGTTAGAAAGTCAACAAACCACTCAAAAAATATATAAAACAAACAAAATGAGGACAACCGACCGAACCGTAAGTTATGTTTCTGGGTACATGTACAGTGACTACAAAGGAATTTCATTTAAAAAAGCGTTCATAAAAAAAAAAAAAAAAAAAACACAAAAACGCCTCAATTCTCAACTGCAGAGTTAAAAGCCGACAAACTTGAAATGTTCGCTAAAAGCCTCTGTATATAGATATAGATATAGATATAGATATAGATATATAAAATATCCCAATCAAAAAGTGGGCAAAGGATTCAAGCAGACACTTCTCAAGGACATACAAATGACCAACAGGCATGCGAAAAAATGCTCATCATCATTGATCATAAGAAAAATGCAATTTAAAGCTGCTATGAGATATTACTTCACACCTGTTAGAATAGCTATTATCAAAAACTCAAAACAAATCTTGGAAAGGATGTGAAGGAAAGGGAATCATTGTGCACTGTTGGTAGCAATGTAAATTAATGGATCCATTATGGAAAACTATTTGCTCAGAAAACTAAAAGTAGGATTGCCAGTCATTCCACTTAGGAGTTTATCCTCAAAAGAATTGAATATAGTATACTGACGAGATACTTGCAGTCCAATATTCATTGCAGCATTATTCAAAATAAATAAAGTATGAAAAAAACTTAGATGATTGGTAAAGAAAATGTGACATATACATATAATGGAATATTTTTCAACCTTATAAAAGGGGTGAGGGAATCCTGTCATTTGTGTCCACAAGGACAAATTTGTAAGATATTATGCTAAGAAAAATAAGCCAGACACAGAAAGATAAATATAGCATGATCTCATTTATGTGTGCAATCTAAAAAAGTTGAATTCCTAGAAGTAGAGAATAAAATGATAATTACCATAAGCTAGAGGAAGGGTGTGAATTTTGATCCAAGCATGCAATGTTTCATTTAAGCAGAATGAATATGCCCTAGTGATCTATTACACAGAATGATGATTATAATACATTGCATATTTCAAAATTGCAAAATGAATAGATTTTTAAAATATTTTCACAGATGTGATAATTTGCCTGACTTAATCATTACACATTGTAAACATATCAGAGTGGACCCTATAAAATTATTCATATGGTCTGTGACAAAAAAGGGCTCAACTTGTAAAAGTAATACATTTTCAGTGGAAACTGTACTTTGAATTTTGATGTTTTCCAAGGATAACAATGTCAGCATGCTATTCTCTCCTGATGCTGAGCTCTCTGGGTCATAAAGGTTCCATCTTCATGATAACTAGGTCTCAAAGTCCCCAAATATTAATACTAGCATTTTAGAAACTATGATTACAAAGTATGAAATTTAGAAGGGCACAAACATTCAGTCTGTAACAATGACTTTATTAATGTACAATACAACTAGCAGTATTTGAAACTCCAAGTTGACTCATATCCTGGAAAAAACTTGGTGTTGTCAGTGTTTGTTAATTTTAGCAGTTCTAGGGGCTGGTGCTGTGGCTCACTTGGTTAATCCTCTGCCTGCGGTGCCGGCATCCCATATGGGTGCCGGGTTCAAGTCCCAGTTGCTCCTCTTCCAGTCCTGCTCTCTGCTGTGGCCCGGGAGGGCAGTGGAGGATGGCCCAGGTGCTTGGGCTCCTGCACCCGCGTGGGAAACTAGGAAGGGGCACCTGGCTCCTGGCTTCGGATCGGTGCAGCGCCAGCCATAGTGGCCATTTGGGGGGTGAACCAATGGAAGGAAAACCTTTTTCTTCTCTCTCTCTCTCACTGTCTATATTTCTACCTGTCAAATAAAAAAAAAATTAGCAGTTCTAGAGGGTCGAATTCCATTGTTTTTATTTTACATTTTCCTGACAGCTCTTGATCTTGAAGAACTTTTGATGTGCTTTCTGGTCATTGTGTTTTGAAGTGTGTTTTCAAATCTTGTGGTCACTTTTTGTTGGAGGTTTGTTGTCTATTATTGAATTGTAAAACTTTTTACATATTCTAGAGACTGGTTTTCTACCTAATAAGTTAATAGTATTAAAGACCAATTTATCATCATTTTCTTTCTTTTGTGGTTTGTGCTTTCTATGCCCATCAAACAATCTTTTCCTATTTTAAGGTTGTAAGGATTTTCTTCTTTGTTTTCTAATTGTTTGCTTATGAGCTTTTATGAATTTATCTCTCTGTTAAGTTGTGAAATTGGAGTCGATTATATTTCTTTTCCATGGAGATATCCAGTTATCCAAACATCAATTTTGCAAACATTTTTCTTTCTGCACTAAATTACATTGGAAACAAAGCAAAATTAACTGATCACATATTCATATGTGCAGGTTTACTTCTGGAGTTTTATGAGGTTTCACAGAACTTTTTGTCTTTCCTTATGGCAATAGCACATAGTCTTGTAGTTTTATAGTGAATTTTGAATCAAATAATGCAAATACAGCAGCGTTGCTCTGTTTTCGAAATTGTGTCTGTTATTTTAGGCCCTTTGCAGCATCATATAAATTTTAAAATTGGGTTGTCAATTTTAACCCAAAATATTCCTTCTTGTAATTTTTTTAAAGATTTATTTATTATTTACTCAAAAGACAGAGTTACACAGAGAGAGGAGAGGCAGAGAGAGAGAGAGAGAGACAGAGATCTTCCATCCGATGGTTCACTCCTCAGATGGCCACAACGGCTGGAGCTGCGCCACTCCAAAGCCAGGAGCCAGGAGCTTCTTCCTGGTCTCCCACGTGGGTGCAAAGGCCCAAGGTCTTGGGCTATCTTCCACTGCTATCCCAGGCCATAGCAGAGAGCTGGATCAGAAGAGGAGCAGCCGAGACTAGAACCGGCGACCAAATGGGATGCTGGAGCCTCAGGCCAGGGCATTTACCCGCTGAGCCACAGCGCCGGCCCCATTCCTGGAATTTTGATTGAGATTGTATCCTGTCTACAGATCAATGGCAAGAATATACCTCTTCAATTTATTTAAAATTCCTTCTATGAAAATGTTTTAACTCTCCATTTGTTTTGATTTTTTCAATTTTTTCTGCAATATTTTGTAGTATTTTGTATAAAAAAAGGTTTACCACTCAATCAGCAAAATTTTATATAAGTCAAGTGTGGTGGATATGAAGTGAAATTAGAAACCTTGAATAATCCGTTTTGATACAAGGGACAGAATATGACAACACTGCAATTTTTTAAAATAAATTGTAGCAGTGACGGCTTGGTTGAGGTTATAGAGCATGCCTACATTTGGAACTAATTCCCATTGGAGATTTTCTTTATCAGTAAATGGAAAACTGAAAGTAATAGTAAATAAAATATATTATGGAGGTGAGTTAGAATTAAATATTTATTAGCAGAAATTCTAGAGGATGAGGAATTCTTGGTTGACAACCATATTTAAATGGACGAACTTAGTGTCTAAGATCATTTTTATGGTCATTCATCAGAATAGTTGGAGAATAAAGTGAGGAAAGAGAATGACTAAATAGATACAAAAATAAGAAAATCTAAGGTTCAATAGATTAAAACAGTAGAAAGGGAAGATGGGAAGGGGAATAGGCAAAAGAGAAAATAGAAAGTTGTGCTTCATTTGAATGGCATCTAGGTCAGATAAATAACTCAGTGAATATTTAACATTGTGTTGTTCTGTTCATCAAGTTTTTATGGGCTTGCTTGCCAATATGATCATTTCTTTAAGAATTCTTTTTGACTATGGCAATGATATTCTTTGTTAATTTACCCATCAGCCTTACTTCCTTCTTCCTCAGTAATAAGAATTTTTATCTCATTGTCAAGTGTGATTATCCCCATGATACAGTGTCAGTGTTCTTCCTTTGAAAATAACATGTTTGTAGATGATTTGTTGAATATGACTGTTTTTCATTGTTATTCAAAGAATTAGCACAGCTTTTAATCACAAAAGGGGGTATAGCCCATAGCTTGCCATAGAAAGGAAAGAAAGTCTTAATCTGTGGTTTTGGGTTTACCAAACCACCTGAGGGTAATTCAATTCCATGCATGTAGAAATATCATTTAGATTTTACTCTTCAAATAAGGATATAGCTATATTAGCAATATTGTTTTCTCTTGGGCTACTCACCTATATAGGATGCTATAGGCAGCTTGAGACTAATGTTTTCAATTAATATTTCTGGCATGGTCTTTACATCATTTACAAATGTCCTTAGGCAGAGATGGAATATAACACTCAATGCAGCAATGTATTTATCCTGATTTCCTTCATTTTTTATGTTTCCTGAGAATTCAGTTGAAAGACTGAGTGAGTACAAAATAGGAAGCAGAAAAATAAAAATCATTGTACATATTTGGTAAAGATCCATTTGGCTTCCATTCTATCAATCTTTCTACTAATTAAATATTCCAAGTTCAACCAAATCTCTGCACCAAAACACATACAAACCAGGATTCACACATGAAATCAGTTATGTTGGAATGTCTTGGTTTCATTTTCACCAGTTTAGATTTTTCAAACTTGCTTAAATGTCCAAGCTTAGATATTTGTGAAAGCTGTGTAAAATCCTTACTGTGCCATTAAAATCATTTAATGCTTATCATTTTCAAATTTCTAGATAAATCAGAGGAATTGGGCACATAATTTACTGTTTTACTTGAGACTCTGAGGAACTGATCAATAAAGAACATGAACACTGGCAAAACAAAATCCAAGGTTTTCTCAGAAGCCCTAATTATCATAGAAACAACAGGATAGCAATGCATAATATAAAGCCAAAAAGTGTCAGAAGTTAAACTAGGATAAACTATAAACTGTGGCTCAGTTCAGCCTCTTATAAATATGCCAGTTTTCAGATTTTTCTTCTACAGAGATTCAACAGCAAAATAGGAGGCAAATTAATTATGGAAGTTCAAAATGAGATTGTCAAAAAAGTGCCACTGGGAGTGTGAGTAATATAGATAAGAGGATAGAATCAGGCACTTTGAAAGCATAAATGCCTGGGTTTAAATATGCCTTCCATCAGATTGTAGCTGTGTGACTTTAAAATATGCATATATTTTATCCCATCCAGGTGTTCTATGTGGGTTGCAAAATCCCAGGCACTTAGGCCAACATCTGCAGCTCCCCAGGAATTACCAGGAAGCTGGATTGGAAGTGCACAGTAGCCAGGATTCAAACCAGGTACTCCGATTTGGGATGTAGGCATCTCAAGCAACAGCTAAACCTCCTGCCATAAACATCCTACCATAGCATCCGCCTCTACTGCTGGATGACATGTGACAAGTAGCTTAACTACTGTGCCTTGGTTTTACTATCTGTATAATGAACATGACTTGATATCTGTCTCCTTGGTTTGTTGTGATTATTAAGTTAGTCATCATGTATAAAAATGTTGCATCAGTTTAAGTGCCATGATTATCTTACTTGTTTTATAGCTAGAACACAAAGACACTGTACCAAGATGTGGAAATGGAAGTGCTCCTTCCATCTATTACCTATGACAATACATGCATACCAATGTTGGTTTGATCCAGCCCCAGAGACTTTGAGCTTTCCTAGTTTAGAGCATTAACCCTCCTGCAAAAAAAAAAAAATGGAATTCTTCCAGAAGGACCACAATAATGAAATAACAATAACAATTAATGGAAAGGCAAAGAGATAATTCTATTGGCTTGGTTAGTTGATCTGGATTATTAAGTGGAAATGGTGTGGTCTCTACACAGTGGGGTCAACGAAAAAATACTGAGTGTGAAGTCAAGTGATTACTTAAAGGACCTCTTCATAATTCTGAGTCTAGCAGTAAAAGCTAATGGGAGGCATAGAAACCCAATGCAGGAAGGAATTCTAAGTATTCTAATATTTCTCTAGTTGAACAGAAATTATTAAGTGGGCATAAGAGGAAGAGGCGAATAAAACTGTAGATGCCAACTGTGGTATTATGATCAATTGCACAAATCAAGAACAGACTCCAAGTATCTTTTGTTCGATACAGGTATAACAAAGCAAGAATAAAATACCTACTATTTCCTATAATTCATTGCAGATAAATTTAATATTTCAGGGTGGGCATTTAGCCTAGTGCTGAAGGTGTCCATTAAAACAACTATGTCCCACATTGGAGTATCAACACTGAATTTGCAAATCCAGCTCCTGATTCTAGCTTCCTACTAATGCAGACTCTGGGAGGCAATGATGATGGCTCAAGTAATTGCGCTCCTGCCAACCAAATGGGCAATCTGGATTGAATTCACACTCCTGATTTTGGCCTCAGCCTGACTCTGGCCTCTCAAAATGAATGAATAAATAAATAAAATTTATTATTTCACCTTAAATTTTAAAATTATCAAAGAAGGTTTGTGATTAAAGCAGAAGAGGAAGAAACATTACCAAATAATAAAGTCTTGAGTTTAGCATAGGAGATGAGAGCACCTTTATATCGGAAACAGTTACATCCTATTATGTGAAACAGGATCCATTGCCATATTGTCATTTGAAGTTAAAATATGAGTAAAAGAGAGAATGTGGATATTAAATGTTAAGGGGATAAACTGTGTCATATTTTGTTAAATAAATATAATCCCTATCCTGATTTACATTAGCTTCTGGTAACAAATGAGTGATTCACAATATTTTTGAGACTGCACTGACAAGAGTTCAAGACTGAATTCCATCAATAAGAATTCACATGATATTTGGAAAGTGGAAGAGAAAAAGAAACTACTATTCTCTAATAGTAATATGGATAAACTCTAGAAATTATGAATATGAGTTTATATTAGACTTAGGAGAGTTTCTGTTAATCACTTGCTTTAGTCTTGTGGGGAACTGATATCATCATCAATGGCTTTCCTATGATTGCTACATTTCAAGATCTCCTGAAAACTGAAAGTTTTATTTCACTGTCTTTTTCTTCTCTATCATTTTCAATTATTAATTCTCTACTTTTTTTATTAAACCCTATTTTATTTGAGATGGTTAGAGAGGCATCTGTCACGGTAGTTTCTGATGGATACGGGTGTGCTTTCATATTTTATACTGTGGAGGAAGTGCTTGAAGAGTTATGAGTGAAAGTAATTGCATCAAATCAAAATTACACTTGAAAAATCCATTAGGTAGTGACACTTTAGGAAAATTTCTACAAATGATTTTTTTACTAAACATGGGAACATGATGCTGCTTCGTTAGTTTAGCACCAGATAAATCTAATGACTTACTTTTAGAAGTCACATTACATGAAATACACACGTGTTTGAACAATGAAGTTTCACTCAACAAAACCAGCTCCCACTTTCCAGGAGACTTGCTTTAACCATGACCAAAGTAAAGCATTGTTACAACAATAAAACAGCAATTCATGCTTCTCACTTTAATCTCACCTTATTCTTTTTCCTGTGGGATGTGTGCACCGATTGGGATAGAGGACTACATTGTGTACATTAGTTGAACTTTTATTCTCTCCCCTCTGTCATACTCACTAGCGCTCACTTATAGTTAACTTCACTCTCTTTTATATTTCCTTTGAGAATCCTTTTGTTAATTGTGTTTCTATTTATGCGCCCTGAATTATTTATTCCTATATATCAATAAAAATTTATTCTAATCTGGGACTTCAATAATTTATATTTTATTAGAAAATTTGCTGCTCAAATTATAGTTTTTTATTAATTTGGATTAGATAATTTAACACTATTATAGTCAAATCTTTTTAAGATTGTATTTAAAATCCAGATTTTTTTAAAGTTTATTTATTTTCATTTATTTGAAAGGCAGCAAGACAGAAGGAGAGAAAGAGATAAAGATTTTCCATCTACTGGTTCACTTTCCAAATGCCTGCAACAGCTGGAGAGGGGTCAGGCTGAAGCCAGAAAGCCATAACTTAATCTGGGTCTCCTGTGTTGGAGGCAGTGACTCAGGAAGTAGAAATTGGAAGCAGGGCCAGGACTCATACCCATGGACTCTGAAATGGGATGAGTTTATCAAGAGGCATCTTCACCACTTCGCAAAACACTCAGTCCCATGATACAGATTTTGAGATTCTGGTTAGTAATAAAAATTTCCTGGCACCAAAAGGGAACACACAAATGAGAAAACCCCAGATCACAGATACACTTTTATTTGAACCTTGCACAGTAGTTCTCATAGTGACTGTGTCAATAACTGAGAAGAATCTCAGAATTTACTTTGTTTAATAACTAATAAACTGAGGCCAGCACTGTGGCACAGTGGGTTAATGCCCTGGCCTGAAGCGCCGGCATCCCATATAGTGCCAGTTTGAGACTCGGCTGCCCCACTTCCGATCCAACTCTTTGCTATGGCCTGAGAAAGCAGTAGAAGATGGCCCAACTTCTTGGGCCCCTGCACCTGCGTGGGAGACCAGGAGGAAGCTCCTGGCTCCTGGCTTCGGATCAGCGCAGCTCCGGCCTTTGCAGCCAATTGGGGAATGAACCATCGGATGGAAGACCTCTCTCTCTCTCTGCCTCTCCTCTCTCTGTGTAACTCTGACTTTCAAATAAATAAATAAATCTTTAAAAAAAAAACTAATACACTAGCCTATTAGCATTTAGTAAGTACTGGCATAAAACATAAGACTCCTCTGTAATAAATAAAAAACTTTATTACTCATGGCATAATTGGCAGCAAAACCATCAACATATTTGTGCCAATTCTCCTTTCCCCAAGTTCCACAAGAGCAACATAAATGAAGCCAGACAGATGTTTTCACGTACAGTGGATTGTCTTTTAGAAGAGTGTCCTTGACATTAGGGAATTTGAATCTTTTTTATAATGGGTAGCAAGAATACCTACTCTGATCCAGATAGAGATACTGTCATCATCATAGTGGATGCAAAACACTATATTTTTCAAGATTATTAAGTATGCAGGCATTCTTGAAGAATTAATAAGAATTAAGCACATGATAGCTGTTCACAATATGTATACGCATGAGAAAACCACAGAATATTGTCTCTCCATATACTACCTTTGCAGTCTGAGGTTGATATCTTAATCACGACTTGATTTCCATGGCCTGGGAAATGAATTATCAGTATTCTATCTCCTGGAATATTTTTGATTTGAAGTCTTTATATTTAATGAAATACCTACACCTACAAAGACAATTTCCCTATGATTTCAAAAAAGTATGTACTCTCAGAAATAGCCATTGGGAAAAAAAAAAGTAATAGGATTCACTTTCACTTCCCAAATGCAAAAACCAAAATGAAGGAAATGAAAGAACTTAGCCAAGATTCGCTTTCTCCTCATAGACAAAAATCCTATTTAAGAACAACCAGATAGACAAAATGCCTTTCTCCTGAAAACAAGAAGTTTTCTTCCAAAGAAGGCAAATTTTATGTGTATAACAGAGATCCCAAGACAAATCTCTGTTTCTTGTTCATTAGCAGTTGAATTGGGAAGGGATAATACTCTTCACCTGCTTTGTTTAGTAATAAAGTAAAGAGTTGGATTCTTATTTTGTATCAGAACATATATATGTACATGTATATATAGAGAGAGAGGGAGTGGGGGGGAGACTATAATTCTGTAATTACTGGATATAAAACACACAAGCATGCACATGTGCACACTACACAAAAATCAAAACAAGTGATAGTAATACATCCCACTTGTCTCCATCTGAAGATAAATTTTATTAAAAACAAAGAACAACTTTGACCCTTTTCTCCTCAACATCATTTTATACTTTTAGCGAATGAGTGAAGAGCAGACAGGAGAGATTTTCAAATCAGTGGTAGAAATATATAACCACTTGCATTACTAGCCCTAAACAAAAGCAAAAGAGAACGTTTGTTTAATCCAATACTGAGTTATTAAGGGCAAAATTTTATAAGGCACTTTTCTCATCATGGAGAATATAAAGATGAATAAAAAAAAAAGTAAGGGAATATAAGTAGAGGAAATACTCATTAGATCTCTAGAAACACTTCATATGTTGGGGCGCTGAAAGACTGACAACCAGTAAATTATTTTAATTTAAGGTTCCTTTGGTCAAGATGGATTATCAGTTAAGACACAGAGTGACCAAATAAAATGGCAGCAAAATAATGTCTCTGTGTGCTATAGGTAGACCTACAACTAGACCTGCAATTGCTCAAATGCATAGGGCACAGGCTCACTGAAAATATAATGATTGGATCACCGAAAACATGGGCTATCTTTGCTAGTGAGTTGTGAAGTGGATATTGCAACAAAAGGAAACAAAAATAAATAAACTAAAAATTTTTTGACTGACTACGGATGGCCAAACAAGAAAAGAGACAACTTCTCTCCTGAACTCCCTAACCACTTTTGTTATTTCTAGGCCCTAGAATAATTCTCATTTTCACACACCTCACTTATAAAAGGAGTGAAGTGTGACCTCCATCTGTAACATCCCTTGCCTAACTTTTGTTGTAACAGACATTGAGAATTGGAATTCTTTGTCAAATATGTGTTTTTAAAGGCAATAAAGAGCACAACTGATGAAAAAAAAAAAGTGGTAAAATTGAGTTACTTACTCTCTTTGCTCAACCTCAGTGCAAAAAAAAAAATCCTTTGTTCCTTCTGAAATAAGGAGAAATAGTGTTTTGTGGAGGAGAGAATAAAATATCATACTATATATTCCATCTGAAGAGGAAATTAAATCACAACAGAAAACTTTCACACCATCAGTCAGAGGTGTGATCTAAAATCAGGTCTCAAGACTTACTCCTTTTAATAAGTGAGAAAAACTATATTTTCACCATTTGTTATAGTCTTAGTGACCGAACTGTAACAAATGTGGGAGGAGAGGGTTTTTCTTGGTCTTCAGCACATGCCTTAGTAAAAAAGACTGGACTCCTTCAAGGAGATGCACATGTGAAAATGACTACACACAGCACGTGTTGAAGTGTGCTTGGAATGAATTTAGAAAGTTACCATTATAACTGTTAGTCAACAGGAATTTTTGAAATTTCATAGTATGGATATCAATATAATTAAACACCACCAGAATGGGTTCATGTTGGTCATATGGCCAAATAGACCTAAAGCAATTAGAGTTCATTCATTCCCATTATGAAACCCTTTCATTTAAGTCTTACAGTAAATGTTGAAAGCAAACAACCCAGTGGCAGTTACTACACAAATGTCTGTGCAGGCAGTCTTATTCTCCCAACTCCAGACAAATATGTCCAATGAGACTTTGTAGAAATCAGCGTAATTAAGAAAAGTATATAACTTCTTAATGAAAAACCATTTTTTCTATCTTCCTCAAAAAAGATATTTTGCTCATTTTTTTTTCATTTCCTCTCTTCTTTAGGAAGACTTTGGGACTCGGGTTTCAGGAAGTTTGTCTTGCTTGACAAATGATAAATGGCAGTAGAGTTTATTTACTTGCTGATACATCTTCTGGACTGATACAGGAGTAAGGGGGAGAATAACAGGGAGATGATGTTGAGACTCCAGTGATTTCATTAAAAGTCCTCATGTACCATTTTCAGAAGTAATAACTTACACACAAAATACACATGTTAGCAATGAGTACTGAATGTTATGTAGAGCATGGCAAAGCACTGGTGGGTCTTCATCATTTTTTCCAAGCGTGCTGCTGTTATTTGACTCCAAAATCTAAATGATTTTCTACTGTAAATTGAATACACACTACACACACTTATGTGATTTTTCAGTAAAGTATTCACATCTCTTCCAAGTTTCTCTTATTTAACCCCAAGTCTCAGTTGTCTAGAAAAGTAACTAGACCATATCCCACGTAAGTTTCAGCTATCTGCATCTCCCTTTCCTTGTGTACCAGCCACTCTCTACTTCAAGGTGGAGCGTTAGGATATTACATGAGGTAAGATATGTATAGGAATCCTATGTTACTGCCTAATGTTTATGTCAGAGAAGATGTTTCATTCTAGAAAAAAAAATGCAGCAATCAGAATCATATCCCAGATGGATTGTTGGGAATCTCTTGTTAGGAGAATGAACAGGAAGTAGAGTTAATGCTTAGACCAGGAGATGACAGAGGAACAGTAGCCAGAGCAGAGCTTCTGTGGAAACTAATCAGTTTGCTACAGGGGAAGTGAAGTGATTGGTCAGGATAATTGGGCATGGAAATGGGGACTAAGTGAGGACTCACATGCTCAGGGCAAGGAAAATGATAGTTCAAGATCTATAGGTTGAGTAGGAGGGAGAGAATCCTTTAAAACCAAAGCCAGGGCCAGCACTGCAGGCAGAGCAGATAAGGTCACTGCCTGCAGTGCTGGCATCCTATATGGGTTCTGGTTTGAGTCCCAGCTGCTCCACTTCTGATCCAGCTCTCTGCAATGGCCTGGGAAAGCAGTGGAAGATAGCCCAAGACCTTGGACCCCTGAACCCACGTGGGATACCTGGAAGAAGCTCCTGGCTCTGGATTGGGTCAGCTCCGGCTGTTGCACCCATCTGAAGAGTGAACCAGCAGATGGAAGACCGCTCTCTCTCTCCCCCTGCCTCTGCCTCTCTGTAACTCTGCATTTCAAATAAATAAATAAATCTCTAAAAAAATTCATCATTGTAAGAGCACTGCTATTCCTGAATTTTCTTAGGTTTTAAAAATAAATAAATAAAACAAAAGCCAAAATGACATAATTGCAGCCCACTAATATCACATAAGTATGATTCTCCACTGACAAAGAATGCTGAAGAAGATCTCAGTATTGAACTGATTGGTACCTATCAGATAAGATCATTGTCTTCAAAAACCTGAATTACAAACAGAGCACTGCCCTTCAGATAAAAAATAGTTTAGAAACAAGGGTAGTATCTTAAATCAAAAACATGAATGATATGAGACAGCTACAATAATGTATCCATTGCCTAATAATCAGTGCTCTTTTCAACTACAAATTATACATTTTGCATGACTCTCTGAATTGGCTGATTATGAAAGTACCAGGACCCACTATCACTTGAAAAGTATTCAATTGTGTAATATCTCCAAAGAGACGATATCCATACCACTCACTGGCCAGACTATGATTTCATCTTTCTGAT
The DNA here is from genome assembly GCF_964237555.1 of Oryctolagus cuniculus. Classification (NCBI taxonomy): domain Eukaryota; kingdom Metazoa; phylum Chordata; class Mammalia; order Lagomorpha; family Leporidae; genus Oryctolagus; species Oryctolagus cuniculus. Next base: position 22,025,933 of record NC_091453.1, read on the forward strand.
ATCCCACTGTTTGCTCATGAATTTATCTTTTCCTGAAAAGTCAGAGTGACTTTAAAATTTTACATCTCTAATATCTAACTGAACAATATATATAGACAAAACCTTTTAGTCTAGATTCCAAGGTCCTCCATCATCAACTTAACATCAGCCTCCACTGTGAGTAATAATCATTATCATCATCATCATCACCATCACAATTTAACATCTATTATGCACCAGACTCCTTTACATAATCACTTTAATACTGATAACAACTCTATAAGATATGCTATATTATTTTCCTCACTTTACCAATAGAAACACCAAAACCACATAGGCAGAGTGTGATGGAGCTGAGATGCAAACGCAGGTCAGTCAGCTTTGAAATCTAGAGCTTTTACTAGAAATATGTTAAAAACATAAAGATGAGCTTTACACATGCAAGGTAATTCAAGCACTTTCCTATTATGAATCCTGCCTAGATCTCCCTTTCACTTGGCCGCCATTTGGGACTTATTTCCTCAATGCACACATATACTTTTGTGATTCTAAAGTAAGATTTATTTTTGTTTATTTGAAAGGCACAGTTACAAATAAAGAGAGGGAGAGAGAGATCGATCTTCCATCTTCTGGTTCACACCCCAAATCAAAACGGCTAGAGCTGTACCAGACCAAAGCCAGGAGCCAGGAGCTTCTTCTGGGTCTTCCATGTGGGTGCAGGAGCACAAGGACTTGGGACATCTGCTGCTTTCCCAGGCGCATTAGCAGGAAGCCAGATTGGAAGTGGAGCAGCTGGGACTCAAACTAGTGCCCATATGGGATGCTGGCATCACAGGTAGTGACTTTACCTGCTACATCACAAAGCCAGCCCTGCACACATACACTTTTTTTTCTTTTTTTAAGTTATTTTTTTAAACTTTCAATCTACACTATCACATATACTCTTAACATAAATATATTCTTAGCATCCATACTAACTTTCTTCTCAGGAATACTGCATAAAACTCTCATTGACCCTCTCATGGGGTTGATTCAACATGTGCACACATGTTGCTGACCAATGGCAAATGTCAAGATGATAGAACTGGAGTACAATCTCCAGTACTGTCTTGTTTTATAGTAAACATAGTTACATAGAAAATCTTGCTGACTTCTTGCACAAGGGGAGAGTTCCAGGGTCTCTATTTCTTGCACTCCTGATATTTAAGTTCTTGATAAAACATTTTTCCATACTGAAAGCAAATAATTTTATCCATGAGGTGCTGAAACTCATGGTTCGAGTTAAAATTTTCTTTATTACACAGTTACAGCAACAAATGCTATCTTATTGTGAAATGTGATATTTAGATCCCCCTAACTTAGTTACAAATCCATCTAGTTCTTCTTTCTATTCTAGAAACACTTCCAAAACACAATGCAGGATTCTAGAACTCAAATTATAAGACCTAATTTCTGTTTCTGTGTGGTCTACAATGCTTATTGATGTCAATAATCTTCAGAGGTCAAAGACAAAGGATGATACAGTGCAACAATTCAGTGAGATCTCAAGTGTCCATGGAATTTTAGGCAGTATGGTTCTGTGTTTTGGAGATAGAGATCTTCATACCCCCAAATCAGGGATTTATAACTTGGTCTAGATTACAAAAAGTACAACCTAGGACATGAGCATCAGTTAAAAGGACTGATATACATTAGATTACATTAGATCTACATTAGATATACATTAGGTATTACATTAGATATGCATTAATCACTATACATTAGATACTTCTCAAGTGTACTGAGCAGACAGAACATCCTGTAGTTGCTGTGGAAAAGCATAGGTAAGAAACTTGGGGAAAAGGGAAAGGAAAAGTGGATATACAAGTGAATACTGACCTTGACCAGATTTATACCAGGAAAGCATTGGTTAACCACAGTGCTACCATATTTCTCAGATGGCCACATGGGGTAATCAAAACCAGAAGGGATGGCTTAAAATAATACCTCCATTGAGCAAGATACAAAGGATGCTATCTGTTAAGTTCAGACTTTCTTAATTAAAGGCATTTTTTTACCTTTCATCCCTTTTTTCTCAAAAGGCATTTTTAAAGCAAGTGCATGGTTTATTTTGACAGGAAATGGGATCATTGTTTTGCCAGTTGATGGCAGTGTTCAAGGTCAGTTTCTCTGTGAGTGAAAGTCAGCCCCTGAAGACGCTTTATAATTTATGGGAGAATCACACACCTGCCAAGCAGACATGAAAACTGTGGAAGTGCATAACAACATCACTTTGGGCACAGAATTGGGGTATACTTTGTGGTGATTCATTTTTCTCCACATAACAGGCAGCAATATAAGTGTTCTAATTCCAACTTTAATAGAAAAATCCCTCTTCACTTGCTAGGGGCACAAACAAGGTCACAATGGTTTTAATAATCAATTCAGCATTTCTATGAGTTCCCCTGTCAGTAACTGCAAGACTATCCATCATACTCCACATAGGCACATCATCAGTGTCATCCCACTCTGGATATATGGGTGGGGAGAACACTTACCGGAATACTACATTCAGTGGAATCTACCCATGCCTGGAAATAAACCCAGCTAGAAATTGAGGAATTCTGCATCCAACACTGGAAGCAGGTGTCATGTAGCTCTCAGTGAGCCAGAGACTAACACCAATGCACAAAAATCTGGGGAGATTCTTCCCAAACCTCTAATGCCCTGCCAAGGTGATTCAACATAAGTAGAACCCGTTAGGAAACTGGCGCAGTTTTATCTATGGTGCAATCTGCACCTTGATTTACATCCTATGTCCCGGTTCCCACCATGATTGCTGAAAGCCAGATAGCCACATGGCCCAACCACCAGTGTCAAGCTCCACCCCCATCCTAATGGGATTCTCTGCTCCTGCTTCCCTGCCCACCCTCTGGCAAAGTTTTAAAGGACCTATTCCTGAACACGTGGCTCTCTTGGCTCCTCTCCTCTTCTCTCTGCTCTCTCCCTTCTCTCCTTGCCTCTCTGTCTCTCTCTTACATTCTCTTTCTCTCTTTTGCCCTCTTCGCCCCACCCCTCTGGTCTGCTGGGTTTTCCCCAATAAACCCTTTCCTTCACTCTGGTGTTTGATGTGTTTTGTGATGGCCTAACAGAAATACATAACAGAACCCACAGGGAGAGTTTTGATTCTATGATGTCACAGCTTCACAGCCTTATTGTTAAAAACCAAGTTGGGAACTGGCATTTAGACTAGTGGTTAAAAATCTAGTTATGGTGCCCACATCCCATATTGAAGTTCCTGGCTTCAGTACCCACCTCCAGCTCCTGACTCCAGCTTCCTTCTAATGCAGATCCTAGGTGGCGGTCATGACTGTTGAAATAATTGAGTTCCTGCCACTCAAGTGGGAAACATGCTTTCCTGGCTCTTGGCTGTGTCTCAGCCCAGTCCTGGACATTGCAAGTATTTGGGGGGAGTGAATGAGCAGATGAGAGCTCTCTCTGTGTCTCTCATTCTTTCAAGTAACTAAATAAAATTTAGAAAAAAACAGTGGGTGATTCTACCGGTCCCATATCATTTTCATCTACTGGTATTGCAATACCTTTGTTATGTAGTTGGAACTTCTCAGGTATTGTCTTGGTTCTTATTGTGATGATTATTTGGGGCCTAGGGAAGGGGACTAAGAGGTGGGGAAGGTGAGGGAGAGTATGGGGACAAAACCATATCTCCTTTCACCATCACAATTAGATGTGGCTACCATGCAGGATCATAGGTCAGGTCTCCCAATATTATAGCCCATTATTTTACTATTAATATACAGCCATTAATCCCCAAGCCATTGCATTGTATTTAGGTCATTTAGTCATAAGAAGTTTTCAGATCCAGCCTGTTTTTCTTAGAACTCCACGCACCACAGACACTAGCTAGTTATTTATGCAATCCATTTGCTTTTCTTCATAGGCATCTTTTCTGACTTTGCTTGCAACAGATGGGGCCATGTGGATGGAAGTGATGTGCACTGCTTCTGTATCCAATTCATAAAAATATCTTTTACCCTATCCTCTACCTTCTTCTGGCAGCCAGAAGAAAACCCAGCAGGTGACTCTAAGGCCCTATGAAGTGCTATAAGAAGGGGAGAGTCTGAGCCTTGCATCTCTCTCTGTATGGCTACTTACCAAATACCCATATTGAACTGTTGCATAATTCAGCATTATATTTGTGTATTAGGCCACTAAGATATGACTGTTGTTAGTTACAGCAGTTAATCCTCCTGTTCTAATACATCCTGTTAGCTCAAGCCTTCATAGCCACTCCAAGTTCCTTCCTACTTTCCTCTGACCCAGATCAATTTAAAAAGTTTTCTAAAAATGTGGAAACCCAAAAGGGAAAGAAGTCAGATCCTATATAAATCTTCTCAGGAGAGTATTTGACCCCTTTACTAATTTATCTGCTACATCTTTCATGACTGCCTCTTCCTCACAATGTATGACAGCTGCAATTCACACAACCTCTGTGGCTGACTACATCCTCAATTACTTGGCAGAAGGGAAGCCAATTCTCTCTGGAAAATTGTACTTTAAACTCTACTAATTATTCCAGGAAGAGAAGCAATATATGAAAGATCACACAAACACATACAGAATGAAAGCACCATAAATAAGTGTTGATAAAAACATTAAATTACAGTATGGATCCACAGAGACAACAGATATTGGAATTACAGGATACATGTTTCAAGAAATAATGGAGATATAAAAAGTAAGATAGATTATCTAGATCAAAAGTATGACAGATTTTGTAGATTATAATAGATTATATTACTATCTACCAAATATCCCCCCCCACTCCTGTATGTGAATATATATGAAACATTTGTTGTAGCTGAGTTAGGTTAGTGAAAATATGACTGAAAATGTTTTCTGGCTCCTTCTTGAGAACAATAGATTTCTACAACCCTACCACAATTACTCTGCACTTTGCCAAATTGTTTGGTTTAGCCAATAGTAAATGTGTGGAAATTACATTTTCACAGTTCTGAACTTAAGTCTGACAGAAAACTGTGTGTTTCTACCCACCCCTTGGGGAAATTTACATTTCTTCTAGGAGAAGAATGTGCCTTCCGTAGTCATGGACCCTTTAGCCTGTGTCACAGAATAAGACACGTGACAAAATGTGAATTTTATGCATAGCCTAAAGCAGAGCTTTCTCTAATCGCATAAGAGCATTGCATTGGCTGGCAGTCATATTGTTCACCCCATTATTCTTTAAATGTGTTATTTATGGTTTAGTTTCTATTTTACTCATATCTGTATAATTATAATGACCATGATAACTGTAGTAATAATAAAAGTTAACATCCTTCTGTGTTTCAACAGCTAAATTTTCCATATAATTTCATTAATGCCTAGAATATGAGGCATTTTAGGTTGACTACCTTGAGAAATCAGTCCATCAGAGAACGAACAGAAACATTCTGTTTCTGTGTGCTCATCTCCATCAGGGAGAGGCTGAAAATGACTGTGGTCATATCAACACAAGTGTGTCAGGTTAGGAGTAAAATTCACTCCTTAAATGGCATTATTTTAACCAACTGTGATGTTAGAGTGTAGAATTCAAAAAGGATGTATATAAAGATGTTTGTGGTACTCCTAGATCAGTGTTCTGAGAATGAAAGAATAAGTATAAATATACTTCCAATGCTTACTTAAAATAAATATAATACATGTGTACATCTGTGTTATTAAGTATATGTCAATTTATATTTGGATGTTTGTTGTCTCTGAACTGGGCTACTGGGCTACTGGTTTACTGGCTCCTCACTTTTGACAGTTTCAGCTGAGTCTGGTTAGAAAGAGAAGAATCAGGGATACAGTTTAAAAATAAATATTCTTTTGGAAAATTTTCAGGAAAAGGAGGAAATTTGATGACCTAATTTTTGCCTGTACTGCATTGCTGGGTGATGACTTTTTCCTGTAAGTGCAAATCAGCCAAACCCTAATTACACTGTACCATTCACACTGGAGGCCCTTGGGTAACTGACTCTTATTTCTTCTTATAGCAGTCCTCTTACCCAATCTAGTAAAGTTTATCTTCCTCTTACTTCCGCTCCAATAAAGTTTATCTTCCTCTGCTTAAAAGTTGATTTTATTAACTTAATGAAGGAACAGCTGTGGTTCTAAGACTGATTTGGAAAAAATAGGAAATATGGCAACTTAGATTTATTCTTCAGGTCTCTGACCACACAATCCACAATATCATGTGCTTAATTTTGCCCTTGGTATCAAGACGTTTGTCTTACCATCATCTGTCTTCTGAGCACAAGCATTACTTATGCAATTGTCAAAAGAGTTAGTTTAATTACAAATACAAAGGTGCAGATAGAGACTTAGCTCTCCTCAAAAATGAAACAATTAGGACTGTGTGATTAAAACCAGTTTACAGAATAACCCTGAAGTCGACAGAAAAGACTATAATTGACGTATACATTGTATGACCTTGATGCTCTGGATCATTTGTGATTCAAGAAAAATGGTCAGGCATTTCCCTAAGCTAACACCCTGCTTGTGACATCTGCATCCTTCAGTCTAGCTTCATGCTAATGAGCACCCTGGAAGACAATAGGAGACAGCTTAGATACTGACCCAGACTGAACTGCTGGCTCCTGGCTATAAGGCCGCCACAAAACACACCAAACACTAGAGTAAGGGAAAAGGTTTATTGTTGGGGGAAACCTGACAGACCGGAGGGAAGGGTCGAAGAAGGAAAGAGAGAGGAGAATGTAAGGGGGGGGGGGGGACGGGGGATGGAGAGCACAAACAGGTCCTGTTAAATCTTTGCAGGGCGGGGTGGGGGGGCAGGGAAGTAGAAGTATTGAATCCCATTAGGGTGGGGGTGGAGCTGACACCACTGTTTGGACCATGGGGCTTAGGGCCGAAGCCTGGGGGCCAGGGTCTAAGATGATGAGTGAGGCATAGATGGTGCCACATAGACTGCACCATTTTACTAACACTGGCTTCAGCTTGGTTTCACCCTGCCTATGTGAGCATCTAGGAAATGAACCAACAGATAGAAGAGCTCGTTCTCTCTCTCTCACTCTCTCTCTTTCCCCCTGCATTTCAAATACAATGAAAAGAAACAAGTACAAATTTAACAACAAGGAAAGGAAAAACTAAGAACTTGGAATTTAGTGGAGTTTTTATAAATTTAAATGCAATAAAATATATATAATGAAATTTACCATCTTAATCATTTTAAGAGTACACTTCTACAGCATCAAGCATTCACAGTTGTGCAGTCATCACAAACGTTAACTTCCATAACCTTCCATCTTCTTAAAATGAAACTGTATTCTTAAAACACTAATTTTCCATTCCCTCTCTTTCCTCAGCCCTGGGCCCTTCTACTTTGTTGTTTCTATGAATTTTACTACTCTCGGTACCTCATGTCAGTGGAACCTGATTTCAACTATTTGTCCTTTTGTGACTGGCTATTCAATTAACATATTGACTTCAAAGTTCATCCTTATAGCACATATCACAATTTCATTTCTTTTTTAAGTCTGAATAATATTTCACTGTATATGTGATATTATTATTAATCTGTTAGTATACTTTGGGATTTTTTTCCATTCTAGCCATTGTTAAAAATGTTGATGTGAAATGTTTTTATAAATATTTGGTTGAGTCCCTGCTTTCAACTATTTTGAGTATACAACCAGAAGTGGAAATGCTGTATCATATAGAAGTTCTATGTTTAAGTTTTTGAGGAATCACCATACTGTTTTCCATAGCAGCTACACCATTCTACATTCTCACAAACAATACACAAGGGTTCCAATTTTTCTACATCTTAGGCAAACTTGTTATTTTCTTTCTTTTTTTTTTTAAAAAAAAGTCATCCTAATCAATGTGCAGTTATATCTCATGGTGCATTTAGTTTGCATTTTCTTGATGATCAGTGAAATTCAGAATATTCTTATGTGCTTATTTCATCTATATATCTATTTTGGATAAATTTTTATTCAAGTCATTTGCCCCATTTTTTGCTTATTTGTTTTTGTTGTTGGTTTGTGTTTGTATATTCTGGTTGTTAATCCCTGATCAGATGAATGATTTGTAAATATTTTCTCTGATTCTATGGGTTGCTATTTTTTTTTAAAAAAACTATTTATTGGAAAAGCAGAGTGACAGAGAGAAACATAGAGAGAGAGACATATTCCATCTGCTGATTTACTCGCTTAATGGCTGCAACTTAATGGGCTGGGGCAGGCTGAAGCCAAGAGCCTGGAATTCCATATAGGTCTCTCACATGGGTGGCCGGGGCCCAAGTACATGGACCATCTTCCTGTGCCTTTCCAGACACGTTAACAGGAAGTTAGATAATAAGCCAAGTAATCAGGACATGAACCAGCATCCTAAAAGGAGGCTAAACCCATTGTGTCGTGACGACAGCCCTTATCTATGGTTTGCATTTTCACTATGTTTGTGGTGTCTTTTGACTCATAAATATTCTTAATTTTGATGAGGTTCAATTTACCAAATTTTTTTCTTTTTTTATCTGTGCTTTTGATGTCACTTCCTGAAAAATCTCTGCCAAATCCATTATCATGAAGATGGTCTGTATTTTCTCATAACAGTATTATTTTTTAAGTTCTTATTTTTAGATCTTTGATGCATTTTGAGCTAATTTGTATGAATTTCATTCTTTTCCATATATATTTCCATTTTCCCATCATCTGTTGAAAGGACTATCTTTTTCTCATTGAATAAACTTTTCAAATTAAATTTATTTTATTTTATTTATTTGAAAGGCAGAGTGTCAGATAAGGAGAGCAACAGAGAAACATCTCTCATCATCTGATTTACTCCAAAAATGCCCACAATAGTCAAGGCTGGAACAGGTGGGAGCCAGAAGACAGGAACTTTATCCAGGTCTCCCATGTTGAGTCATCATTTGCTGCCTCCCAGGGTGCATATGAGCAGGAAGCTAAAACTGAGAAGTGAAATAACAAACATCTGTAGTCTTAGAAATTTGGGTTCCTTTCTCTGAGAAACTTAAGGAAAGTTAATAACTACCTATTTAGGCAGATTTTCTGATTGCAACCTAGATTTCTCTTCCCACCCAGGCGACTCTACAATTCTCAAAAAAGCATTCCCAGAGTTCCATGCAGTTGAGAGGCCCTGATGATGCTGAGGCATTCACTTCTTTCCTGGGGAAATACCTACATAAGTGTTTATCCTCCAAGTAGTGGCCTAGAGCAACAAGATTGAGAAAAAAAGTTACATCGTTTCACTTTTTAGTTGCTCTAAGGACTAAAACATTATTTGCAATTTCTGTATTGTGTCTGTATTAGATTCTTGACTGAAAAGGACTGTAGCATTTTTATAAGTTCTACAATTAAAAACTCGATTTATAAAACTAGTTTTTCTTGAAAATTCTTGCAAATAAAACTTGACTATTAAAAAATTCCTGAAAACCTTAATGACCACTCAGATTCATACACAGAGTCATGCCTAAAATCATCACACACCTCAAAATCCCCTGTAGCAAAGTTTCCCTGTCCACACAAGCTCTGTGTATAGATGTGTCTCTGTGTGACAAAGAGAGAGAGAAAGAGACACTTCTCCCAAGGACTCTGATTTTCAGTAAGAGTATCAGAAATTCTTCAATATTGTTTTCACAACCTCAGTATGGTAATATATTCAGTAATAAAATAAAGACAGCATTTATATTGTGACAATTGAATGTCATGGCTTATTCTTTTTTTCTTATGGTTTATTTATTTTTCAAAAGAGACAGAAATATCGTCCCTCTGCTGGTTTACTCCCCAGATGGCTGCAACAGCTGAGCTCTACATTTTAGGCTTAGTTAAGTAATTTTTATTCCTTTATCTTCCAAATTTATCTTTTCATTGAACAACAGGTTATTGGATCCCTATGTCTTTGCTTTTTTTTTATGTGCCGGCCTGCAACACAAAGAACCGGGTTTCCTGAAACAGAGAGTGGGAATGCGGGGACAAGGATGCAAAGAATGGAGCCAAGATAAATCCTGATCAAGGCTCGTTTATTCAACAAGTCCAGTGGTATTTAAACATGGCCAGTTGTACACAAGAAGGCACACAGAGGATTTACATATCTAAAAGACTTTGCTTAACAGATCACAAAATGATTTAATTTTAATCTTGGTAATGGGTACCTGACTTGGGCATCAGTAGAACTGAAATAAGCATTTGGATACTATTTTTGTCTAATTTCTAATTTGAACATTTTTCAAATTTATTTATTTGAGAGGCACAGAGATGGAGAGAGAAAGAGACAGAGATAGAAAAGGAAAATAAGGAAGGAAAGAAAGAAGGAAAAATAGGAAAGAGGGACACATTTAATAGAAAACTAAATGTTCACAAAAGAATTGAGGGTTAGAAGGCCCCATGAGCAAATCTAATACTAACTTCCATTTTGTCAATGTACTCAGGATCATTTTATGATTCTGAGAAATTTGCTTCCTGGATCAGGACATCTAAATACACCAAGAAGTCCCTGCTGGTAGCTAGGATGACACATGAATGTCAGGAGCCCTTAGCAACTGACAACAAAGGACCTGTCATTTGTAAGCTTTGCAAAAGGAAACAAAGGATCACTGTCAGTCTGTAGCATCCCCTGGTGGTCACCCTCAGGGTAAGTCTGATAAGCCAGAAGGCTGACATTAAGTCTAAATGAGTAAGGAGCAGCGCTTTCCAAGGATGTGGCTTCCACTTGATCAGCACATTTCAGTGCCTCACTGCTGGTGGCCAAGTCATTCACTACTAACTTCTTGAAGGTACCTGAGGAAAGCTGCGTATGGACAAATTAAAAACAAAGCCACATGAGAATTTAATTGGAAGGTTCTTTGATATAATTGATTATGATACTAGCTGGATAATTTACTTGTTTCAAGTACATGATAAATGGAATTATTATTCATAATTAGAAAATGCCCAGAGAGCAAAGAATATAAACTGATTGCCTGTCGGTAATTGTCAGGCTCACACTAATAATACCCAGGAAACGAAAAGGATCTTTCATTTTCCTTTAATCTACTTAAGAATGTCTTTTCCTAACAGCAATTGAGCAGTGTGGGCACTGAAAATTCTGTGGATTAAAAGCATTTTTGAAATATTTATGGAAAATGAATATTATGAAAAAGCTATTCATAGATTTCAAAAACTTTTGTACCAAAATAAACTCATACTAACTCATTAGAACATGTTTGAACAAGATCTAGTTTGAGGCACTAAGAAGAATAAGACATCCATTTGAAAATAGGCCATAGCAAAGCTTCACGAATCCTGCTAAAGTTGAAGTAAGAACAAATATCCAAGTCATGGTGATACTTAGGTGGAAAAATGGAGAAATCATTGTAGATAAATGTAAGGTACACTGCTCCAACAAAATCTCCAGTTTTTGGATGAATGCATAATTTATTTCAAGAAGAGTCAAAGAAGATTTTGAAGATGAAGCTTGCCACAACTGATCATCTACAACAATTTGTGAAAAAAATTAATCTTGTTCATGCTCTAATTGAAGAGGATCAACAATTAACAGCAGAAAACATAGCTAACACCATAGACATCTCAACTACTTCAGCTTACAGAATTCTGACCAAAAAATAGTGATAAAGTGGAATCAACTTTCTGCTAGACAAGTGCCAAAACTCTTGCACTCACGTGAGAACTCTCAATGACAATTTTAAGCAAATGGCACCATGATCTTGCATTTCTTCCAAGAATTGTAACAAGAGATGAAATGTGGTTTTAAAAATAGTGATAAAGTGGAATCAACTTTCTGCTAGACAAGTGCCAAAACTCTTGCACTCAAGTGAGAGCTCTCAATGACAATTTTAAGCAAATGGCACCATGATCTTGCATTTCTTCCAAGAATTGTAACAAGAGATGAAATGTGGTTTTACCAGTCTGATACTGAAGACATGGCACAAAGCAATGGCTCCCAACCAGTAGAATTGGTCCAGTTGAAGTGAAAGTGGATTGGTCAAGAGCAAAGGTCATAGCATTGATTTGGGGGGGAGGGGATACTCTAGGCCTGCTGTCTTTTTGCCTGCTGTCTTTCTATGGGGAAAAAGAATGGCAATATTTGTTTTTTTTTTTAAGATTTAATTATTTATTTGAAAGTCAGAGTTACACAGAGAGAGGAGAGGCAGAGAGAGAGAGGTCTTCCATCCCCTGGTTCACTCCCCAATTGGCCACAATGGCCAGAACTGTGCTGATCCAAAGCCAGGAGCTTCCTCTGGGTCTCCCACATGGGTGCAGTGGCCCAATGACTTGGGCCATCCTCTTCTACTTTCCCAGGCCATAGCAGAGAGCTGGATTGGAAGTGGAGCAGCCAGGATTCGAACCAGTGCCCATATGGGATGCCGGCACTGCAGGCAGCAGCTTTACCTACTACACCACAGCACCGGCCCCAGCAAGAGTGTTTTTGAGAAAATTTGCCAAAACTTTAGCAGAGAAATACACCAGAAAACTCCACCATGACATGGCTCCTGCTCATTCTTGCATCAAACAAGGGCCATTTTGAAAGTTTTGCTGGGAAATCATTAAGCACACATTTTACAGTCCTCATTGTGTATGTGGCTTCTGACTAATTTTTGTTTATCTTTTTAAAATCTTTAAAGGGCATCAGTTTTTCAACAGTTAATTTGAAAAAGACTGCATTGGTATGATTAAATTTCCAGGCTCCACAGTTCTTTATGGATGGACTAAATGGCTGGCATCAGCACTTAGAAAAGCAACATGAATTTGAAGGCGATTATGTTGAAAAATAACATTTATTTTTTCATTTTTATCTTCTAATTCCATTTTTCCATAAACTATTTTAAGTCCCCTCATATGTCACCTTGAAGTACCATTCCTCATGGCATAATTTGCAGACTACACAGAGGTCAGTCAGATACCACTGCTTAATGAGATACTTTCCAGTAGGCCTCTTGGGAAATGACACTTGTCTCTTTCCTTCCTCAACCTCATCTCTGTGATATCACAAGTGCTATTTATCTTTATAGATGATACACTATATTACTGGAACCAAACTCTGTTAGCTATGAGTTTGGACTCAAATGAGAAGATTAAGGGCAATCAACTAATTTTTTATGAAATTAAGTCGTGTGTGTGTGTGGGCAAAGTCTTAGCTATAGAAACTACTTCATTTCTTTTTGTTTTCTTGGCTGCAATAAATCACAACACTTCCATGCTCACCAGTACAGTTGCAAACTGCTATATTCTATAGAAAAACCCTAGTCAGAATAAGGACACTTTGTAGAGGCAGTAGCCAATTTCCACAGTAGAATATCTTTTGGACTACAGCGATCAAAAAAGCCTGGGTTCCCTTGTGCAAGTGTCCAAAAAAAATTTAAACTAGATAAGAGGAAGGCAGATAACAGGCTTCAAATATATTTCACAGTTTGCTTCTCCTTTTGAGCTATTGGATTTTCAAAGACTGCATGGCCTGGTGTGCTGGATACAGATGTTTTGAGTTCTTTCAAAGTATAGGAGGAGGAAAGGAAAGAGGCAGAGAGCATATTGGTGTGGTCCAATTCAAAGTAAACTTCATGCAACACACAAATTTTAAAAAAATGCCAACTGGGAGAATTTGAGCTACAGAAAGAGATAGCACAAACTCTCTGTAAAGCTCACAAAAAGGTGATTTTATTTTTTTCTGCTTCAGAACACCTAAAACATGAACTCTCAACAATTTCATTCTGATGTGGATCACTTTTTTTTTTTTTTTTTTTTTTTTTTTTTGCAAAATGAAAGCAGAAAATGGAAGAAGATGTGGGTTTAGGTAGTTCATTCCTGCCAGGGTTTTCTTGGACAAGAACAGATTTGTTCACTCAGCAAATCTAGCCCCTTGCTTCTTAAAGTGTGGTGCATGGTCCAGCATCACCTGGGAACTTGTTAAAAATGGAGACTCTCAGGGGCCGGCGCTGCAGTGCAGCAGGTTAAAGCTCTGGCCTGAAGTGCTTAAAATATTTTGCAAATATGGAAAAGTCTGACTTTTGCTCTTCTCACAGTACAATATCTCAGATTATCTTTTCAGAAGTTTGAGAATCAAGGTGTTTTTAAAATAAAATCCAGTTCCTATGGAAAGAAAATTAAATAATATATTAAATAGATTTATTCTGACTTTTCACAAAACCCACTATGCATCTTCTAAAATTCTAAATACTTTCATCCCTCTAAACTTTATCAAATGCCATAAACCATGGCTTTCCAAACTGTATGTCTTTAGGCATCCCCTAGGTATTTTGTTACCATGCAGATTCTGATTTAGTAGGTCTGAAGTTGAGAGTCTCCATTTTTTAAAAAAATATTTGTTATTGTATTTATTTGAAAGACAGAGTTACAGAGAGAGGTAGAGACAGAGAGGTCTTCCATCCGCTGGTTCCCTCCCCAGATGGCCGTAGTGGCTGGAGCTGAGCCAATCCGAAGCCAGGAGCCAGGAGCCAGGAGCTTCTTACAGGTCTCCCATGCAAGTTCAGGGGCCTAACGACTTGGGCCATCTTCCACTGCTTTCCCAGGCCATAGCAGAGAGCTGGATTGGAGGTGGAGCAGCCGGGACTCAAACTAGTGCCCTTATGGATGCTGGCACTGCAGGCGGCTTTACCCGCTACGCCACAGCCTCAGCCCCACAAAATATTTTTAGTAAGCAGTGGATTGTCATTAGAGGAAACATATTATTGCCCCAAAGGCTGTATAAAATAATATGAATAGCAGGAATTCATTTTTATGCTTTTCAGGCAGTAAACAAATTCATGAATGCTATCTATTTTATCTCACCGGATTCTTAAAATTCCTTTGATCATGATGAGGAGAAATGGTCTTTAACACAAAGCAGGTTCCTTTTATCAAATGAATACATAGTTTGCAGAGTTCAGTGGTGGTAGCACAAGTAGTCTACAGAGACGAAATATTAAGGAACTGGGTTATTGTGACATTAAAAGTAGAAGACCTGATGGTTCAAAGTCTTTGACCCTGGAATTAGATAAATTTCTCTAAACAAGTGATTGAGCCTGTCCTTTATTCTCAGAGACTCAGATGGTCTGTAGGCTCAGAGTACAGTCTGCACCATAGGGCAGCTGTTCACTCCTGACACAGAGGAAAATTTCACAGCTGGTAACAGGAGGAGTGGATCACAATGAGTGTCACACAGTGTCAGAGAACATTGGGTTTCCAGAATTCCTGGTGTGATAAGACTAATTTTATAGCAGAGACAAAATTACAGACACAGAAGAGAGACTGGCATTAATAGCTTGAAGAATCAACTTCAGGAGTCTTGAATTATCTTGAGAGGACATCTAATTAGTTACAACTTCTCTGAGAAGTCACAACAACCAAAGTGCCAAGGAGATCTCCTGGTCTGTGCCAAGTGCCTCCTGACTGTCCTTAGGATGCAGATTTCCCTGTAAAGCAAGGTGTAATTTGCCACAGACTCTTCATTTTGTTCTGCTCCAAGACTGTGAGGCCCAGGCTGTATTTACTTCTTAAGGGAAACCATTTTGTTTCTCTACATGTGCTTCTAAACACTCCCCCACAACTGGGAGTCTGCCAGGCAGTGTGTAGATTGCCCTGCCAGCCTAGGAAGATTGCTACAGGCTGTAGTTCATTTTGAACAAAGTTATATTCTTCTACCTCCACCAATCACACATATCAGGGGCTGTTTTTAACAAAGGAATGGAACAAAGAAGAAATATATTCTTTCCTAATGATAAGCATATGACAATTTCCATGTCAAGGTCTGTCTCTGCATTTCATATAGTATTGGATTCTTTCTGACAATAAAATCAAAGCCTACTTAGAGTGATCTGAAACAACTTTGTTTGTGAAAAAACATAATCAATGATGATTTGGTGCCCCACTTTTGGTTACATGAGATCTTAAAATGGTGGTGACATTGACATGAATATGACTGGGCAGTAGGGGAAAAAAGATGTGGCATTATTTTTTATCATTATTATGATTCCTAAATATGTGCATTAGAATTCCAGCTATAATAAAATTAATAATATATATTGAAAGGTTTGCATTCAAAAATTGTTTTGAGAGCCTCTTGCACACATGGCACTGGGACATTACTGAGAGTAAACAGTGAGTTAAACAGGTGGCATCCACAGAAATTCTGTGTGCTTATAAGCTATTGGAAACAGGAATATAGATAACCAGTTTTTCAACATTACGGAAAGCATTGCAAAGAGAGCTAGAAATATTACGCCAGTGTTTACTGAGCATCTGTGTTGTGTTGAATGCCTTTCAGTGGATCAGCATAAATGTTAAAGTTAAAATTAAATAACTATGAATAGTGAGATATTATCAAATGAAACATTACTTTTATTGCCCCTATTTCCACTTAAAATTCATTTAGTCTATTTTAACAAATGTTGCTGGACACCCATAAGTAAAAATGACAGACCTCAATCTAAGCCTTACGCTTTACTACAATTAACATGATTAATCCTCTGCCTGCAACACTGGCATCCCATAGGGGCACTAGTTCAAGCCCCGGCTGCTCCTCTTCTGATCCAGCTCTCTGCTATGGCCTGGGAAAGCAGCAGAAGATTGCCCAAGCACTTGAGACCCTGCACCCTGGGAGACCAGGAAGAAGCTCCTGGCTCCTGGCTTCGGATCAGCCCAGCTCCAGCCGTTGCAACCATTTGGGGAGTGAACCAGTGGATGGAAGACCTTTTTCTCTGTGTCTCCCTCTCACTGTCTGTAACTCTACCTATCAAATAAATATATAAAATCTTTTAAAAAATTAACATGATCACAGAATTAAATGTAAAAGATAAACTATAAAATATTTAGGAGAAAATCTTCAGAGCTTATCTTCCTTGAAACTAATAAAAATGAAAATACACTATAGCAAATCTTATGGGATCCAGGAAAAGCGGTACTAAGAGGAAAACAATAGCACGGGAAAAGCGGTACTAAGAAGAAAATAATAGCAATCAACATGTAAAAAATGGAAATATATCAAATAACTTAACAATGCATCTCAAGGACCTAGAAAAATAAGAAGAAACCAAACTCAAAGTCAGTAGGAAGAAAAAATAAAGATCAGAGAAGAAATAAAATAAATAGAAACTAAAAAATGCAAAAGATGATTCAAATGTACAGTTGGATTTTTGAAAAGATAAATAAAATTGATAAACCTTTAAACTAAGAAAAAAGTGAGAAGATTCAAATAAATTGGGGATTTAAAAGGATATTAAAATCAGAGGTTAAAAATGAGGTATTATGATTGATACCACAGAAATACAAAGGATCACTAGGGACTAGTATGAACAACAAATAGGAATACATCAACAAATGGGAAAATCCAGAAGAAATAAATAAATGTCTGGATACATATGACTTACAAAAATTGAACTATGAAGACATTAAACCTTAGCAGGCCAATAACAAGTTTTAAGACTGAATCATTAGTAAATAATCTTCCACTCCCGCAAAAAAGCCCAGGACTAGATGGCTTCACTGCAATATTGTACCAAACTTTTAAGAATGAATTAAGGCTAGCTCTTCTCAAACTATTTCAAAAAACTGAAATGAAGGGAACCCTTCCAAAGTTATTTTATCAACCCAGAATTACCTGGATTCCAAAACCAGACAAGAACACAAAAACAAAGAAAACTATAGACCGATATATCTGATGAACATAGATGCAAATATTCTTAACAAAATACCATCAAATCAGATTCAACAACACATTAAATAAATTATTCAACCTTCAGCAAGTGGACTTTATCCCAGGGATACAGTTGTGGTTCAACATATGCAGATCAATAAATGTAATATATTACATCAATAGAATGTCAGATACAATTCAGATGATCTTCTCAATAGAAGCTGAAAAAGCTTTCAGTAAAATTTAATATCCAGTCATGATAAGAAAGGAATCTGAACAAATTAGATTTAAAGGGAACGTAACATAACAAATACTGTATACAACAAATCCACATATTCAATAGGGAAAAACTAAAACTATTTCCTCTAAGATCTGAATGCAGACAAGGGTGTCTACTCTCCATGTGCTTATACAACATAGTACTGGAAGTTTTAATCAGAGCAATTAAGCAAGGGGAAAAAGGCACACAAATAGGAAAAAAGGAAGTCAAATTATCTCTGTTTGCAGATGACATGATTCTATATAGAGAGAAACCTAAAGATTCCACTGAGAGACTATTAGAAGTGATAAGTCAGTAAAGTTGTAGAACACAAAATCAACACACAAAAAAAGGCAGCATTTTTACACACCAATAATTTATTCTCTGAAAAATAAATCATAAGAGCCATCTAATTCACAATAGCTACAAAAATACCTTGAAATAAATATAACCAAGGGTGTGAAAGAGATATGTGATAAAAACTGTAGAACAGTAATGAAAGAAATTGAACCAGGTAATAAAAATATGGAAATAACTCTCATGTTCATAAGCTGGAAGAATTATTATAATTTCCATTTTACCTAGAGAAATGTGAGAAATATGTGGATTCAATGCAATCTCCCTCAAAATATCAATGATGACCTTCATAAAACTAGACAAAACAATCCTAAAATTCATATGGAAACACAAAAGTCTCTGAATGCCCAAAGCAAAAAGTACGACGTGATAGGCATCACAATACCAGATTTCTAGACAAACCACAGAACTATTGTAACTAAAATGGCAAGGTACTAGTGTAAAAACAGACACATAGGCCAGTAGGACAAAATAAAGATCCTAGAAATTAGTCTATTTGTCTACAGCCAACTGATCCTTGACAAATGTACCTAAAACTTATCCTAGATAAAGTGCACTCTTTTCAATAAATGATACTGGGAAAACTAGATATTCATATACAAAAGATAGAAGCTTGACATCCCACTATCTCTCACTCTACACAAATCCAAAATGGATCAAAGATATAAATATAAACCTGTAGTAGTTGTATAAAACCACTAGAAGAAATCATAAACAGTTGAAAACATTGGCACAGGCAATAAATTTTTGGATAAGACCCCCAAAGAATAGGCAATAAAAGCAAAAATAGACAAATGATAGCAAACTAAAAAATTCTGAGCTACGAGACTGGGAGAAAATATTTGCAAACTCTTTATCTGACAAGTGATTAATATCCAGACTATATAGGAACTCAAAAAACTCAATAACAAAAACCAAACAATCCATTCAAAAAATGAGGAAAAGATTCAGACAGATATTTTTCACATGAAGAAATATAAAAAAATCAACAGATACATGAAAAAATGCTCAATATCACTAACCAATAGAGAAATGCAAATCAGAACATAATGAGGTATTATCGCATTCCACTTAGAATAACTATTATCAAAAAGTTAATAAGTGGCAAATGCAGGTCAGGATGTGGAGAAATACACTGGATGAGAATGTAAATTAGAATGGTCATTATGGAGAATAGTGTGGAGTTTCTGCAAAAAAAAAAAAAAAACTAAAAATAGATCTACCATATGATTCGACTATCCTTCTTCTGGGTATGTATATCCAAAAGAAATTAAATCAGAATTTGAAAGCAATAGCTGCAATGCCATGTTCATTGAGGCACTATTCACAATAGCCAACATACCTAACTAAACTATTCGTCCACTGATGGATGAATGGAAAAAGAAACTATGGAATATTATTAAGTAATAGAAACAATGAGATCTCGATATTTGCAACAAAAAGAAAAGAACTGGAGGTGATTATGTTAATCAAAATAAGCCAGACACAGGAAAAATACTGCATGTAGTCTTCCATTGTAAAAGATAAAATTGTGGTCTGCAGTCAATCTGAGTCTAAAATATTGATTACTAGAAGCTAGGAAGAGAGGGAGAGTAGAGAGTGATTGGATAATAGTCCCAAAACATAATGGGTGAAAGCAATCTGTTCTGGTGTTCCAGAACAATAGCATGACTGTAGATCACATCAATGTATCATATTTAGTATAAGTAACTTTAAGACAGGAGCTAAACACAAAGAAAAGGTAATGAAATAGAAAGGATAATTATGTCATATAATCACTTTATGCTGTTTATATGTGTTTAAATATTACTCTGTGTTGTTATGTGTCCCACAAAAATATGCAAGTATTACATTAGTCACAAATTTAAATATAAATTTAAAAATAAAGAACAAAATTCAATATTTATATAAAAGTTAAGACATAAATGATTAATTTTATAAATTAGTTAAATATTTATAAAATATTGTCCTAAAATGTAGCTTGGTAGAATTTCAATTTGAATAAAACATTCATCTCTAAAATAAAATAGGATAAAAGTCCTGACTACCCAAAGTAATCTACAGATTCACCACAATTCCTATCAAAATTCCAATAGCATATCTTATAGATTTATTTTTTATTTATTTGAAAGGCAGTGTTACAGAGAGAAGAGGAGAGACAGAGAGAGAGATCCATCCACTGGTTCACTTTCCAAATGGTTGCAAAGGCTGGGGCTGTGCCAGGCAGAAGCCAGGAGCCAGGAGCTTCTTCCAGGTCTCCCATGTGAGTGCAGAGGCCCAAGCACTTGGGCCATCCTCCGCTTCTTTCCCTGGCACATTAGCGGGCAGCTGGATCAGAAGTGGTACAGCTGGGTCTCCAACTGACACCCATATGGGTTGCCAGTGTCACAGGTGGAGGTTTAACCTGCTATACTGCTACACCACAACACCAGTCCCTCCAATAGCATTTTTTGAAAAATAGAAAAAACAATCTGAAAATTCAAATGGAACTACAAAAGACCTCAAATAGCCAAAGCAATCTTGAACTAAAAGAACAAAGCTGAATCATCACATTACCTGATTTCAAATTATACTATATAGGGTAGGGTAATAAAAATATTATGGTGGCCAGCACCACGGTTCAATAGGCTAATCCTCCACCTGCGTTGCCAGCACTCAGGGTTCTAGTCCCGGTCAGGGCGCCAGATTCTGTCCAGATCGCTCCTCTTCCTGTCCAGCTCTCTGCTGTGCCCAGGGAGTGCAGTGGAAGATGGCCCAAGTCCTTGGGCCCTGCACCCACATGGAGACCAGGAGGAAGCACCTGGCTCCTGGCTTCGGATCAGCGTGGTGCGCTGGCCACAGCACGCCGGCCACATTGGCCATTGGGGGGCGAACCAACGGCAAAGGAAGACCTTTCTCTCTGTCTCTCTCTCTCTCTCACTGTCCACTCTGCCTGTCAAAAAAATAATAATAAATAAAAACAATAATATGGTAGTGTCATAAAAACAGACACATAGAAAAATGGAGCAGTACAGAGAGCCCAGAAATAAATTCATGCATTTTCATCAAATTTCCCTTTGATAAAGTTACCAAAAGCTCATTATAGGATAAGAATGGTTTCTTCAATAAATGATGTTTTGAAAACTGGATATATACCTGTGAGAGAATAAAATCAAATCATTATATTAGACATTATATAAAAATCAAAACAAAATGAGTTTAAGACTTAAATTTAAGACCTGAAACTATTAAACCACCAGAACTAAACATAAAAAAGAAGTTTCTTGACATTATTCCAGGCAGTAATTTACCAGATATGACCTGAAAGCACAAGCAACAAAATGAAAACTAAAAAATTAGAATTGAATCAGCAAAAAAGTTTTTGTACATCAAAGGAAGCAATCAACAGAGTAAAAAGATTACCTATGGATTGGTAGGAAATATTTGCAAACCACACATCTGAGGATGGGTTAGTATCCAAAATATATAAGGAATTCATACAACTTAATGGCCAGAAAACCAATATTCCAATTTAAAAAACAGATAAATAAACAATCATTTCTCATAAAAATTATATATAAACAGTCAAAAGGTACATGAAAAGGTTCTCAACGTAACTAATGATCAGGGAAATGAAAATCAAACCCACAATGAGATATGACCTCACATCTGTTAAAATAGTTGTTATCAGGAATACAAAAGACAGCAAAATGTTGACAGGGGTGTGGAGAAAAGGGAACTCTTATAAACTGTTGGTGGAGAAGTAAACTGGTATAACCATTATGGATACCAGAACAGAGGCTGTTTCCCCGAAAAGTACAGTGTATTATTCAGCAGTCTCATTCTTGGGCATGTATGTAAAGAAAATAAAATTATTCTCTCAAGAACATGTCTGTAGTTCCATGTTCATTGTACCATTATACAGTAGTCATGATATAGAATCAATCTAACTGTCCATTGATAGATCAATGGGATAAAGAAAATATAGGATAGAAATATATATACATATCATGTATATATACACACATAAATGCAAATGATGCAATATTATTTAGTTTAAAGAAAAAAAGAAATCCTATCATGTTTGACAACATAGATGAACTTGGAAGCCAATATGCTAAGAGAAATAAACAAGGCACAAAAAGAAAAATGTTGCACAGTCTCACTTGTGTGTGGAATATATAATACCAAAGTCAGGGTCATCATTGTGACACAGTGAGTTAAGCCCCTGCTTGCAATGAGTCCCCAGTGCTCTGCTTCTGATGCAGCCCCCTGCTAATGAGCCTGGGAAAGCAGTGGAAGATGACTCAAGTGCTTGTGCCCCTGCAACCACATGGGACACCTGGGTGGAGTTCCAGGCTCCTGGCTTTGGCTTGGACTACGCCTGGCTATTATGGCCATTTGGGAATGAACCAGTAGATGAAAGATTCTCTCTATCTCTCCCTCTCTATCTCTGTCACTCTGCCTTTCAAATAAATCTTAAAGAAATAAAAAAATATGTCAAACCCACAGAAGCAGAGAGTAGAATGGTTGTCAGGTAGGGAGAGGTAAAGGGAAATGGAAAGATGTTGTTCAAAGTGCATAAACTTTCAGTTTTGTAGGATGAGTAAGTATTAGAGACTTCATGAAGAACATGATAACTTTAGTTAATAATACCAAATTGTACATTTGAAGTTTGTTAGGACAATCGAGCTTGTTTTTTCTTCAAGATTTGTTTTATTTGAAAAGCAGAATGACAGAGACAGAGGGAGAGACAGAGAGATCTTCCATCTACTGTTTCACTCCCCAAATGGCCGCAATACCTGGAACTGGGGCAGGTGGAAGTCAGGAACCCAGAACAGCATCTGAGTCTCCCATGTGGGTGGCAAGGCTCCCAAGCCCTTGGGCCATCTTCCACTGCATTCCCAGGCGTGTTAACAAGGAACTGGATCAGAGGCAGAGCAACTGGGACTCAAATCATTGCTATGACACGAGATGTTGATGTTGCAAGCAGTGGCCTGACCTGAATTGCCCCTGTTGTGGCGTAGCGAGTAAAGCCCCTGCTTGCCATGCCAGCATCCCATTTGTGTGCCTGTTCATGTCCCGGCTGCTCAACTTCTGATCCGGTTCCCAGCTAATGGCCTGGGAAGCGCATTTGAAGATGGCCCAAGTGCTTGGGCCCCTGCCACCCATGTGGGAGATCCGGAAGAAATTCCTGATTCCTAGCTTCGGCCTGCCCAGAGTGTTGGCTGTTGCAGCTATTTGGAGAATGAACTAGCAGATCGAAGATCTCTCTGTCTCTCCCTCTCTCTCTGTAATCCTGACTTTCAAATAAATAAATAAATCTTAAAAATAAAAAAAGAATAGATCCTAAAATATTCTCACCACACATGGAAACCTCGTTACTTGATTTAAATGTTAATTAGCTTGAATGTGATATACATATCCCAGGGTACACATATATCAAAATATTGCATCATACATTTTAAATTTATACAATTCTTATTTTCAATTATACCTCAATAAAGCTGTAAAAAAAAGTAAGAAGTGTCTTCAACTTATGCACTATGTAAATCCTTATGTAGGACATCAGGGAATGCTCTAACCTATAGGAAAAATATATCTAGGGGCTGGCGCTGTGGCACAGTACATTAATCCTCCACCTGTGGTGCTGGCATACCTATGGGTGCCAATTCTAGGCCCACCTGCTCCTCTTCCAATCCAGCTCTCTGCTATGGCCTGGGAAAGCAGCAGAAGATGGCCCATGTGCTTGGGCCCCTGCACCTGTGAGACCCAGAAGAAGCTCTTGTCTCCTTGCTTCAGATCCACATAGCTCTGGCCATTGTGGCTACTTGGGGAATGAACCAGCAGAAGGAAGACCTTTCTCTCTGTCTCTCCTTCTCCCTGTCTGTAACTCTACCTCTTAAATAAATAAAATCTTTTAAATAAAAGAAGAAAAAAGTATATTTCTCTTGCATATCTACCTCAACTTACTGGCAATTACTGCCAGAAAATTGACAAGCACTGGATTGCAAGGGTCTACTTGCTCAGCAGGGAAGAAGGCAGTAGAAAAAGAGCTTGGGTTACTATGAAGATAGTATGGAGACTGCAGAACCTCGGATACCAAATACTGACAACATTTGACAAGATTTAGCCTTAAATAATAAGAATGAAAATATTTAAATAAATATGAAATAGGGAGAGAAAGCAATTTCCATAGCCAATGACAACATTTTTTATATAGCTTGATTAATAAAATCAGGATGTTTAATAAAGTAAATGACATCCAGTAAAGAAAAATGATGTACAGAAGGGCAATACTTGTCAGTGCACATTCAGTACTGTGAAGGGGCAGAGTTGGTGTCTCTGCTTTCATGCTTTCCCCCTA
Organism: Oryctolagus cuniculus; assembly: GCF_964237555.1. Taxonomy (NCBI): domain Eukaryota; kingdom Metazoa; phylum Chordata; class Mammalia; order Lagomorpha; family Leporidae; genus Oryctolagus; species Oryctolagus cuniculus. Next base: position 22,050,517 of record NC_091453.1, read on the forward strand.
TTTGTCCTTAACACATCAGACAGCACGATCTTGAGAGTTAAATGGTGTCCCTCCTTTACTGGCAGTAATCCACAGGCTCTTTCCTATTCAAAGTCAAAGCGCTTTCAGAATGTCTTCTTCAAATCTTTGCTTAAATATCACCTTCTTAGTGAAGTTAACGCCGACTACACAATCCTTGCCCACCACCACTATATCCTTTTTAGCCAGATTTTTATTATTTGTTATGCCACTTATTACTTTAAACTTTACTTTTTATATTTACTGTTTGTTTTATATCTACCCATACTTCCCACCAGTAAAAGAGTGTCAATTCCAAATGAGTTGACATGTTGCCCATGATGGTATTTGGCATATCATAACCACTCAGTCAACTTTTGTTGAATGAGTGAGACATCTTTCTAGAATAGATATATTTACACTTAAATCCCCATAAGCTGTTTTACTCATCTACTTCCGAGTCTGTGTTCACGAAGCAAATTCATGTGGAATTTGTTTTCCACTAAATACAAAGTGTGGAAAAGGAACCCATGTAGAGGGCATAAAAGCACCCCTTTTCAATTATAAGACATGATGCTCTCTGGAGAAAACTACTCCCCATTAACACAAACAGTGTTTTCTTTAGCATAATAGTCAGATAGTGTTTAGTGTGGATCCACTGTAATGTGACTAGTTATCTCTGGCTATATTATTTTCATTCATTTTTTGCCTGAAAAGCTGAGGCCAGATGTGGGTATGACATGACATACACAAGGCACTAATCCTGAGAAGGTAACCAGTTGGTATCCTTACATGGCATCCACTACTGCTTCTCAACCTCTCTCTGACTCTGCAGGTATGACATACTGTAATCAAAGGGACCTAAGATTTATTATTCTGCTGTGTGACCATATGTTGGGGGTTTCAGTATTCCATATTCTAATTAATTGCACATACCCACACGCCATGCTGATACACTGTATTGGTTTGCAAAGTACTGTGTGACAAGAACAGGTTCAGGTTATGTGGCAAGATAAAAAAAGATGACTTTTGCCTAGACCAGAAATATAAAAGCTAAAGAAGACACATACACATGGAGAGAATACAGATGCAGAGATTTCCTGAAGATTATAACCTGTGTCCCTTTTATTATTATTTTTTAGACTAGTGTGTCTTTCTACAACCCAAAGGATTCCATTAGCCATCAGATATTGTCTCACAAGGGTTCCAACATATAATGTCAAGCATTATTTTTATTCTTATTCATCAAAGCAATACCATTATCATCTTTAGATGCTACTGAGAAGAAACCAGTGCTATTTGGAAAAAGAGAAAATGTACTAACAGGGATATAAGGGACTCTTTGTCAATATCAAGAAGAAATGAACTAGTTAGGGTAAGAGTCAGAAGACTGGGTAGAAGGTGAGGTTTTGCCATTAACCAGCCTTACATATTTGACCAAGTCACATATCTTCTTTGGACCTCAACTGAAAGATGAGTATCTGTAAAATGTAGGTATTAAGCTTGATGATTTCTTCTGGACCCATAATTATTTGTATAATGTTGAAGCTGCATAAAAAAAGCAAGGTTGGAGTAAGTCCTGTGTGGGTTCACACAAGATGACAAGTTAAGTTTGCATTAATAATATTATCATTTATATAGAACATCCTTCATGCCAGGAATACATAGTAATTTGTAAGTAATCCTGCTTACAAATGAAGCAAAAGATCCAGAGAAGCTGCCCAGGGGCCTGTGGCCAGGAAGGAGTAAAGCCAGAGCCACAAGCTAGGCTCCAGTTCAGAGTCTATGCTCTTAACTCTCTTATTTACTGTTTTGCTGTTAAAACTACATCTGCCTTTTATCTGTCAGTCATAGCTGGAGAAAGACCACATAATATCTCAAGAGTTTTCAGTTCAAGTTAAATACTTTGAATGTGTTAAGAAAAGTACAAAATACAATATAAAGATTAATGAATAAATAAATAGATCCGAAACATCCCTACCCTTAAGGGAAATAAGTTGAGAGAGAGCTGGAAAAGAATTTTCCCAATGGGGTTAACATACGGCTAATATTCTCAAACTTGGAATTTTTGCAGGAGGCTGCATGGGCATCTGGTTGTCCAATGATTCTTCCCCACTTTCTCCTAACTCACGTCTCCAAACATCTCCCTTTCCTAATTTTCAGAGGCTGACCTGGCTTTCCTCTCACTAATAGAGAAACTCAACAGACTTCTACCACTATGAAGAGATTTCAAAAAGCTCATGCAAAATGCATGTTATGAAAAAACTACACATAGTTTTTAAAAATTTTTGCAACATTAGCTTATCTTTTAATTGCACTTTCCATGAACCTTTTGAAATCCTTTTCTGTATCTTACTTCCACCAGTATTTCTGCTCTCATACTCTTTGTACTTCCTAGTGTTACAGATGAACTCTTTTTGCTGCTATCCACAGCAAATTCCTCCTCCATTATCTGTAATTATGCATCTTTTTTCTACTCAGTGACATTGTTTTAGCAGTTCCTTCCACTCTTTCTCACATCATCACTTATTCTCTTTCAACTAGATAATTCCTATCCTATTTACAAATGCACATTATTTATTTCCCCTTTAAAGTATTTCTTGGCCCCACTTTTCACAGCTACCACCAAATTCCTCTGTTCTTGATAGTGAAACAATTTCTCACAATTGTTTTCTGCCCTCCTCTAGTTCATCTCTGCCTTTTCCAATATACCTGATGTTGATTTTCACTTTAGATGATCCTGGGTAAATGAGTAAGTTCTGCACCTCACTGGGCCTCTCTGACAAAACCGAGGAGGAAAATGGAGGACTGACACAGTGTTTTGTAGCTAGAGAGTGGACGTGGGTACTCAGCTCCCTGCTGGACACCATAACATCATACAGAAAAGTGGAATATTAACTGAGTATTAACTAGCTCCCTTCCCATTAGCAGAAGTTGAGGTTATGATCCCTGTTTTTGCTCCACTGACACAGGCAAAGGACATGGAAGCCTAGTGCTCATGAGCTCTGCCACATTATTTTTCATTAAATCTCATTTCTTCCAAGTAGATGCACCATACTGATACTATCCCAGATAAGGGGAATGGCAATATTACCTGCACAGACTGATGCAGACAGAAGCTCATTTCTCTACTCACTGTCGTATACTCTACCTTGGTGTAGGAAATAGGAGCACTCTCTGCTTTCATTGATTGGCTAATACTTGTAGATCAGAGCCCCAGTAGCTCCACCAGTATCAATCCTGCCGGGGAATCACTGTACTGCCTGTGTCTGCCAGGCAGGGGATACATGATTAGCTTCTGCCCTCAGTCCTGCCAATGCCACTGGGAGAAGGAATCAGAGTGTTTCCATCTGCTTCTGTGGTGCAGCAAAGAATGTTAGAGCACAAAATTGGTTTGTGTTTGGCAAGCACTAAAACTGAGGATGATGGGTAGAGTTTTCTATTGTTCCATTTATTCTTGGCTGGACTAGTGCAGCCATTGCCAAAAAGAGATTTCAGCTGTTAGACTACTCATTTTCCAAACCTTTGGCTAGAGAAAACAAATTTAATTTTTTTCTGTGCTTGTTGGTGGTTCTCAGTTAGAGGCATCTCTGGTACCCTGTCTGGGATATACAAAAATAATAAGAAAACCCAGGGAACTCACTGTCATGTTATTCTCAGGTCCCAACATCCCTAGGCAGCCCACCTCCTTTCTACCACCCAGTCATCCTGTGCTTCTTTGTCGTATTGTATTCAGAATTTTAGTTATAAGAAGGAGGACTTGGGAGGAAGAATGATTTCTTCATCTTGGCTAGAACCAGAAGTCTCCTGCCTATTCTTTAAATACAAGTAATTAATCATCACCAGATAGAAATAGTTGACAATATAAAAAAAAAAACTTTCCAATTTATGGATTGAATGAAATGGGCTTATCTTAGACATGTATCAGGGTGAGATAAAAATTTTGGTGGCATGCCTGAACAGCCAATATGAATTGGAATACAATTCAAATAAGCTCAGAGTCTTTTGACATTCTATTATTCTTTTCCCTTTTATTTTTTTCTCTAAATAAGTAATAATGCTCACCTCGAGATGCTGACAGTCTTAAAGGCCGGGGCTTATTCTTTTGCTGTTTCATATATCCAGAAGGGTTTTCCTTGTCTTAAGTTACATATAAACACCTGTTTATAACTTTGTTGTAAATCCCCATACATGTAGCATTGCAAGGTGCATATTTACTTTTTGTGCAACTTAATCTCAGTCTTATTTCTTCAGGGATTAAAATAATAATAACGTTTTCAGTTATTGAAAGACATGTATCTCCTTTATCCAGTAAGACACTTTAAACTGGCAATAATAGACCATTATGAGATGGAAGGTGCTTTCTGTGAGTTGTTACTAAGAACTGCTGTTTTTTTATTCCAGCCCTGGACATTGCAGTTTCTGAACCTGGAGGACCTAGAAACATGACACAGTCCTTATTTCCCACTACATTGTTCTCTAATAGTGATTGAAAGGAGTAAGCAGCAACTCTGAGAGTCACCTTTGTGGTTCTCAAGGCCCAAAAGTGCTATCAGCATCAAGGGGGTACATGAGATGATAATAAAGGAAATTCTAGTTGGCTTCTTGTAGTTCAATCAACCTAAGTAGCAAATGAACTCCAGTTTCTCCTTCTGTTTCTGAATGTGGCCTTTGCTTATATCCTTCCAAGTCCAACATGCCTTATTTTTCCCTTACTTTGCTAATATTTTCAAATTCTTACTCTTAAAAAATTCTGGCAATGTGTGACAGGGCTTTGTAGAAATGACTCTTAACTCCTTTCTTCCCTCTCTAAGAATAACTCTGAGTGGCAAAAATTTTATGACTGTGGATTTTTAACATTTTTTGTCTGTGAAATAGAAAAATATTGGGGCCGGCACTGTGGCTCACTTGGTTAATCCTCCGCCTGCGGCGCCGGCATCCCATATGGACACCGGGTTCTAGTCCCGGTTGCTCCTCTTCCAGTCCAGCTCTCTGCTGTGGCCCGGGAAGGCAGTGGAGCATGGCCCAAGTGCTTGGGCCCTGCACCCGCAAGGGAGAGCAGGAGGAAGCACCTGCCTCCTGGCTTCAGATCGGCGCAGTGCACCAGCCATAGCAGCCATTTGGGGGGTGAACCAATGGAAGGAAGACCTTTCTCTCTGTCTCTCACTGTCTAACTCTGCCTGTCAAATTAAAAAAAAAAAAATAGAAAAATATGGCAAGCTTGCATAAACACCTGAAAAGATTTGGGATTCAAAAGTCACTTAAAAACACATTTTAGATTCATTCTAAGAATTTATAGTAAATAAATATTGGAAAAACACTTAAGTGTAAATGTGTTAAATGTGCTTTATATATAAATCATAAATTACCACTCCATACCAAATAGAATGCAGAACTGTAAAAAGAAGTGCATCAACTCAAGCCATCTAAGCTTGTTAGTAAAATACAAATACCAATGCCTTTTGTGGTGAAAAGCTTGAAATACTTTCTACATATGAAATGATACTTTCATTTTAGACAATATTTAGAGGTGAAAATGAACTTGTTCTTTCTTTTAGGATTTAATTTTTTGAAAGGCAGAGTTACAGAGAGAGAAGGTACACTCCCCAAATGGCCACAACTGCCAGGGCTGAGCCAGGATAAAGCCAGGAACCTGGAATTCCACCTGGGTCTCCCATGTGGATGGCAGGTGTCCAAGTACTTAGGATGTCTTCTGCTGCCTTCCCAGGTGTATTAGCAGGGAGCTGGATCAGAAGGGGAGCAGCTGAGATTCGAACAGTGCCCATATGGGATGCTACCATTGCAGGGGGCAGCTTAACATGCTGCACCACAACTCTGGCCCCTAAAATAAACTTTCTTACAGTTGTACACAAAGACTCCGTTAATCAACAACACAACTGGTTTAATTTTTAGTGATTTGGAGTCAGTCAAGCCATATAAGTTTAACAAGCTTTAGAAAGCAGTTTATCAGAGACCGCATTTCCCACCCTAAATCATGAATATCAATGTCATCCTAGAAGGCTGAACTAGAAAAACCTCAGGAGGTCATATGAATCAGATGTCATTTGGAAATGAGAAAGCTGATTCTTAGAGAAAATAACTGGTTTGTACAAGGTCACAAAACCAACTTGATCTTGAACTAAAAGCCAAATATCTTAATTCCTGAGCCAATACTATTATCATTATATCAGTGATTCTCACATTTTTGTGATATATCAGAATAACCTAGAGGGCATGTCAAAATGCAGACCCTTAATCCCATCCTCACAAGTTCTGAATGGGTTGACCTAGGATGGTAACAAAGACTTTGGATTTCATAGCAGATCACATATAATTGCTGGTGTTGCTGGTCTTGGAAACACTTTTAAAACACACACACACACACACACACAAACACACACACACACACAGAGAGAGAATCTTAGAGCTGCAGGTTCACTCCTCAAATACCTGCTGAAGTTAGGAGCTCAGAACTTAATCCATGCCTCCCATGTAGGTGGCAGCAGCCCAAGTACTTGGGCCACCATCTGCTGTCCCCCGGGGTGGGCATTAGCGGGAAACCAGAACTGGAAGCAGAGCCAGGACTTAAAACTCAGCAGACTCATAGAATGGTGGATGTCCTAAACAGCACTCTGGCCTCAGAATCAGCCCTAAAGGCATTCCGATCTGGCTGAAAAGCCCATGAGAGTATTTCAGGCATGGAAAGCCAAGACACTCTGGGAAAAAAAAAAAAAAAAAAAAAAAAAAAAAAAAAAAAAAACACCCTAAATGAAAGATCTTTGTGAGTGAGATCCCAGTGGAAAGAACAGGTCTTCAAAGAAGGAGGTACCTTTCTCTGAAGGGAGGAGAGAACCTCCACTTTGAATATGACCTTGTCTAAACAAGATAAGAGTCGGTGAACTCAAAAGGCTTCCCTAGCCTTGGAAACTCATGACTGGTGCATAGGGAGATTACTGATGCCATAAACATGAGTGTCAATTTGTAAAGTCAACAACAGGAGTCACTGTGCACTTACTCCTCATGTAGGATCTCTGTCCTTAATGTGCTGTACATTGAGACTTAATGCTATAATGAGTACTCAAACAGTATATTTCGCTTTGTGTTTCTATGGGGGTGCAAACTGTTGAAATCTTTACTTAATGTATACTAAACTGATCTTCTGTAAAAAAAGAAAAAAAGAAGAAGAAGAAGAAATTATCAATTCCCATCTTGACTCTCACTGGGATTAAACATGACAATAGGTCTGATCTGATTTCATCATCATTTAAAAAATCATCTATTATTTTTCACTTTATGTTTGTGTGGGAGAAAACTGTTGAAATCTTTACTTAATGTATGCTAAACTGATCTTCTGTATATAAAGAGAATCGAAAATGAATCCTCATGTGAATGGAAGGGGAGAGGGAGTGGGAAAGGGGAGGGATGCGGGTGGGAGAGACGATATGGGGGGAAGCCATTGTAATCCATAAGCCGTACTTTGGAAATTTATATTCATTAAATAAAAGTTAAAAAAAAAAACTCAGGCACTTCGATGTGGGACATAGGCATCTCAATTGCACTAAACACTGCACTAAAGACTTACCTTTCAGAGACTACTATTTAAAATAACTGCTTTCTAGAATTTTTCTCTTCCATTTCTACATTATTTTACTTTGTCTTTTTTACTGTGGTAAAATAAACATAATTTACCATATTAATCATTTTAAAATGTACAATTTGATGATATTGTGTGCAATCATGATATTCTTTTTTTTTTTTTTTTGACAGGCAGAGTGGACAGTGAGAGAGAGAGACAGAGAGAAAGGTCTTCCTTTTTGCCGTTGGTTCACCCTCCAATGGCCGCCGTGGCCAGCGCGCTGCGGCCGGCACACCGCGCTGATCCGATGGCAGGAGCCAGGTGCTTCTCCTGGTCTCCCATGGGGTGCAGGGCCCAAGCACTTGGGCCATCCTCCACTGCACTCCCTGGCCACAGCAGAGAGCTGGCCTGGAAGAGGGGCAACAGGGACAGAATCCGGCGCCCCAACCGGGACTAGAACCCGGTGTGCCGGCGCCGCAAAGCGGAGGATTAGCCTAGTGAGCCGCAGCGCCGGCCGCAATCATGATATTCTACAACCATCACCACTATTCATCTCCATAGCTCCTTTCATATTCCCAGACTGAAACTCTGTACCCACTAAGTAATAACCCCCTGGGATTCAAATTCTGGCTCTACTTTCAATTCAGCAGATGGAAGATAGGGCTCTTGCTTTCAGAAATATAGACAATTTTTGTAATTTATGTTTCTCCAACAAATTGTGAAGTTCTATGAATTATCAAAAGCTTTTTAGATGACTATTTATAGTAGCATGTGTCTCTAAGTAGTTTTCTATATTATACAAACATTCATATCCATTATGAGTAATTTATATGCAACTATATTCCAGTACTCAAATACTCAAATATAAGAATATAATACTTCTATGTGTGCCAAATAAAAATGCCATTTGTGTTTTATGGACTCTTATCCTAAACCTTGTTCTACAGTTCTTTTTTTTTTTAGTATTTATTTATTTATTTGAAAGTCAGAGTTACACACAGAGAAGGAGAGGCAGAGATAGAGGTCTTCCATCCGATGGTTCATTCCCCAACCAGCAGCAACGTCCAGAGCTGTGCCAATCCGAAGCCAGGAGCCAGGAGCTTCCTCCGGGTCTCCCGTGTGGGTGCAGGGACCCAAGGACTTGGGCCATCTTTTACTGCTTTCCCAGGCCATAGCAGAGAGTTGTATCAAAAGTGGAGCAGCTGGTACTCGAACTGGCGCCCATATGGGACACCAGCACTGCAGGCGGCGACTACACCACATTGCCGGCCCCTGTAGTTCTATCTTTTGAGATGTACCTGGTTCAGCAAATGTTATAATATGCCTCTCTGGCCCTGACAAACATAATACTCTGGAATTTTTATTATTAGCACAAAATCAAAGCAAAAGATTAGAGAAGCTCTATCTGAGATGAAGGTTGACAGTTATAGTACTTTATAATAACTGTACTGTGACTTTTTAAAATAATTATGGTTTTTTAAGGTATCAATTGAGGACTATAATGAATGGTTTTAGAGAATTTTGTGATCTATGGAGAAAAATGTATTTACTTAATGATACTTTTTATATGAAAAGATGTACATGCAATCCACATTGCTAACTAGCATATGACAAAGTGCTCAACATTATTAGTCATATGGATTGCAAGTTCAATTATAATTAAAAGGACTGATAAGGGTCAGTGTTTGCAAGAATGTATGGTAGCTAAAACTCTTGCATACTGTTGAGTGTAGGTAATTTGGTAAAACAATTTTGGAAAATAACAGCAACTAGCAAAGTTAAAATATAAATACCCCAGGGACTAGTAATTCCAATCTTAGCTATATACACAAAAGAAATACAGATACATATGTACCAAAATACATAAACAAAATTACCTTAGCAACTTCAAAAATAATTAACACAACCTGAGAACAACACAAATGTCCATCCACAGGTGAATGGAAAAATATAAGCTATATATTCATACAATGGGATATAGTCACTCAATGGGATATAATTCAGCAAGAATAAACTACTGATATAGGCAAATACATGGGTGAATCTCACATAATTATATTGAACGAAAGAGGACCAAACACAAAAGAAAACAAATATAATTCCATTTATATCAAGTGCAAAAACTGCCAAAAATTTTGGCACAAGGGAGCTCTCTGATGTGCTGAATATATTCTATATCTTGATCTTGGTGCTAGTTTCGCGGATGTAAAATTTCATTGAGCTTTACACTTAAGGTTTGTCAACTTATGAAAATATCTATTTTAAAATAGAAATAAAAAGTTTTATCCAAAATTTTCAAAATGCTCTGTTGAAGCAATACTTCCCTACTAACTGATTTCATAGTGTGTGACCTAAACCTCAGAGCATGAAAGCTTTTCTGAGTCACTGGGTCATGTTCCTGGAGTTTCATCACTGAAATGCTCTGCTCAGTATCAAGTAATGCTTAACTGTAGATTTAGTATCTTCACTTTTTATTATAAAATGATACATGTGACACCATCTCATGACCACATTTTCAATTTAATAATCAATCATGTAACTCATCACTTTCTATTATTAAACACATAAGTTAACCACATAAAAGAAATTAATAACTAGCCAGTATTCCTTGTTACCATAACTTACACAACACCTTGAAAGTAATCATTAATTACTATCTTTATGGACTATTAGAAGAACTTTTCTTAAGAGAATACTAAAAAATGTTTCTGACATTAGAGAAGCAATTGTCCTATTATGTCTTTTTTGACATACACTCTACCAGTAATTCAAACTGATATTCAGACCAGGAATAAAGGGACACCCCCCATTTTCAAATCATACTCTGGCTGAGTCTTAAAAAATAGCTTTACTTTATTTGTTTGAAAGGCAGAGTGACAGAGAGTGAGGGAGAGACACAGAGAGAAAGAGATTTTCCATTTGCTGGTTCACTTGCCAAATGACAGCAACGGTTGCAACTGGGATAGACTGACACCAGAAGTCTAGAAATCCATCTGGGTTTCTCATGTAGGTTGCAGGAACCAAAGTACTTGGGCCATCTTCTGCTGCTTTCCCAGGCACATTAGCAGGGAGCTGGATGGGTAGTGGAGCAGTCAAAACTGTTACCAGGGCTCTAATATGGGATGCCAGAGTCACAGGTGGCAGCTTAACCCACCACACCACAACAGCAGCCCTTGGTTGGAATTACTTTCTACCTGGAATAAGCTCTCCTGCAAAGGTACACAAGACAGGAAGGTACTCTGAACTCCAGGGGATTTTGGCCATGAAGATATCTGCTAGGGTGTTGCATTTTGTTTTTGCTAAAGTTTTCTAAAGTTTGCTAAGGTTTTCTGTGAGCAGTCACCTCAGATGCAAAAGCGTACAGGGAATTAATTCCCAGGGATGAAACTGAAGCCTCAAGTTTTATTTGTCTTTGGAAACTTCAGAATGCTTTTCAACATTGTCTTTCCAATATTTATAATGAAACAAATCCCAATTTCTTGGGGTCAATTTTTATACCATATGTCATTCTTTAATATAATTTTTCTTTGAAGGAGTGTCAGTTTGCCCCTCACATCATAGCCCTGACATATTATTAAATGTGTCACCTCTCCAATTAAAACATGCAGTTAAAAGCCAAGTGCCACCCACAGCATTGCATTGGCTGAAACAAGACAGAATTTAGAAGATGTTTCATGTCACTGGAAGTGGTACAGCCAGAAAATGAAATGGATTTCTTTAAGATTAATCCTTTATGGATCAATTGATTTATTCAAAGTTACTTAAGAAGGATTTATCATTCCATTAACAACAAACTCTGATCTGTGTTATCAATAAGGCACTCTTCAGTCATTTATTTTAGTATAAGAAAGAACTGCAGAGGAAATACAATTATTGAATATCTAAGAGGGAAATAAATATTGAGGCAAAATTCAGATTTTTTTAAAAGATTTATTTATTTACTTGAAAGTCAGAGTTACACAGAGAGAAGGAGAGGCAGAGAGAGAGAGAGGTCCTCCATCCACTGGTTCACTCCCCAACTGGCTGCCTCGGCCAGAGTTGTGCTGATCCAAAGCCAGGAGCCAGGATCTTCTTCTGGGTCTCCCAGGCAGGTGCAGGGCCCAAGGACTTGGGCCATCTTCTACTGCTTTCCCAGGCCATAGCAGAGAGCTGGATTGGAAAAGGAGCAGCCAGGACTCGAACCGGCACCCATATGGGATGCCAGCAGTGCAGGCGGCGGCTTTACCGTTATGCCACTGCGCCGGCCCCAAAATTCAGATATTTAATGCAATTATGGGTAATTATGTTTGATGCTGAACTTTATTTCGTTGAAACACTCGATTATTTTATTTCTGGAAAGATTATTATCAGAAATGATGAAATTATTTTTAAGAATACTAAAGCTAATATATGATTTCAAAGTTGTAACAATGATTTAAGTATAATTTCTAGGAGCTGTTGTATGAAGTAAATGGTAGAGGCTGACTGGTATTTCAAGGCCATGTGTGGGACAGTAGCAATACCAGACAGGAAGAGAGACCTAGCCTTGTGTATTAGTCAGCTTTGCATCACTACCATGAAATGTCTGAAGCAGAAAACTTATAGAGAGAAAAGGTTTACTTAACTCACAGTTTTGGAGGTTCAAAGCACAAAATCAGGTGGCCCCATAGATGTTTGGTCTCTGGTAAAAGCAGTGGATGGCTGCACACCATGGAGGAAGCGTGTGTAGGAGAAAGTGATCACATCTCAAACAGGAGCAGAGAGAAAGAGAACCTGTGGGCCCAGAATTGCTCCTTCTATATTAACCCTCTCAGGAGAATTACTGAAGAATCATGTGAGACATATCAAGGGACTGCATAAGAAACAGATCACATACCCCAACACCTAGAACCTCTCGCCAAACCCCACCTCTGAAAGATTCTACCACTAGGTCTTTAATCACAGTGGACCCTTGGGGGACACAAACCATATTGAAAACATCACATCTCAAATGCTAGGGGATCTTTGAGAGGCCAGCATTCAGAAGCTCATCGCTTCAGAGTGCCCTTCACCTTGACTGCTTTGAACTTAACTATAGGCCTACACGCTAGAATTTTTCTTGGGTAATTAAGAATGGAGGCAGACAGCAGAAAAATCCCAACATTTTCTGTAAATCATGCTGAAAGTCAGCTTCGCATAGAAGAGAATAGAGAGGTTAATAGCATCGAAACTCTTGTGACTTTTGAAATAAATAAATAAGGACGATGCCGGAGGAAACTGAAATCACCTATCTTACTAATTTTTCTCTGAATCAACTGAATAAATATTAAAAGAAGCTTAATTTTCTTAAAGATGGAGTAGGGGCTGGCATTCATTCTAGTGGTTAAGATGCCAGTTAAACATCCAAGAGAGGATATTTAGTGCAGTGGTTAAGTCACTGCGTGGAATATGAACATCCTATATTAGAGTTCAGGTTCCAGGTCTATTTCCAATTCTGGCTTCCTGCTAATGTGCATCTTGGGAGACTGCTGATGAGGGCTTCAGGACTTCGGTTCTTGCCACCTATGTGGGAGACCCAGATTGAGTTCCCAAGTCTTGACATCAGACTGGCTCAGCCCGGCTGTTGTAGGTATTTGTGGAGTGAATCAGTGTATGGGCGATCTCTGTTTGCTTCTCTCTTTCATTTTCATTTCTTTGTATCTCTTTTTCAAATATAAAAAAAAGAAATTTTTTTTTTAAAAAGACACCTGTATTCCACATAAAATGACTTGGATTCAATGCTTGATCTCAATCTTAACACCATCTTCCTGCTAATGCAGGCTCAGCAGGCAATCATAATAGCTCAAGGAATTGGGCTCCTCTCACCCATGTGGGCTACCTAGATAACATTCTGAAAACTGAAAAACATGCATAAAAACAAATTTAAAAATATAAGTAAATATGCCATGTTCATGGACTTTTTTTTTTTTTGACAGATAGAGTTAGACAGTGTGAGAGAGAGACAAAGGTCTTTTTTCCGTTGGTTCACCCCCCAAATGGCTGCTACTGCTGGAACTATACCGATCAGAAGCCAGGAGCCAGGTGCTTCCTCCTGGTCTCCCATGCCATCCTCCACTGCCTTCCCGGCCCACAGCAGAGAGCTGTACTGGAAGAGGAGCAGCGGAGGATTAGCCAAGTGAGCCACAGTGCCGGCCCCCATGTTCATGGACTATTAACATGGTACTCAACAAATTAAAGATAGTCATTCTTTCCAAATTAACATTCAGGTTTAAAGCAACTCCTACCAAAATCTCAGGGCTATTTTTAGAGATACAGGCAAGATTATTGTACAACTGATATCAATTCTAGGAAACTAGAATAGCTAGAACAAATGTAAAGAAGGAAATCAAAAATAGGAAGAATGTATTTACCTAATCTCAAAATTTATAGTGAAAGTAATCAAAAATGAATAGCTTTGGTAGGAGAATAATCACATGGATCAATAAAAAATAGAATAGAGAACCAACAGCTGTGAGTATACTCCAGAATATGCTCAAATGATTTGTGACAGAGATGCAAATCTAATTAAATGGAGAAAAAAAAGGCCTTTCCAGCAAATAAGGCTGGAGCAATTGGATAATCTGAAGCAAAAATAAAATTTGAACCTTAGTCAAGATTTCACACCATATCTAAACAGTAGCTCAAAATGGATCACAAATTTAAATATGAAGCTTGGAACTATAAAATTTATAGAAAAAAGACAATAGAGAATATCTCTGGGATCCAGGACTAGGCAATGAGTTCTTAAGAGTTGACTCTATACCTCTAGTCTAGAAAATAAAATATTTACATTTTGTATTTCTTCAAAATTAGAAAGTTTTGTTTCATGAAACAGTATGTTAAGGGGATGAAAACACATGCTACAGACTGACAGAAAATAATTACATATCAAACCACATATCTGCAAAGGATTTCTATCTATAAGATATTAAAACTCTCAGAACTCATTAAGAAAAAAAAGTCAACCAAAATAAATCTGATTAGAAAATTGTAAATACATAAAAAGATATTTCACTGAAGATAATATATAAAGAGGTTAAATAAGTGTATGAAAAGATACTCAACATTAAATACTATGAATTGCAAATGAAAACTCTAATGAGATAATACTATCCTTCATCAAAATGGCTACCATGAAAAACAATGGCAGCCACCAGTGTTGGTGAGGAGATGGAGAAACTAATGGAAATGTAAAATGACACAGCCACTCTAGAAACATTTTTGAGTTTCTTATAAAATCAAACATGCAACTACCATACATTCTAGCATTTGTACTCTTGGACATTCATCATAGAAAGATAAAAACTTACCCACACTGAAACCTGTAAATGAAAGTTCATAGTAACTTTCTTTGCAATAGTCAAAAGCAGAAACAACCAGTCATTTATCAAAAGGTCAGTGTTGGCCGGCGCCGTGGCTCAATAGGCTAATCCTCCACCTGCGGCGCTTGTACACCAGGTTCTAGTCCTGGTTGGGGCGCCGGATTCTGTCACGGTTGCTCCTCTTCCAGTCCAGCTCTCTGCTCTGGCCCAGGAGTGCAGTGGAGGATGGCCCAAGTCCTTGGGCCCTGCACCCGCATGGGAGACCAGGGGAAGCACCTGGCTCCTGGCTTTGGATCAGCGTGGTGCGCTGGCCGCAGCGGCCATTGGGGGGTGAACCAATGGAAAAAGGAAGACCTTTCTCTCTGTCTCTCTCTCTGACTGTCCACTCTGCCTGTCAAAAACAAAAAAAAAAAGGTCAATATTATAAAAATATGCTATACAGTTATAGCTGAATACTACTTAGCAATTAAAAGGAACACATTATTGAAACACAGCAACCAGATGAACCTTCAGAAAATTATTCTGAGTGAAAAACAATCAACAAATATCTTGTACTAAATTATTTTGTCTACATAACATTTTCAAAATGACATAATTGCAGAAATAGAGAATAGATTAGTGGTTGTCATGATTTAAAGAGGAAGTAGAAATGGGAATGTAGTTAACTTGACCATAAAATGTCAGCATGAGGGATCCTTGTGGTGCTGGAACTCTTCTCTAAACTGTTTTCTGTATAAATATTCTGGATATGATATTGTGATATAGTTTTGCAAGATGCTATTATTGGGGAAATTGGACAAAGAGTACTTGGAAACTGCCTTTAATTTTTACCACTGTATATTAATATACAATTATTTTAAAGTAAAAAAAACTTTAGAAAAAATATTAAAATATATCTTAAGTGTAGTATAAATTGGGGGAAAATATGATACAAAAAATATTGAGATTCACTTCACTGAAAATATTGTAGATCTCCACTAAAAAGAACTTTCTCAGACATACAAATAGGTCACTACATAAATATTTTTCTCTATTCTAGATATACTTGTATACTTCACCTTCTCACTCCAGTTTGGTTCAGACATTGGTAAAATTTGGAGACCATCAACTCCCTATATCTCCTACACAAAAAATATCAGTATTCTTGAGTTTCCTTTTTAAAGAGATTTAAAAAATCCACCTGGTGAATTCACTCAAAGTAAAGAATTTGTACCTGAAGATTAATGGTAAAGAAGAATTTTATCATAAGGATCCAAGGATAGCACATGATACCCATGGGTAAGTAATACAGACAGAGATATGAACAAAGCATTGTAAGATTATCAATAATCAAGACAGATCATTGCACCTCTAGTTTGTCTCTCTTTGTAGGTTTTCTTTATTTTTCTTTCTAAAATCAGGCGTGATTGATGTTTTCCCTGCTGTATTTGTTGTCATCCAACAGCTCTCAAATTCACCTGACTAAATAGTTGAGACTAAAGTAGATTCTCCCATTCCATTGTCAAATTGTTAGAGAAAAATATCTGATGTTTTTCCACAAGGGAAGTTCCCTGCCCTTTGTCTAATTATCTGTGGGTCACTTGGGAAGACCCACACCTAGAGTCCAGTGATATTTGTCTTTTGAAATAGGTGATGCAAGACATTAATGGATTGATAAGGAGATAATTATAAGCATAGATGAGGTTGATAACTTTAGATGAACCCTATCATGTTATCTCACAAGTATCACTCACTGCCTGGACAAGTTATTCATGGAGTGGAGACAGCCTCATCTATCTGTTACACAGATCCCAAGTTTCCTACATCAAAATTAAAGGATGAGAGTGAGTCATCAGCTCCTATTAGTATGTCCCCAACAATCCCTCAAGGTTCATTCTCCAGTAGCTGACAACCCAGCTCTATTTTAATTTCTGTTTAAGGGCTTTCTTTCACCCATAGGTGAGTTCATGCATTAAGAAAGTCAATGCTCTGAAAGGGCAGCCCTTAACATTGACAAATGAGAAGTGGAGGGTAAATAATGAAACTACTTTCCCCAGGGATAGTGGGTTAATAACACTGAAGTGTATTTTATCTTGGATTCCCCATAGTACCAACTTTCTAATTGCACATGGTTTTGTTTTGTTTTGTTTTGTTTTGGCTTCCTGCCCTTACTGACTCTTTCTCCCAATGGTGTGGGGAGCAATTCGGACTATACTGTTACTGGAATTAAGATTTATTCTATGCATCTGCTCTCCCACAATATGGCGCTGGGAGAGAAGTAAACAGCTTCTACCCAGCTGCCTCTCACCAACTTGACAAGCTGCAGGAGCTGCTCCTGATTGGAGGAGAGCGGCGTGCTCGGCGTGTGGGCAGCCGAGTTGGGATTGGTGGAGAGGACTATATAGGAGGAGAGAGACGGCATGGTGGTGTGGGTTGGTTGGAGAGTGCGTTGGAGAGTTCGCGGGGAAGTTCGTTACTTCGTTCTTTCTCATTTCTCTCTACTCATTCTTGCTTTGGGAGTTTGCTGTTTACTTATTCTTACTTTACTATAGAAAGGACTTGTAAAAAAAGGGAACAACAAGCGCCCGGTCCGGTGCGGCTCCTCCGCGTGCGGAGGAGCAGCAAGTGGTGCCGTGACTCGGATAGGAAACCTAGGAGGGAAAGACCGGGAAGAAGTGGGAAATTACTGGAGAGAGAGACTAGCAAAGAGCCTAGGGGAAGGCCGGACGGAAAGAGTGCCGGTGAAAAGCTAGTCAGAACCTAGGAAAAAAGCCGCGGGGGAAGAAAATTAGAAGCTAGGAAGGAGGTATTAACTGGGAACGTCTGGGAGACTCGGTCTTCCATTACGCTCACTGCTCCAACATGTCACAGACGGTACAGACAATGGAGTTCTTTGGCTACTCTTTGCCCACTGGCTACCTCTTCCTCCTCCTGGGCACCATCCTCTGTTTCTCCCTAAAGATCATCTATGGGCTAAATATGGTTTCTCTCTCTCTCTCTTCCTACTCCCCACCTCGTCGCAGCTTTTCCTCTAAGCAAGGGAAACGAGGGGGGAGGAAAATTCATGCATTCGTAAGAGCAATTGTAGAGACGTCCCCCTGGTTTCCACAGCAGTGGAGGCAGGTGGGACGGAAAATGCGCGAGGCTGGGGAACCGATAGAAGTGCTGAAGCTGTGGCAACTCGTTGATCAGGTGCTTCAGAACCCCACGGAAGGGATCGAGTTGTTGCTTAATGAGGGGAGTGAAATGCAGGAAGAATTATGGCAGGGCAGCCAGGCGAGCAACTATTGTAACGAACAAGTGAGAAGAAAATCAAAGAAGGATTTAGAGAGCCAGGAAGCTTATGGGGGGGAGAAGGAAGCTGAGGAGGGAACCTCGCCCCCGAGAGAGATGCCTGGCCATACAAGGCTGGCAAATTCAACCATAAAGGATGAATCACCACCCCGGTATCGCCCATTGGTACTACCAAAGTTTCCTCCTGTAAAGAAAAGCCCCTTTTTTCCCCATGAGATTGAAGAAGAGTGGGAGGAAGAAGGAGTGATGGAGGGAGTAGGTATGCAGGAGGAGCTAGAAAGGCCAAGAACCGAAAACAAGCAAAGGGGAGCTGTTTATAGAAAACCTGCTTGGGAGCAGTACCAGGAACCAGGCCAGGTGTTTCCTGTAATTCAGGATCCACAGGGAAACAGGGGATGGACGCCTCTTGACCATAAATTACTTAAAGAGTTGCAGCAATCAGTACAATTGTATGGGCCCCATGCAAGTTACACTCAGGCAATCCTTGATAACATCGGGCAGCAAGGCCTAATACCTGAGGATTGGAGAAACTTAGTAAAGGCGGTGTTAGGCGGGGGTGACTTCCTCTTGTGGCTAGCTGCCTATAAAGAATTTGCGCGAGAATATTCAAAGCAGAACTATCAAACAGGGAATCAAGCATGGGATGAGGAAATGTTAAATGGAGAAGGGCGATTTGCCTGTCCCGATGAGCAGGCCCGATTACCAACAGCTGTCCTCTTACAGGTGAGAGAGATAGCAAGAAGAGCCTGGAAGGTGATACCCAGAAAAGGAGAAGTAAGACACAGCCTAACTAAGATAGTACAGGGCCCTACCGAACCTTACGCTGATTTCGTGAACCGATTAATGGAAGCAGCAGGAAACATTTTCGAAACCGTGGAAGAAGCAATGCCCTTAGTCAAAAGATTGGCGTATGAACAGGCCAATAAAACATGTCGGGAAGCTCTTAGACCATGGCAGCATAAGGACATCCCTACCTTTTTGAAAATCTGTAGGGATGTCATGGATGATGTAGTTTCTGGATCACATGCTGCAGTAGCAGTGACCCAACAATTTAGACAGAACATGAGGGGACGTATATGCTTTAGATGTGGTCGAGAAGGGCATCTAATGAGGGAATGTAGGGCCAGATTTCCAGCCCGAGATCGGCAGGGCATAGAGAACTCGAGAAGACCAGGCCTTTGCCCACGCTGTAGAAGAGGAAATCATTGGGTCAGTGAATGTTACTTTAAAATAAACAGCGCAGGCAATCCCCAGAGGATGCCAAATGAGCCGGGCCCCATAAGAAGATCAGGTGTATATGGTCAACAGCAAAAAAACGGAATGTGGGCCCCTGCACCCCGGGGCCAAAACAATCGGTGGGTGCCACGGTCCCAAAACCAAATATTTACCGCGCAGAGTTACGAGCCACCGAATATTCGGTACTGACACCTCAAATGGGAGCACAAGCCATAGAGGTGAGGGCAGAAGCAATTTCAGCGGAGCATAACGGACTTGGAATAATCGTAGGAAAAGAAACAAATGCTTTGAGAGGCCTAATGGTCATCACCGGAGTCATTAAGTTACCTTTTGATAAGTTAAAAGTGCTAATACAATCTACAAAGGGTATTATTCAAATCAAACCAGAAGAACCTGTGGCTCAAATACTGATCATGATTGGAGCGCAGGACGTTCATGGACCCCAAGGGGAGAAATTTGCAGCCTTGTCCCTATCTCTAGCAGATCGACCTCTGTGGACCTTAACCATTAGAGGAAAGTCGATTCAGGGCCTGCTAGACACAGGTGCGGATGTAAGTATAATTTCGGAAAATGATTGGCCGAAGTCATGGCCCCTTCAGCCAGGAGATAATACTTTAGTAGGCCATGACACCATGCGGCCATGACACCATCAAGGAGTGCTCAGGTGCTTCATTGGCAGGATCAAGAAGGGAACAAGGGAAATGTGCAACCTTATGTTAGTGCACTCCCCATCACATTATGGGGAAGAGACATTTTAGAACAATTGGGACTGACGTTAACAAATGAGGATCAATTGGAGAGTTCTACAGGACGGCGTATTATGTATAAAAAGGGATATCAGGAGAGAGGATTAGGCTCCAGAGAAGGCAGAAGGGACCTAGCCCAGCCCAAAGGCGATTTTAAAAGACAGGACACGGGTTTTTCGTGGGGGCCACTGAGATGCAGCCGCTGCCATTGTCATGGCTGGACAACAAGCCAAAGTGGATACCACAGTGGCCCCTTACCCAGGAAAAGCTGGCTGCGGTAAATGATATAGTGTCACAACAATTAGAGGCAGGCCATTTGCAACCATCAACCTCCCCATGGAATACGCCAATATTCGTGATAAAGAAAAAATCAGGGAAATACCGGTTGTTGCATGATTTACGGGCTGTTAATCAGCAGATGCAACCCATGGGGGCATTGCAACCCGGACTCCCGGTTCCTACTATGATCCCAAAGCATTGGCCACTAATAGTACTCGATCTGAAGGACTGCTTTTTTAGCATACCTCTACATGAACAAGACACTCAGAGGTTTGCTTTCACCGTACCTTCCATTAATCATCAAGGTCCCGACAAAAGATATGAATGGAAGGTGCTTCCCCAAGGAATGACTAACAGTCCTGCCATATGCCAGCTATATGTTGACCAGGCAGTAGAGCCGGTTCGACAACAGTGCCCAAAAGTACAAATTTTACACTACATGGATGACTTGTTAATAACGGCTGAAAGTGAAAGTCACCTAATGGAAGCATATAAGCTGCTGCTATTATATTTGGAAAAAGTTGGGTTACAAGTAGCGCCAGAGAAGATACAAAAAGGGGAAGTAGTACAGTACTTAGGACTTAAAGTAACTTCTGAAAAGGTAACCCCATTAGAATTTGAAATTGCAATAGATGGGTTACAGACCCTTAATGACTTCCAAAAATTATGTGGCAATTTAAATTGGTTGAGGCCCTATTGTAAATTAACTACCGAAGATATGATGCCATTATTCAATATTTTAGAAGGAGATGCCCAGCTTGATTCCCCTCGTAGATTGACAATAGAAGCCCGCTTGGCGTTACAGAAAATTGAAAAACAAATTAAAGCAATGCAGATGGAAAGATGTGATCCACAACAAGCCCTAGAAATATTAATTTTTATGGAACAGCTGTATCCCTTCGCAGTCATTTGGCAAGGAGGACCCTTGTTGTTTGTATACCCACATTCACATGCACCGCGTGTACTATACACCCAAGGCATTGCGGTGGCCGATTTAATATTAACAGCAATAAAAAAGGCGACAGAAATGGCGGGGAAGACTCCAAAGCGATGTGTAGTTCCCTTTGCTCAAGAGGCAGTAGAAGCCTTTACAAGGGAATGCTGGCAATGGGCATACATAGTTCTCATTCTACAAATAGAGATTGACAATCACTACCCTCGCCATCCATTTGTTAACTTCTGCACACAGGTTTCAATAAAACGGGTGCAGAAGGTGCGAAGGGATCCAATTCAAGGGGCAGTTACCGTATTTACGGATGGAGCTAAAGGCGGAACAGGAGCAGCTATATTTAACAATCAACGATATTTCGTTTTAACAGCATCCCCTTCTCCACAACATGCAGAATTAGCTATTATCGCAACAGTATTACGCAGAGAGAGTGCACCCATGAATATTTTGTCTGATAGTGCATATGTGGTGAATGCAGTTCAGATGCTCGCTACACAGTGCCTTATTCTTAAATCCTCCTCAGTCTATTCTTATCTAAGTGAAATTCAGGGGTTATTAAATCAAAGAGAGCATGCTATTTACATAGGCCACATAAGAGCTCATTCTAATTTACCTGGCCCACTTACTCGAGGAAACATGATGGCAGATCACTATTCAAGATTCTTGCTTGCATGCACCGCTTTGGAACAAGCTAAAGAATATCACTCTAAATGGCATGTTAACACCCACACTTTAAGTTTTAAATTTAATATTCCCCGCAAGCAAGCAGAAGATATCATTAGATCCTGTGAAAGTGCGTTGTTACCATAGTTCCAAAGATTCCTGCGGGAGCCAATCCCCGTGGCCTTAAACCAGGACATATCTGGCAGATGGACGTTACACATATCCCCTCTTTTGGGCGACAAAGCTGTGTTCACGTCACTGTAGATACATACTCAGGTGTAATTATGGCCACAGCCATGAATAAAGAAGGAGTACAACAAGTAATCCAACACTGCTTGCAGGCTTTTGCAGCCTGGGGAGTCCCTCATGTGATCAAAACGGATAACGGCCCAGCGTATACATCAAAGCGTTTTGCTGCATTTTTGAAAGAATTCGGAATCTCCCATATTACCGGTATTCCATACAATCCACAGGGGCAAGCTGTGGTAGAACGCGCTCACTTATATTTAAAAAATTTAATAATTAAACAAAAAGGGGGAATAGGGGAAATGGCCACATCCAACAAGGACGTCTTGGCCCTAGCTCTTTATACAATTAATTTTTTGAACAAGAAAAAGAACGGCAAAACACCTGCAGAAATGCATACTCAATCAGCTGATAAGGAATCAATACAGTGGGTAATGTGGAAGGATTTACAGGACAACCAATGGAAAGGCCCGTTCCCCTTACTCAGAAGAGTACGAGGCGCCGTTTGTTTTTTTCCACAGGGTGCGGCACAACCAATATGGACCCCTGAGAGAAGAATTCGGTTGATAAACCTGCCAGCAGAAGATCTAGAAGAAGAAAACTCCATTTGAGGAAGAAAACAATGAATAACCAATCCCTGAGATCTTTGGAATACGGGACATTTTTCAACAAACTCTGAAGTAGCACGACAAACAAGAGTCAATAGCATGAAGATCACACTGAACTTTACACAGGCGCGTATCAACGCCAAAAAAAATAAAAAGAAAGGGGGATCTGTGGGGAGCAATTCGGACTATACTGTTACTGGAATTAAGATTTATTCTATGCATCTGCTCTCCCACAATATGGCGCTGGGAGAGAAGTAAACAGCTTCTACCCAGCTGCCTCTCACCAACTTGACAAGCTGCAGGAGCTGCTCCTGATTGGAGGAGAGCGGCGTGCTCGACGTGTGGGCAGCCGAGTTGGGATTGGTGGAGAGGACTATATAGGAGGAGAGAGACGGCATGGTGGTGTGGGTTGGTTGGAGAGTGCGTTGGAGAGTTCGCGGGGAAGTTCGTTACTTCGTTCTTTCTCATTTCTCTCTACTCATTCTTGCTTTGGGAGTTTGCTGTTTACTTATTCTTACTTTACTATAGAAAGGACTTGTAAAAAAAGGGAACAACAAGCGCCCGGTCCGGTGCGGCTCCTCCGCGTGCGGAGGAGCAGCACAATGGTGCTTCCTGTGATCAACTACCAAAAACTGCCTGCCTTCAAAGTTTTGTCTAAGGGTTTTTTTCTTTAGGAATGCAATATGAGAGAGGTAAGAAGGACATAAATTGCTAAGTGGCCTCCATTCAGGGCTGGCATAATGGAAGGGAACAGGAGAGGCCAGTAGTTGGTAATGATAAGAGAGATAAACTGGAGACATGAGGAAATTTCAGATCTAAAGCATACCTGGCTGAGTCAGAGTGCAGAAAAGTGAACATGGCTTGAACACGGGAGGAAAACCCGATTTGTGAAGAGCAGAAGAGAAGAATCATTGGAAAAGAAGGGTAAGAGTTCTCAGCCAGATCAGGAAGCAAGATCAGTAACAGACAAACTCAGTAAGATTCATTGCCTTGGAAACATGGTTGACTGGAACACAGAGTAGAGTTCTCTTGGCTATCAGGAGATATAAGATTCCTACCTGGGGTCATTGGCCTAAGGCATATGAGGGAATCTTTTTGGTTGAGGTCTAGGAATTAATAATCCATGTATGTAGTCCTGGTTCATTTGTCTAATTGCTAAACTATCTAAGCATTATGATTCAGTCTTACATGTTAGTTCACTGATTTGCTTTAGAATAATGAAGTGCTTCTTACAGAAGCAAAGAAATACCTTCTTCCAAGCTAGCGCCGCGGCTCAGTAGGCTAATCCTCCGCCTAGCGGCGCCGGCACACCAGGTTCTAGTCCCAGTCGGGGCCCCGGATTCTGTCCCGGTTGCCCCTCTTCCAGGTCAGCTCTCTGCTGTGGCCAGGGAGTGCAGTGGAGGATGGCTCAAGTGCTTGGGCCCTGCACCCCATGGGAGACCAGGAGAAGCACCTGGCTCCTGCCTTTGGATCAGCGCGGTGCGCCGGCGGCCATTGGAGGGTGAACCAATGGCAAAGGAAGACCTTTCTCTCTGTCTCTCTCACTGTCCACTCTGCCTGTAAAAAAAAAAAAAAAAAAAAAAAAAAGAAATACCTTCTTCCAGATATAATTCTAAAATAAAGCCCTCACTTTAAAAGTTCCATAAAACATAATACTTTAAGACTTCAAAACAGAGATTTATTCAGGAGTATGTTGCTATAAGCAAAGACATAAGGGGGCCAGTGCTGTGGCACAGCAGGTTAAAGCCCCCGCCCGCAGTGCTGACATCCCATATGGGTATGGGTTTGAGTCCCAGCTGCTCCACTTCCAATCCAGCTCTCTGCTGTGGCCTGGGAAAGCAGAGGAGGATGTCCCAAGTCCTTGGTTCCCTGCACCTACGTGGGAGACCCGGAAGAAGCTCCTAAGCTCCTGGCTCCTGGCTTCAGATCAGCTCATCTGGGGAGTGAACCAGCGGATGATAGACCTCTCTCTCTCTCTCTCTACTTCTCTCTGTAACTCTGTCTTTCAAATAAATAAAATAAAATTTTTAAAAAAGGGCAAAGACATAATGATCCAATAATATTATGTTCAATGAAAAGATAAATTTGGAAGATAAAGAAATAAAAATTACTTGACTAAGCCTAAAATGTAGAGGCCAAGGCTCTTTTCAGTGATAGCTGATGAAGAGGAATCAGTCCTGATTACCTTAACTAGCTGATTGAATTGCAAAGTTTTACACAATATTATATGCTAAGCATCCCCTGAAGCAGATCAAAAAGAACTTCAGTAACAGATTGTAATGTATGTGTTTAAATCGATGGAAATTCCATAGCTATTATTACTTGGCAGTTGTTGAATCTCTTTTATTAATTAATTTGACAAAACTCTGATGGAATGTATCATTAAAAATAAACCTGAAGACATTGGTAAAAACAGCATACTATAATAGCATACTATATTCCTTCTTAGATAGACCCCCTTCATACTACAAACTTACCAATGATACATAAATCATAAAAATAAAGAATCAATGAGACTTAGGTAAGACAAAAATTTTCACAGACCAGAGACACAATAGAAGGCTGGAGTGGTTACCACAGAACTGAAGGTCCCTCTTTCAAAGCAGACAGTGTGAGCTGTAACTTCAATTCCTATACAATAAGGACTAGAGGTCTTCTGTGTGAAATGGGAAAATAGAGTTCGCCTCATGGCATAAATCCAGGAGCTATATGGTTCCTAAAATAGGGTGAAAAAATACTAACAATTGCTGCCTGCAGCAACAACTTAAATGCAGCTGCCAGGCAGTGTAAGCCTGAGGATACTGACATAGCCTCAGGACAGGGCTGCCTGAAGCTCACTAACCAGTTCTAGCCTTCACATCCTTACCAGGAGGAACCTTAAGCCTTCATTAGGAGAGTTGCCTCTCAACTGAGGACCCCAGGACTATCACAGAAGTAGCCTCATGATTTATTGTCATGAAATAATGAGACAAGACTGCGAAAGAAAAACTGTGCAAAGCAAAAAAATATAACCTTCTTAGAGAAACTTGTGTTCCACAATTCTAAAATGCATGAAGAAATCTAATGCTAAGAAAGACAGCCACACACAAAGAAATTAGAAAGGGGATTATCATTTGATGATATAAATTTTGTGGCATAATTTGATAAATCTTTCTTTTATTTTTAACTTTAACTTTATTTTCATTTCATTTAAAATGGAAAGAGAGAGAGAGAGAGAAAGAGAGAGAGAGAGAGGTATGGAGAAAGATCTTCAATCTGCTGATTCACTCCCCAAATGCCTACAACAGCCGGAGCTGGGCCGGGCCAAAATTAAGATCCCAGAATTCCACCCAAGTCTCCATGTTGGGTGGGTGGCCAGGACCCATTTTATCCATCTACTGCCTCCCAATGTGCACATTAGCAGGAAGCTGGATCAGAAACAGTGTCTCTAGGACTTGGACCCAGACACTCTAATATAGGGTGCAGGCATCCCAAGCAGCAACTTAACTGCTATGTCAAACCCACCTCAACAAATCTTTTTAAATAAGCATAGCTGGTATACTTAAAGATATAAGGACATAAAATTCTTCATTCACAAAAAAGAGCAAGAAAATTCCAAACAAGACATTGCATACCTGAATCAAAATAGTTATGAAAAAATTAAACTGAAATATTAGAGGTAAAAAAATCACTAAAATAAAATCAACAGGCAGCATAAATATAAGCAGGACATCATTGAATGAGTACATACAAGAACACTTCAAACACTTTATGAAAAGTAGAATTAAAAGATTAGTTTATTTTTTGGTGCAAATATTTTTAAATTTATGCACAGTTTTTAATAATACACATTTTCTGTTAACTTACTGGAGATCCCTCTTATGCATGGATTTCAGTTTTTTTCTTTGCATCAAGATGAACTTAACTTTTAATTCTGTTCTCCATGAATTCTTTGAAGTTCTCTTGTATAACCACCTATTAACTGGCCATTTCAATAGAAATGCCATATATTTACATCAAGTTTGAATTCATCTTCTTACCCTTTATTCATGTAGTCCCTGAGGTAAGAATGTGAGTCACCATCAGGTCCTCTGTTCCCACCTACATTTGTTCCCTCATTTTTGTCACTCCCAGCTCATGAGATTTAGCTACTGCTTACTGGTCCCGGATGTACCACTTTCTGTCACATTTTTATGCTTATGCATAAATTTTTGTCATGGAGCACTTACAGGAAAGGTCTAATCAGGTCTCATTAGTCTTTTTATGTTAGGGCTGAGTATAGAATCTTGTGCTGAGCAGTACTCAACATCTGTTTTTTTTTTTCTTTTTCTTTTTTAAATAAAGGCATAGACACTAGTACATTCATAGATGCTTGACCAAGTTTCAAAGATTATACCATAATTTTTCAACAATAGAATCACTTTTAGAGCATATAGATTATAACCAATTAGCTTACCTAAATGTCTATGCTCTCCTCAATGCAATGTAATAATCACAAAATAAAAAACAGCCACAACATTGCATTATTCTCAGAAGCCTTCATTTGTGTAGATTATTACCATGTTCACATTCATGTACTATTTCCAGGGGGTTGTCTACTTTTTTGTTTGCATAGTTTATAGCTGATTCTTTGTCTTCAATTTATTTTCACATACTGTTCTCATGGGACTCATATGTTTCTTCAGAAATATTTTTTAAATTAAAGCAAATGCCAAGATTGTGTACCCTTGGTAGTTCACAAGATTGAAGTTAGAATTTCACTTTTTTGTCATGTCTTTGTTTCACTTCCCACCCCATTTCTGTTGTTGTCAAGGATGTTAAAAGCTTCTTTGTCTTTCTTACCCATTTTCCTATGGAAAATTAAATGTTCATTGCTCATTTTTTTCTGTAGGCAATTTTCCAGATTACCAAAGAGCTGCTTAAGCCAACCAACAAATGCTTATACAACACAGGGGTAAACATAGATATGATTGATACTCATTGGCTTAATGAGTGGTTTTGATACATTATTAATTCTAAAATATGTCTCAAATATTATCATACCTGTCTAGGATTAAAAGGATGACTTCCTCTTCTTCATGTGTCATCTATCCTCCTGAAGGAACAGGGGGGTGCTGGGAGTAGACCATGGTATGGTATAAAGCAACAATGAAAATGGGTATGGGGTGATGTCAGGTAGAGAAATCAAAATCAAAACCCAATTGAAATATCAAAGTGTAGATCTAAAGAAACTATTCAGAGGGCAGAATGGGAGGTAAGTGACAACAGCAAAGGTCTTGAATCCAGGCAAGGTCATTTGAACTCAATGCACCACTAAGTGTAAAACTGCCTGGAAATGAAAGAAAAGGAAAGCATTCTGGGAGAGTTGCCTGAACCAGTCAAACAGAGCTGTGGGCTCACTTTGCCCTGTGCTGAACCAGGGAAAAGCAGAAGAGGTCAAAGCTCCAAACAAGGGAGGCGCTGGTTTAATCTAATTTAGCTATTTATGAATGATGGTTTTGCTAAATATGTTTGAATCTGTGGGAATGTCCTCGAAGTGGTTTTTAATATTTTCCAGAAATGTGTGTAGACAGAGCACTGTACTAGTAATAAAGGGACAGGTTCCAGCACTGCCTTTACTCCTAACTTAGGGCTTATGATGAAAATCAAAAATTCGCTTCAGGGCCAGCATTGTGGCATAACAGGTAAAGCCGTTGCCTTCAATGCACGCATTGCATATGGGCACAGATTTGAGTCCTAGTGTGAGGGATCAGACAGGTTGATAGGCAGTCAGGTTGGTCCAGTGGAACAGAAGGAAAAGAAGAGTCCCCCTAACAGGGTGCAAAATGCTTGCTACCCTCAAAAGTTATCTGTAGTGAGATTAAGGTGCCAAATCCCAATGCATGTTTCTTCCCAAAAGTTTCCTTCAGTAAGACAAATGTGCCCATCCCACCCTTCTGAGTTTTTAGCTTTAACACAGGAATAGAAAGAAGTTACCTATCCTACCCTCATTTGCTTTATCCTGGGCAAGCCAGACAGGGAAAATAAGATTGCAGATCAGATCTTTTGATGGGTTTTGTCCCCACCTTGTAACTGAATGTCAATCTGATTGTCAAAAAAATTTTTTTCCTCCAAAATTGTGTTTAAAAACCCACTGCCACCAGCCCCTTCAGGTTTCACCTCTCTTGGAGTCCCCTCCTGACAGACTTAAAGGTTTTGGACTTAAATAAATTGTTCTTTTCTCTTTGCCTTGTCTGCGTGGAAATTATTCTTCCATGTGAGACAAAGAACCAAGGCAATCTTTTCCACGCCGCCTTTTCACTGGTAACACCAGCTGCTCCACTTCTGATTCAGCTCCCTGCTAGTGCACCTGGGAAAGCAGTGGAAGATGGTCCAATTGCTTGGGCCCCTGAACCCACATGGGTGACCCAGAAGTTCCTAGCTCCTGCCTTGGGCCTGGCCCAGCCCTGGTCTTTGCAACCATTCGGGTAGTGAACCAGCAGATGGAAGATTCTCTCTCTGTCTCTTCTCCCTCAGTAACTCTTTCAAATAAACAAATAAGTTTTTAAAAAATGGCATCAAATAAAAAGACACATAATGAAAGTTATGTAAGAGGAATGGCACTAGATAATGTAGTGGATGCAAAGGTGATTAAAATAAAATCACTCTCTTCTAATAGCTCAGAAACCAAGTCAGGGAAAAATTTTATACCAAAACTGATAATGAAGCATGATGTGATAAGAACTATAGTAGTGTGAGGAAGCTGATGGCAGCTAAGTTGGTCAGGGTCAGAATGAAGAAAGGGGAAATCTAAGAATGTGCAAAATGCTTGCTTCCCCAAAAGCTACCTTTAGCAAGATGGAAGTGCCTAATCCTACTACATGCTTCTCCCCAAAAGCTGCCTTTAGCAAAACAAAAGTGTCAATCCCACACCTTCTGAGTTTCCAGTTTTATCATGAAGTAGAGAGGAAGTAGTGATTCCACCTGTAAGAAAAAGGGGGTGGAACAGAGGAGACAGGGTATGAACTCACAGCCAGATCAAATTTATTCAGAGAAAATAAACTCACAGAGGTTGACCAGCTGCCAGCGTGCACACAGACTGAACACATGGCAGAGGGCCCAGACCCCAGGGGCTGGGCTTTTTTATATTAGGTGGGCTAGGGGTGGGGGTGGGGACACTAGGCTGAGGTGAATTCTCCATACAGGTTTTTCAAGTTTGACTGGCTTCCAAACCTGGGGAAGAATGCAGGGGCTGTGGTGAGGAACAATATGGTGTAAGACTGAAATGATCTCTTAAAAAGGCAGGGGTAGCAAGAATCTAAAGTGGCTGAGGCTATGTCCTTGTTCTCTCACCACCTTTGGAGTTCTCAGTTTACCACAAAAACAGAAATAAGTCAAGGATCCTTCCCTTCTGATGTTCGTCTTATTGTGAGCAGACTACACAGGGCAGACAAGATTACAAATCTGGCCTTTTGATGGGTTTTGTTCCTGCCCTCTAAGTGATTGTTAGCTGCTGTTCTTTTTTTATTATTATTCTATTTTTTCCCAAAAAGTATGTTTAAAAGACTCCACTTCAACCAGTTTTGGGGGTCATCCTCTCTTAGAGCCCCCTCCTGGCTGCTGGAGTAGGAGGTTTCTGACTTAAATAGATCTTACTTCGCTCACAGCTTTGTCTGCGTGGAAATTCTTTCATGTGAGACAAAGAACCAAGGCCACCTCTCTTCCCTGCCATTTTACTGTAATAGTAGTATGAAGCATAGAGAAAGTACTGGGAAAAAAATAAGTAAATTAAGATGGAAAATATCTGATCTCTTTAAAAC
Organism: Oryctolagus cuniculus; assembly: GCF_964237555.1. Lineage (NCBI taxonomy): Eukaryota > Metazoa > Chordata > Mammalia > Lagomorpha > Leporidae > Oryctolagus > Oryctolagus cuniculus. The sequence continues at coordinate 22,081,187 of NC_091453.1, forward strand.
TTTCAGCTGGAAGAAGAATTTGAGCCAAATTTTGAAAATTGGAAGGTATTTTGCTGGCTAGATATAAGAAGTTGGATAGAAGACAAGGAAAACTACCCAAATCAGGGTACTAGGCAAGTGTTCAGTGAGGCCTGATTTCTGGTTTGGATTTTGAGGCAAATGTGGGTAAAGAGTGACGTGACAGGAGTGGAGAGGAGTAGATTGTTGAATGCTGTGAATTCCCAGCTGAGAAAGATGATATAGTTTGTAATCCATATGAAGCCACTGACAAGGTTTGAATATAGCTGATACAGGAAAAATCTGTGAATGTAGTTGAGGGTGACAGCCTATAGTCATCTAGGCACATTGTATCTGAACAGAGCAGTTGCAATGGGTTTAGACAGGAAGGACAGGTAAGTGTAACTCTATAGAAGATGGATCAATTGTATTGGACATAAAATAATCAGGGGACAGAAATGGAAATTTTTGGAAAGCTTATTAGGATCTATGGACTTTAAACTATTTATGGAAGTTTGATTCTATCACGTTTCTCAAGAATCAAGTAGAATAGAATACTCACATATGAGTCTGTGAAATTATGTTACTCAGTTTCTGTGCATAACTTTTTGATAGAAGTTTCCTGTTAGATGCCAAAAAAAATACAAACTTTTGCGCTAAATGAAAAATTTAGGCTCCGTGATCATCAAATATGTTTTCAATACAATTATTCTAAACATACTTTTAATTTTCATCTTATGTAAGAAGTGTTTAAAAGTTTGTTTCCCAGGCTGGCGCTGTGATGCAGGGGGCTAACACCCTGGCCTGGGGTGCCGGCATCCCATATGGGCACCGGTTCAAGTCCCGGCTGCCCCTCTGATCCAGCTCTCTGCTGTGGCTTGGGAGAACAGTGGAGGATGGCCCAAGTCCCTGGGCCCCTGCACCCGTGTGGGAGACCTGGAAGAAGCTTCTGGCTCCTGGCCTCGGATCGGCGTAGCTCCAGCTGTTGTGGCCAATTGGGGAGTGAACCAGAGGATGGAAGACCTCTTTCTCACTCTCTCTGCCTCTCCTCTCTCTAACTCTGACTTTCAAATAAATAAATAAATAAAAAAGTTTGTTTCCAAGGTGTCCCAGAGGCCATGTGGCAACCGGAAATCATTTAATAGCACCTGGAATTTCTTGGTTATCTTATTTGATCTGCTACTGCAGCAATCAAAATTGTAACACTGAATAAGCAGAGGTTACAAGAAATTATGAGAGTAGGAAATACTAGGTTCATCCTTGATTCTAACAATATTTTTTCCACTGGAAAAAATACCATCACCAAAATCAGCAAACATGTATTGAGCAGCTGCTACTCTGCCTGCAGCTGCTACTCTGCATGCAGCAACAAAAAGAATAGAATGATTCTAAGCACCTTAGATTTTTTTGGAGCAATTTGCATAATGGTGCAAGTAAACATTAATTTAAACTTCCTACATAGGGGCCAGTGCTGTGGCTTACAAGTTCAAACCTCTGCCTGCAGCACCGGCATCCTATATAGGTGACGATTAGTGTCCTGGCTGCTCCTCTTCCAATCCAGCTCTCTGCTTATGGCCAGGTAAAGCAGTGGAAGATGGCCCAAGTGCTTGGGCCCCTGCATCCCACCTGGGAGACCCTGAAGAACCTCCTGGCTCCTGGCTTCAGATCGGCCCAGTCCAGCCGTTGTGGCCATTTGGGGAGTGAACCAGTGGATGGCTCTCTTTGTCTTTCTCTTTGTCTTTCCCTCTCTCTGTCTATAACTGTACCTCTCAAATAAATAAAATATTTAAAAAAAATAACAAACTTCCTAAATCATTTTAAAAGATTGTGGTCCCTCACACCACTAATATTTGCCCACAAACCTCCATTTTTTGGATTTGATGTATAACTTTACCTCTTTGGTGATTTTTATCATTTATAATTGTAATTTTATTTTAAAAAATATGAATAAATTAAATATTCAAAAATACTCTTATTCCTATATTGATTCAGATATTGCTGAGTCTTTAGGTTTAACACAAACTCCTTTGAGATCTAGAAACAGAATACAATGGAGAGTGAAGGCCACTACAAATCAACTAATATCATACATCAAGAGCTGATCCTGCTTATCGGTTTTGTAGGAGAAAGGGTTGTCTATACTATTTTAATATGACAAAGTTCACAAATGTCTTAGGTCATTATTTTAATCAATTCAGGCTTCCACAACAGAGCACCACAGAGTAGTTGACCTATAAACAATAGAAATTTGTGTCTCACAGTTATGGAGACTGGAAGTGTGAGATCAGAGTGCCAGCATCTTTGGGTTCTGGTAAGGGGCTTCTTTTGGGTTGCAAATATGTTGACTTCTCACTGTAGCCTCATATAATAAAAAGGAAGCAAGAGTGCTCTGAAGTGCTTTTTATAAGACCTCTCATCAGATTCATAAGCGTTCATGTCATTAATGACTTCCCAAAGGCCCCAACTCCTAGTGCCAAGGTAAGGATTTCACCTTTATAATTGGTGGGGGGTGGGGGTGGGGCACAATAGTCCCAATCATGTTAGTTAGCAGCCTCTAAATAATACTTTGAGAAAATATCTTATTGCAGAGAGTTTAATTGGGATGTGACTGCGGGAGATGTAAGGAAATGAGGAAGGGAAGAAGCTAATCCAGTGTGTTGAGAAGGTAACCACTTCAGGAGAATATATTCAGGATATTCAGGAGAATTTAGAGAAAAAACCTCAGAGATATCCTACCAAGGGGCAAGGATGTAAGAGTATTAACCTCTGCTTGTCCATCACTGATCCATTGCTGACCAAGGACTTCAGCAAGGTCATGAACTTCCTGACACTCCTTGGCCGACTGCCCTTTTGGTTCAAATACATTGCTATGGCCAGAGATAGCACAGAGGCAGACAATCATGGGTACTTGCAACAAAATGCCTTTGCTCTACTGAAAACAGTGACCTCCATGGGAGAAATGTGCAGAGCAGCTCCTTGACTCCTCCTTATGATTCTAAAATGTATTTGAGCAGAGTTCATTTTCTCATGGGTCTTAGAATTGCATTCACTATTGACACTTGAAATTGAAAAACCTCTTCCTAAGAATGCAACACCCAGGATAAAATGTGAAACACAATTCAGCATCCCAATTTTAAGTATGTTTGGAATGTTCACAATATGAAATAGTTAGTAGCTAACCTCCCATGATCTCAGCCTCACTTCCCTCTCTGATTGACAAAAGTCAAATCTAAATGCACTCCATTCTGGGCATTTTAATTTAAATTATTGGAACATATCAGATAGGAGAGTAAGCATGATTTTCAGAAGACTCAATATGAAAGGTTTAAGACTATTTAAATATCATGAATTACTATAAACATGAAAACATAACACAATTAAATTTCTACGTTACATTCATGGCAAAGGTGATTTTTAATTTCTTTAGGTATTTGAAAGGTTTTTGAAGGCTTTGTGAGGAATATTCTTCCACTGATGACACCCTCCCACGCACACACACAGTACAGCAATAGAAAGAAGAGACAAATGATCTGACACTACCCCTAAAGAAATATCTTTAGGGAGTCAGAGAAAGAAAAGGATTTTCAAAGAATCACAGCAGTTTAGCTCTTTTTGTATTAATGGATGGCAAGTCTGAGGCACATGGATCACTACTCCACTACACCTCAATTGCAGCAGGCATTACAAATTGATACCATAAATGAGTCTCCAGAATTCTACTTAACACTGTGTGTGAGCAAATTATAATCAATTCATTCACAGTGGTTCCTGAAGGCCATTACTGGTCCTTTTGAGGGACTGTCAAATGTTTTCTCTGAAGAAACAAAGAGTAAATATGTTAAGTGTTGCAACTATACAAAGAAACTTCCAAAGGTCCCTGGAAAATGCATATTAAGAAGAAATACGTAAGGATGTTAAGATTTTTTTTTTCAGCAAAATTAATTTATCTTTTAATTCCAATTTTCCATGAACTTTTTTTTTAATTTTTATTTTTTTGACAGGCAGAGTGGACAGTGAGAGAAAGAGACAGAGAGAAAGGTCTTCCTTTTCCATTGGTTCACCCCCCAATAGCCGCCGCAGCTGGTGTGCTGCGGCCGGCACACCACGCTGATCCAAAGCCAGGAGCCAGGTGCTTCTCCTGGTCTCCCATGGGGTGCAGGGCCCAAGTACTTGGGCCATCCTCCACTGCACTCCCAGGCCAGAGCAGAGAGCTGGACTGGAAGAGGAGCAACCAGGACAGACTCTGGTGCCCCGACTGGGACTAGAACCTGGGGTGCCAGCGCCGCAAGTGGAGGATTAGCCTATGAACTTTTTTAAAAAAAGATTTATTTATTCATTTGAAAGACAGTTACAGAGAGAGAGAGAGAGAGAGAGAGAGAGAGAGATTTTTCATCCATTGTTTTACTCCCCAAATGGTCCCAACAGCCAGAACTGGAACAATCCGAAGTCAGGAGCCAGGAGCTTCTTACAGGACTCGCACATGGGTTCAGGGGGCCAAGGACTTGGGCCATTCTGCACTGCTTTCCCAGCCACATTAGCAGGGAGCTGGATTGGAAGTGGAGCAGCTAGGACTCTAACTGGCGCCCATATTATGGGATGCTGGTGTCGCAGGCAGCGGCTTAACCTGCTGTGCCAAAATGCCGACTCCATCCATGAACTTTTTGAATTGTATGTTTTCTTCAAAAGTAGATATAATTTTTTCATTCCAGCCAGCAATAAATGAATGTCCCTATTGATCCACAATCGTCACAAGCATTTGATGTTGTCAGTGTTTTTAATTTTTGTCATTCTAATAGGTGTATAGCTGTATCTCTTTTTGATTTGCAATTCTCTAATGACATATGATGTTGAGTGCCTTTTCATATGTTTATCTGTAATCTAATATGTTCAGTAATCAGGTGTCTTCAGATATTTTTATTTTTTTCTTCTTAAATTTATATTTATATATTTCATGTATTTGAAAGGCAGAAAGACAGAGATCTCCCATAGGCTGTGCCAGGCCAAGGCAAGGATCCAGGAACTCAGCCTTGGTCTCTCATGTGGGTGGCAGGGACGTGACTACTGGTATATCCCGGGGTCCACATTAGAAGGAAGCTGGAATCAGGAGGGGAGCCAGGACTCAAATCCAGGCACTCTGGTATGAAATATGGTCCCAAACAACATCTTAACCTCTAGGCCTTAACCAGGTCTTCTGATTTTTTTGAGCAGGTTGTTTGTATTCTTATTGTTGAATTTTAAGTTGTGTGTGTATTTTTGATAAGAAGACTTCATCATATATATTCTCTGCACATATTTTCTCTGAGTCTGTGGCTTGTCTTCCAGTTCTTTTAGTAGTGTCTCTTGTGCAGCAAGAGTTTTTAATGTAATAGAATCTAACTTACCAATTTTTAAAGTAATCTATTGTGCCTTTGGTGTTGTACCTAAAAAGTCATCATCAGATCCAAGCTCCTTCTAGATTTTCTCCTATATTATCCTTTAGGTGTTTTACAATTTACATTTCAGTCTGTGATACATTTTAAGTTATTTTTTATGATGGGCATAAGCTCTAATTTTAAATTAATTTTTACAGGTGGATGTCCAGTTGATTTGACTTTTATATTATTTGCTTCCATGATAAATTGAGGTAATCTGTTGACATATAACCATACATATTCACTGTCAGAAACAAAGGTAGGAGAAATTGCTCATGAAATATTCAGGAAATGAGATAGTATTAGGGAAAATGTGTCTTAACTAGCATTTTTCTTTTCCATGTTGGGTACAGAAAAGGTTCAAAACTGCCCTTGCAATGAAAAAAAATTAATGTGGGTAAGAAATTATTGAAAATATTTAGTTTTATGATTTTAAGAATCATTCACTAAAAAGAATCTCTCAGAAATCTGTCCTAAAGATGAACAAATATGTCTTAGAAGGGAAATAAGTGGTTTTAAAAGCATAAAACTGCTACCCATTATAAGTAATAACTAATGGAAAAATAGCTTGCTAGATAAATTTATATGTAAGAATTTAAGTGTGGCCAGAGAACCTACATGCACCATATGTTGAGTTCCTGCTTTTTAGATTAATAATAGCTGCAATTATTGCAACTATTTAAATATACTAAGAGTGATATAAACTTATTAGTGACATGCACAATCCCTATCTAATTCAGTGTAATTGGTACAGTAATTTATTTTTAAATCCTTCAATTTTTCTGCATATATGCATAGGAAACCAATATTGAATTAAGCAGTCTGGCTGCATGTTTATGTTCATAATTAAGGTCCATAAGTCTTGCAGAATTTCCCAAAATAGCCCATGTTTATCTTGGCCTTCTTCATCATACTAATATTTATACTCATACAGGAAAGTCCAGGCCAGGACTTTCTAGTGCAGTGCACTAGAGTTTAAACTGAATGTGGATAAATGCAGTAATTTGTTTCACATCTGGTCATTTTGCACCGTTTGTAATAACTCTGAATACAAAACAGCAGTGATAACTCAGATGAGGAAAGAGTAAATAATTTGTGAAGGACTGAATCACATAGATTGCTTTTTTTTTTCCTGAACTTACATCTTTTGATGGCTATTTTGAGTTGAGAAATCAGCCAGAACTAAATGATAACTTACCTAGTGTCCATTCCTAAGAACATTGTTGAGATTTAACTGATACTATTTTTGTGAGTATTTGTGTATGTGTATAATAATGTGTACATTATGATGTAATAATATTTATAATAATTTGTATAATATATGCATATAGGTACCAGTTTGCCTGGAAAAATTGTAGGAATTAACTACCATTATGATACATAAATTATCAAGAATAACATGTTTGATTTTAGTTTTCTGGATTTCTGATAACAAAGCTAAGAATTCATACATGATTTTCCAAAGATTAGAACTACAGATAATTGAAAATGTTTTCAATGTTGGTCACAGTCTCAAAAAGTCAGGCTGTTGAAATAAAATGTTTATAGGATACAAATATTTTACTTATAACTCCATACAACAAATGAAATCTTACACACAGCTTTGTACCTATTTAATGTTTGCCTGTAGAATATCATTTCTCCTTTCTTCAGTGCAACCCACAATTTTTGTTTGGAGAGTTACCTTTCTACAGTTCTTATTTTGATTTTTTGAATTGAGCTTGACCTTTCTATCAAGAATCAAATAAGTGTCTTGCATTCCCTTGAACAAAATTTTTAAGTGATAGACATGTGATGAAAGAAAAAACAAATGGGGTAAATCGGGATTTTGGAAGCAATATTAGAAAGAAATAAACTCTTTAGGTATTGATCACATTTTTTTCTGTACTCTGATGTTTTGATGTCTTAAAAGCTTTCTGTATGACTTGCGTTGTGGTACTAAAACAGAATATCACAGGGTAAAATATAAATAATAGTTTACTTGCCTCTTGGTTCTGGAGACCTGGAAGTCCAAAAGAAAGGCGAGTGAGAGTCTTTGTTTTGCTTTGTAACATGGTGGAAGAGCAAATGAGAACATATGAGACAGAAAGGAAATGAGACCAAAATCAAGCTTTTTGTCAGGCACATACTTCCACTATAGCTAAACTACTGCCACTGTAACAGCATTAATCCACTCATGAGGACAGAACCTTCATAACATAATCACCTTTTGAAGAACCCACCTCTTAATACTAGTATAATGGCAATTAAATTTCAACATAAGCTGTGAGGGAACCTTATTCTGTTATGGTATTGATAGAATGAAATTCCTGAGGCTCATAGTTCTCAAGTGCAGGATGTAGGGGCCTCATCTGGTCATGGTCTTCTTGCTAATGGAATTCCAAAGTGACACAAAGCATCATGTGGCAAGAGACAGGGGACTCAGGTGTCTGTCAATATGTGACTCTTCCAGTCCCTCTCTGTCTTATGTAGCCACAAGGATTCAACCATGGGCCTCCACTCTAATGACCGTATCTAATTCTAATCACTTACCAAAGACCCCACCTGTAAATACCACAGTTGGATTAATTTTCCACCCTCCTAACACCTCACAAATCGGATCAAATTTCAATAGATGAAGCCTTGGGGAATATTCAAACCATATCCAAACTACAGTAGGAGGGGACATTAAAAACCATAGCACTGACCAGGAAGACACTAACTGGTTAGCCTTTCTAAGTTATAATACAGTGTTTGTGGCTAGAGCACATTTTTCATACACAAATAAAGAATCCCAGTCTTTAGTCCAAACCCTCTTTATCTAACTCTCACACACCAAGCCAATATTTCCTCTGCTTTAAATCACCTTGGATCAGATATAAGATAATTAAAGACTACCCCTATAACCAAATCCAACCAGAATTATTCAGAGTAGCCAGTTCTAACCTAATTACTTTGCCTTGATTTGCTTTTCACATGGAAACCCAAATAAAGGCTTGGATTTCAACTTTCCCTCCTGTCTTTTGTCACCTGACCGAAATCTGATGCTTTCCCTGTGGCCCTGAGTGGCATGTGATGACTCCTTCTCTGTGACCTGTGAGTATACTAAACTTATTTCCAAACCTTGTTCTCATTTCTTGTTGTGACAACATTGACTTTAATATATCATACCCAACATTTAAATTCTTTGAACACTTTACTCATCTACTTGAATCCAAGAGTTAGACATCCCATGAAGGAAGATGTTAAGGCTATGGGGCAACAACATGTCATCTTGAAATGGAGCCTACACATAGCAAGGAATGGAAAGAAACTCAGTCCCAATGACCTTTGAATTCTGAATCCAACCAGGGCAGAAGCTGCATCAGAAGTACAGAATAATGTGAACTAAATATCCAATTTGTGGCTTAATTCAATCTGATTTGAGTCTGTTGACAATTGCCAAGGAAACAATCCTGATTCCAAACTTAACACGAGAATATAAAGTGCTGAATGTGACCAATTCTAAATTGTGCATACTAAGGTTTAATCATGATTTGCCTCCCAAATGCATGCAGGACTCTAAACCTCAAAATCATAAATTAATGGCACTAAGAAGGTGGACAGTTAATAGAATTATGTTGTTTAACAGGTGGGCCTAGGAGTAGGTCCCTGGATCGTTGGAAGCATGCCCTTGGAAGACACTTCTTGTGAGAGGGATGTTATAAAAAACAAATTGAATGCAACTGTTCTCCCTGCTTCTTGGCTTACCATGTGATCTTTCCTCTACCTACACTCTACTTTCTACCACTGCTACTCTTATCAGAGACTCAACCAATGGGGCTTGCTGATCTTGGGTTTGAACTTTCAAAACCATGAGCTAGATAAATCTTTTTTCTTTATAAAGTTAGGTTTCTCAGATATAGCACTGTAATAATGAGAAGCCGATTAATATAATACAACTGAGTACAAGTTAGGTAAAAATCACGGGGAACTATTTTGGGATATGATACAGGAGGTTAAAATGTTACCTGCTTTAGATGATATTAAAATCATAAATGATAATGAGGCTGCAGCAGCTTAGGCTTGCAAGTAAGAATTCAGGAAGGACATTTGAAAATGTTGCCTGGATTTTAAACCTATTTCACCCAGGATATACAATAAAGGTTCAAGTTATAACATCGAGGCATATATCTGCCAATATAAAGCTAATAACCATTTGTTATTTGAGCCCGTTTGTCATATATATTTTCCTGAATGTCTTCACAGACATTATGTGATCAAACTATAGATGAACAAAACCAAAATAATTATTGTTTCTCTGTTTCCAGCCATTATTGATAGTACCAATATTTTCCAATTCATCTGGCTAAAAATAATGAGACAGCTTTAGCTGAGCTCCTTCCAGCAATTTGCTTTATGTCTCTTTGTTCCCAAGGCTCCCGGTTTGATGTTTCACTACCTATTGCATCTAATAATCCAAAGTGACAATTCCTTATCTATATATGGGATCTGTTTCTTACATTGATAATATTCGCTTGTCATAGGGGAAAACGGAGAAAAATAAAATGAAAAAGAGGGACATGAACAAAAGTACAGGAATGAAAATAAATGACTATTGTGATTTTGTCAAGGAACAGGAGGAACCTTGTGAGGTGACACGAAGACTAGTCACAAAAGAGAAGTGGTAAGAAATGCTGGATAAATAATATGAGACCAGATTCTATTTTAAAAACTGAAAAATCATGAGGATTTGGACTGGTTGCAATAATAAAATATTATGCTTATGGAACGACTTATAGTTTACAAAACATGATAGATTCTTTTCATTTCAATCTCAATTGGTAGTAGCCCCTCTGCATTATAGATGAGGAAATAAAACCTGATCAGTTAGAACTTTTGAAAATCCCAGAAATAATAAAATGCAGGATACCTGACTTAGTGCTCAGTGCTCTTTTGTCATCTACAGTATATTACCTTCTGCATTTTTAGGTAAAAGAGCTAATAAGAAATATGAAGTTTATGATGTTCAAACCAAAGCTATTTTCTATGTCTGAAGCAAAATAGAAGCAGGTGAGTGCACACAGGACATTCGAAGTTGCAAGAATAGGGTTTGTGGAGGGTGGCAGAGCATAGCACCATTAAGAAATGAAACAATTTCTTGTAATGGGAACTTTGATGATAACAAAGCAATATTCCTCTGCATATCACAGTTAGAATTTGTAACTACAGTTCCTCTCTAGAATAGTGATAAACATCAAAAGGGTATACCTCACCCTGTTAAGAAAGCAAATATCAGCACGTAGGAGAGGAAGGCATTACAGGAAAACCATAAAATCAGATTTCAATATGCATTCACTACAGCACTGATTGAGAAAAAAAAAAGGAAAATATTTCTGAAAAAGTTTATGAGACTCCTGCTGGAGTAAAATGTGTTTCTGTGTGGTAAAAACTACAAATTCTCTCACAAAACACTGAATCAAATTTGAGTAATGAGCAGACAGAAAATGAAAGGGTAGGAGGGGATCAGGGTGTGTTAGGGACCCCAGATGAGTTAACTTTTGCATAGTGGCAACATTGCAGCCACAGGCAGCAAACAGACTGCAGCAAGGGACTGAAATGCCAGCCCTATATTTATAAGTTCCTTTCAGAGGGTCATAAAATGGGTTAAATAAAACTAAGTAAGGTAAGGAGATTAGATTTTAGTGCCTCTTTGGATAACAGAAAGCCAGTGAATGAGCTTAAGCTTGATTAGTTGTTTCTTAGTGATTTTTGACTTTTGTTTGATAGTTGTTTAAAATTTTTAAATGCAAATTGATGTGTAAAGAATAAAATCAATGATTGTTAAAATGATTATATGGCACAAAGTTATAAAATGATTATAGGGATTCAAAGTTATTATTCTGAGCCATAATAACAGGGATGCACCATGCACTTAAATTCAGATCAATACTTCATTTTCAGCTAGTTTATTTTTTAAAATGGGAATTATAAAAATGATCCAGTAGTTAAAACATTCTGAGGATATTACCAAAAGTAATAGCAACAATAAAGCCACTTCTAATACATTTTAACAGACAGAAGAAGAATCACAGTTGGAAACCTACCAGGCAATTTTTGAATTCTGCTCTTTAAAGTATAAACATTGACCTGAAATTCTGTGGATTAATTACCATCTGGCAACTATTCACCAAGTTACCTTGCATCAAAAGCATATTGCACAATTGAGTTCACTGAAAATGAATCCAATTTATCAATAGCCTTTCTTGTTGATTATTTTGACTGATAATGAGTAGAAACAGCTATCATATTTCGTATTAAAAGGAAAGATCATTTTGACATTTGATAGATACACACATGTCAAAAGGCATCAATAACTACAATCTCTGAATTCATGCATTTTTTTTCCTTTTGGCTCCTATAGTGGGAGCTAAGATCATCAGTCCCATTATTACATTGTTTTGTCCTAGTTGCTAGACCTTGGCCACTTAAAAGGCAGACCCTAAAAATGGTAAAGCATTGATCTCCAATGTGACAATCTCATAGTCTGATGATAAACTGTATTCCTAATAGAGCTATTAGTTTTTTTGAGGAATAATCTCTTGTCCTTACTTCAGAAATCAATTACAACCTATAAGGATTTTAATTGTACAGTATAGTTCCAAACCTAATATCACATAAATTTTTGTTTATATTTTGAGGATAAATAAATACATTTAGAAATACTTACTGACATGAAACTAGTAGTATTTTATGTCCAAACAGCGCAGCAACTGGAAACATTGTGATTTACACCCATGTCTCTCTTCAGTGATGGATTTACTGTGTCAGTCCATTCCAGAATTGCTTTAACTACAGAAAGTCACTGCCTCTAAGATTGCCTCAACCCTTTCCAAACTGGTACACATCAAACATCTGGCCAATTCAGGTGTATAAATTGCTGACCATATCAGGAATATTACAATTCTCAGGGTACATTCTAGCAACAGAAATACTCATGGGGGTTGGTTCGAGTTGTCTTTGCGATTGCATTGTAGCACAATCTCTCCTTCTGCCCAGTCCTGCTTCCCTTCTTTCCCTTCCTTCCCTTCCATAGTTGCTGAGTCTAAAGGCACTTCATACAAAACTCCTGCATGGTTAAACTCCATCTCAGAGTCTGTATTCCGCAGAACTCAACTCGCAGCAACAGTATTTAGAAGATAAATCTTATTTTTCTTCAGTTATTTAAATACCTTAATAACTTAAGCACAAATTGTTTTTTCATTCTTCTATTTAAACATTTAAACTTAGGATTAAACAGCAAGTATTATTCAATGAAAACATCAAAATGATAGAGTAAAATAATGATGTGAACGATTCATAATTTTAGCAGGTATTTGAATATGCTGAGGAAATATTTGTTGGAATGTATGTATTTTGCTATGTGTTGAGATTATATAAGCCTGGTAGAGCAAATAAATTACTTAGCTTTATTGGCTAATCACAGTCCCAAAAATGTCTTGTATACAATTTCTTATATTGCTGTGCAACAAATTACCACCAATTTCCTAGATTAACACAATAGACATATATTATCTCACAGTTTATGTCGGTCAGAAGTCCAGATATCATGGCTGGGATTGCTGCTCAGAGTTTCACAACATTGAAATCAAGGTGTTGTCTGGAAGGCAGCATCTTCTGGAAAATTGATTAGAGAGAAATCCATTTGCAAACTTTTGCAGGATGGTGGCACAGTTTAGTTCCATGTGATTGTAGGACAGAGTCCTCATTTTCTTCCTGACTCCTCCACAGGGAAGCACTGTCAGCTTCTAGAAATTGTGTTGGTCACCTCCATAATCAGTTCACAGCTTAGCTATTACCTTCTTTAAGGACAGCAGAAAGATCTCTCTCATTCTGAATCTCTCTTGCTTTGAATTTCTTTCTTCAGAGAAGGATTGGATCCTCTTTTAAAGGTCTCACCTGATTAAGTCAAACTCAGCTATGATGGCTGCACTTTTGATTAACTCAAAAACAGTTTGATTAAGAGTCTTGATTACATCTGCAAATCTTCACATTTGTGATACAAGGTAAGCTAATCAAGGGGGGAAAAACTCATTATATTCACAAGTCCTGCACACTGCTCAAGGGGTTGGGATTATAGAGGATGTGTACAAATTCTGTCTACCACATTTTGGTTCTACTTTTCTAAATATCATATTTTCATATAAAATAAACACTTTATATTCCTACTGAAACGGTTACCTGTTTCAAGTCTTTTCAAGACACTTGATATACATTTTATCTGATGTGTGTGAGATAATGTCCTTTTAACATCATAGGGGTCACAGGTCCATCTAAAGATTATTTAAGAGCTGCGGCACCGGCCACATAAGAGAATGAACTTTGATTAATAATATCCTCAAATATGCTGATGATACAGGTTAAATTATACATTTTTCATTTGGTAGAAATGGAGATAATTGGTAGGAAAAAAACCCAAAGTTTTCAGTTTATAATCCTTTCTGACATTAATGGATTTTTAATCTAATAATTTTATAAATTTACTTATTAGATTATATCTACTATCCCAAATTATCTTTCAAATGTCTCAATTTTTTACCAATCCCCTCACTAACAAATTATTTGAACAAATCTTTTATCTCATATATTTGCATGAATGATATCAAAATTATAAAAACTATTGAAACTTAATATAATTCAGCTATTCATCTGAGATTTAGATATCTTCTACATTCTCATTGCCAAAGTCAACCTAAGTTGAACAACATTGGTGATGGGGATCTCTCTATTTCCCCAATTATTCCTTTTTGTTATGACATTAACAGAAAGAAATTCTTCATTTAATGAATGATGACTTCATACCATTATTTTAATATTGCATCTATATGTGTATATAAGATCATATTGATTATGGCAGTCTATAGAATGCACTTAAAGTATTCTTGAATCAATGACTAAATGAATGAAATGACAGAAAGAATGGTGTTTAGAGTTAAATATTTCTAAAGAGCAGTACTACAAGGCAATCATTTGGAATTTTATACGGAACGAATAAGTAAAATTTAGAAGTCCAGTTCAATTTGATTTAATTTGCAATAATCTATTCCCAAAGCCATGTGTTCTGCATGAAAATGTTAACAAAACATATTCACAACTATTTGCTCTTCTGTGGATCATTGAGTTCAATTTATTATTTTTAAACATTTTTTCAACTCTTCAGATTGTATCATTACTATTGTTCTTTCTTTAAATCCACTAACTTGGTAATTTTTATCTCCAGTCTACTTTTGAGCCAATTCAATGACTTTTTAAATTTTAGATATTGCATTTTTTCATCCTAAAATTTCCATTTAGTTCTTTTCTTACAGTTTCAATTTCTCTGCTAAGAATATCTATCTTGCCTTTCATTTCAAGGGTGTCCACCATTAGTTCATGGAACATTGAACATGGTTATAATGAACAGTTCTAAGTCTGTGCCTGATGACTGGAACATCTATGTCATCTCAAGGTTGGCCTATGTTGATGAAGTCTTTTCCCTCATATTTAATTGGATTTTCCTATTTCTTTGTATGCTGAGTAAGTTTGGAAATATCTTGGATAATTTTAATAGTATTCTGTGAGAGTGAAACCTGCTAATATTCCTTGTGGAATGCTGCTTTTGCGTTTGTCTTGTTGGAAATCAACTCAGTTAATTTCACAATGTAAGTCTTGTCTCATCTTCTGTGTGTGATGGTTTTAATGCCAGTTAAGTTTTCATAGCTCGTTTGTGCTGTTTGGATCTGGCTGCTACATGTTTTACTCAGAGACTAGTCTGTTAAAGAGTGATTTATATGATATACTTCCTGAAACACTTGCTGTCCTTTGGATATATTCTGCTTATTAACAGCTTAGGAGTCAGCTTGAAATTTATGCTGCTTCTTGCACAGGATTAAGAAACACCCGTCTATAAGCTTCTTCTCTCTTGGGTTTCTCCCACACTCTCCAGTTCTCCAAGCCCCTTTTATTGAGTCTTTCCTGGCTGGAAAAGAGGGCTCTCTTAGACTTCTAGCTTTTCATACTGTCGTGCAATTTCCATGTGACTGAATTTTCCTTCAGAGTCACGTGAGAGAAGATAAGGGAAAAAAAGAATTTTAGCTGACCTTTAATTATTTCAAGTGAACAAATTATTTATATGTTGTACATAAAACTGGAACTCCCTCCACACAGTTATGCATGGGTTTCAGTATTTCTTTTGCAGGAAAATAAACTTAATTCCATTTACCACGTGCCTTTAAAAAATACTCTTATATACATATGGCAAATAATCACCTAAAAAGATGCTCAATGCCAGTGGTCATCATATAATTTGCAAATTGAAACCACTGAATATAACACTCTACATTCATTAGAATGTCTACAATAAAGATCAGATAATATAAAGTGTTGGCAGGGATTTGGGACATAATTCATGTACTCCTTGCAGGAGTGTAAAATGTTACAGCCACTTTAGAAAACAGTATGTCAATGCCTCAAGTGGTACATTTACTATATGATCCATCTATCCTTAGGTATACACCAAAAAGAAATGAAAACAAATGTCAACACAAAAGTCTGTGTACCAAGGTTTATAACAGCATTATTCATAATAGTAAAAAGGTGGAAATGATTCACATGTCCATCAAATAGATCACATGGATTATATTAATATAATGAACTTTCATTTGGCCATAGAAAGGAAAGAAGTATTCATGCAAGCTACAACATAGATGAACCTTGAAAACTATATGCAAAGTGAAGAAAATCAGTCATAAAGAGCACATATTCTATGATTCCTTTTATGTGAAACATCTATGATATTCAAATCTACAGATACTAAAAGTAAGATTGATTTTCAGGGCTAAGAGTGATGAAGGGATAGGAAGAAGGTGCTGAAAGGACACAAGCTCCTTTCTAAGGTGAGGAAAAGATGATGCGGTGATGCATGCACTTATCTGTGAGTACAATAAGAATCCTTGAAAGGGACAGTGCTGTGGCATAGCAGGTAAAGCCACTGTCTGCCGCGTCAGCACCCCATATGGTCAGTAGTTTGAGTCCTGGCTGCTTCACTTCTGATCCAGCTCCCTGCTAATGTGCCTGGGAAAACAGCAGAGGATAGCCCAAGTCCTTGGGCCCCTGCACCCATGTAGGAGACCTGGAATAAGCTCCTAGCCCCGGGCTTCGGACCAGCCTAGCTCCAGCCATTGTGGCCATTTGGGGAGTGAACAAGAAGATGAAAGATATCTTTCTCTCTCTCTCTCTCTCTCTCTGTAACTCTGACTTTCAAATATAAATGGATAAATCTTTTTTTTTTATTTGACAGGTAGATTTATAGACAGTGAGAGAGAGACAGAGAGAAAGGTCTTCCTTCCGTTGGTTCACTCCCCTAATGGTCACTACGGTTGGCACTGCGCAGATCCGAAGCTAGGAGCCAGGTGCTTCCTCCCAGTCTCCCATGCGGGTGCAGGGACCCAAGCACTTGGACTATCCTCCACTGCCCTCCCAGGCCACAGCAGAGAGCTGGACTGGAAGAGGAGCAACTGGGACTAGTACCCAGCGCCCCAACCGGGACTAGAACCTGGGGTGCCGGCGCCGCAGGCAGAGGATTAGCCAAGTGAGCCACGGCACCGGCCCGGATAAATCTTTTTAAAAATGAATATTGAAGTGCACATTTTAAATGGGTGAGTTGTACAGCATGTGAATTATATCTCAATAAAGCACTTATAAAAAAATTGAAATCCTCTAACAGTTAATACTAGTTTTTATTCTCCCAAGGTAAACAATCTTGTTTCCATCTATATTTTTCACTCCATATTTCTTTTGATACACTACAGCTTATGCATAAAGCACTGATTGTCACTGCTGGATGTAATCTGGTGTGCCTTATTCACTTTGCCCATGGCATTCTCCCCATTTCTTCTTTATTTTTCCTTTTATGCCTAATAAATTTTTGTGTGGGAAAAAAAGTTTTGTACATGGGATGAAACAATATAAAGTCAAAACTTACAGATGGGGTTAGCTCTATCACTGATCTCTAAAAAGTTTATATGAATATCCAGTCAAAACCAACAGTGTATCGCCCTTGAAATGTTATCTATACACGACTTCCAAGCAGACCACAGGACTGCACACTGGCTTGGAATGTCCTCAGAAGGCTCTGTCATTGAGCAGGTAACAGAGTCAAAACCCCAGAGTCCTTTCTTTCAATGGAAGAGGGAATGACAGGGACAGAAGAAACTTCAAACTTCCTCTTCTTTCCTGTGGCTTGTGGTCTCTGCCTACTCCTCTGCCACCTCGGAACCCTCCTCGCCCTCTGAAGCCTCCCCAGCCTCTGCCACCGAATCCGCTGTGGCCTCCTCTGCCACCGCCTCGGCCGCCAAAGCTACCTCTGCCTCCACCACAGCCCCCGAAGCCTTGACCCTTAGGCTTGGCCCATTCTGAGGTGACTTTGTTGCCATCAATCTCCCCGTCCTCGTCCTCTGTGGCCTCGTTGGCGGCTGTGGTGCCCTCCTCACTGTTGAAGTCTACAAAGCCAAATCCTTTGGAGGATCCTGTTTCCCTGCAAGTCACTATCCTGACTGGGACAGAGCCATCAAATGATTCCTTTAACATCTCCTCGGTGGTCCCCTCAGACAGACCCTTGACAAAGTCTTGGATGGCTGGCTTCTTGCGGTGGGTGATCCTCTGGGTGCTTGTAACTCCAGCCTGATTGCCCTGCCCTCAGTTTCCCTTTTATTACAGGAATTTAAAGCTTCTTTAGCATTTTCAAATGAAGCAAAATCTATAAATGCATATTGTTTAGATTTACCATTTTGGTTCTGTGGTACTTTGATAAAAGTTGCCTTCTCGAAGATTCCTGAAGAATTTCTTCTGTTGCCCCGTAGGAGAGATTGCTTAAAACCAGAGTTTTTGATTCCCCACTCCAAGTGCTGTTCTTCCGCCCTCTATGGTCTTCATGTAACCATTCTCTCCAGTGTAATAAAAGGAAACAAACCGTCTGTCAGATCCCTGTTCCCTGCTTTTCTTCAAAGGTTTTCTCTGTATCAGCTTCTGTTTTAAATTCAATATAAGCAATATCTTTACTCTCTCCACCCTAGTTGACTAATCTCATCTCCAGAGCATCTTCAAACACTTCTTTTAATTCATCCTGAGTGACTTTGTAAGGCAGATTTTTGGCCAAAAGTGTTCTCGCATCTCGATCCTATCCTTTCCTTTCAGTTTTTCCAGTTTAATTTCATTGTCAAAGATTTTTGAACCAGTCAATTCCAAGGCTTTTTCTAGGTCTTCAGCAGATTCAAAATCCACATAGCCAAACTTCCTAGTTGTGCCAATTCTGACATCCACAACAGAAAGATCGTTTTTAGCAAAAACGTCACTGATAGCAGTTTCTAATTCAGGAGCAGATTTGCTAGAATTCAGGTTTCCAACAAACAGATTGAAAGATGTTGTTGGTTCTGTGGCTTCTACTTTCTGTTTTGGCTTCAGGAGCTGCCTTCTGTTTGGTCATTTCCTTCTTTCATCTTCCAGGCAGTTCTTTGACAGGATCTTCTTCCTTCTCCCCCTCCTCGTCTTTACCATCTTCGTCTTCATCTTCCTCCTCATCCTCGTCCTCATTGTCATCTTCCACGTGCTCATCATTTTGTCTTTGTCCTCATCCTCAGTTACACTCTTAGTTTTCATAGAAACAACTTTGCAGGAGCTTTCTTTCCTCTGGCTGATGTGCCCTCCATAGCTTCTTTCTCACAGTCCTCTTCCTCCTCTTTGTCATCACTCTCATCATCGTCATCCTCATCAACCTCCTCTCTGAGGCAGGGACAGCCGCTGCTGCCTTCATCACTGCTGGCTCAAATTCCTCCTCCTCTTCCTCCTCTTCCTCTTCATCATCTTCCTCGCTGTCATCCTCCTCATCACTGCCTTCCTTCTCGGCATTCTTACCATTCTTTGCCCCCTTGGCTGGGAGGACTGCACCTTTCTTTCCCGAGGCAGACACCAATGCTTTGCCTAGTGTGACTCCCTTCTTGCTAGATGTCACCACTGCTTTGGCTGGCGTAACTGTCGTCTTAGCTGGTGTGGCAGCTCCCTTTTTACTTGGGGTGACAATTGCGTTCTTGGCAGGAGTGGCAATTGCAAGCTTTTTTTTTTTTAATCAGGGATGCCACCACCTTCTTTGCTGGGGCTGTAGCAGCCTTCTCCCTGTCCTTTGAGGGATGGCCATCTCTTCTCCACGGCTATCATTTTCCTCATCTTCTGACATTTCCTCATCTTCACTATCCTTTTCTACCTCCTCCGCCATTTTCGTGGGGTCACCTTGGTTTTTACCAGCCTTTGCGAGCTTCACCATGATGGTGGCTTATGATGGTGGGAGCTGTGGCACAGACGAGCCTAGAGGCACTCAAGCGGCATCCATGGTGGCCACAGGTACTGAAGATGCCGGAGCACATAAGCCTGGCTGCCAGCGAGAGCTAGAGACTAAGAAATTCTTATTAATCAGTTTCAGTTCTGCTTGAAAACTTTTTTCCTATCACGATTCACTGAACACCTTAAAGAGATCATTGCCTTTCTTATGGATTTTAGTGTCACTTTTTAATGCACACCTATATTAGGGCAAAGAAAAATACTGCATTATAATTGCTAATTTATTGGCCTATTTTGCTCACAAGCCAAAGTGAGAAGTTCTGAATGCACACTTGAATAACAGAGATATTTGTAAATTGAACAGCTGTGTGCTCTCATAATCTAATTCCATCCTCATGAAGGCATCGATGTCAGACATTATTATTATCTTCATTGTTCAAGTGGGTAAACTGAGACACAGACAGAAAAGTACCTTTCCCAAGGCCACAGAGTTCATTGCTAACAGAGCCAGGACTGTACAGTGAGACTCAATACTTACTGTCTTCTATAATAACAATCAGGGTTTGAGCTCTGATGATGATGATGATAATTGGCTGACCCCCAAAACATTTGAAAATCTATATACAGTTACAGTTCTTGAGGTTCTAGTTCTAATATTTATAATTTTTCTAACTTTTACTTATTTTCCTGTGTTTTCATGTGTAATTTTTGTTTGTGACCTTATATTTTAGTGAGGCTATAGCTGTGGAAATACTTTGTGACCTTGGTCTGAAATATGCTCCTACAAAGGATTTTCTGGGGCTGACATTGTAGAGTAGTGAGTTAAGCCACTGCCTACAACACCAGAATCCCATATGGGCACTGGTTCTTGTCCTGGTTGCTCTATTTCCAATCAAGCTCCCTGATAAAGGCCTGGGGAAAACAGAGGAAGATGGCCCAAGTGCTTGGGCTCCTGCCACCCATGTGAGAGACCCCGATGAAGCTCCTGACTCCTGGCCCACCTCTGGCTATTGTGGACACTTGAGAAGTGAGCCACCAAATGGAAGATCTCTTTCTCTCTCTCTCTCTGTCTGTCTCACCCTCTCTCTCTGTAACTCTTTAAAATAAATAAATAAATCTTTAAAAAACAAAAAGGATTTTCTTCTGCTCCTGTAAACCTTAGCCAAATTTATAGCACTACCTTGGTTTAGGGATTAATTAAATCAGAGATATTATTTGGTATTTAAAAAATTTTTAATTGTTTTTTTTTTAACTTTTATTTAATGAATATACGTTTCCAAAGTACGAATAATGGATTACTATGGCTTCCCCCCCATACCGTCCCTCCCACCCACAACCCTCCCCTTTCCCACTCCCTCTCCCCTTCCATTCACATCAAGATTCATTTTCGATTATCTTAATATACAGAAGATCAGCTTAGTATACATTAAGTAAGGATTTCAACAGTTTGCTCCCACACAGAAACATAAAGTGAAAAATAATAGATGATTTTTTTAATGATGATGAAATCAGATCAGACCTATTGTCATGTTTAATCCCAGTGAGAGTCAAGTTGGGAGTTGATAATTTCTTTTTTTTTTTTTTTTACAGAGGATCAGTTTAGTATGCATTAAGTAAAGATTTCAACAGTTTGCACCCCCATAGAAACACAAAGTGAAATATATTATTTGAGTACTTGTTATAGCATTAAATCTCAATGCACAGCACATTAATGACAGAGATCCTACATGAGGAGTAAGTGCACAGTGACTCCTGTTGTTGACTTTACCAATTGACACTCCTGTCTATGGCATCAGTAATCTCCCTATGCTCCAGTCATGAGTTTCCAAGGCTATGGAAGCCCCTTGAGTTCTCCGACTCTTATCTTGTTTAGACAATTGTTTTTATTTACTTGAGAGACAGAGAGACAGACAGAGAGCTCCCAAAATAGGCTTACTTCCCAAATGGCCAGGGTTGGCGAGGGCCAAAGCTGGGAGTTGGGAATGCCACTTAGGTCTCTCATGAGGGTTGCAGGCACCCAATTTCTTGAGCCCTCACCACTGTCTCTCAGCTTCTGCATTGACGGGAACCTGGAGTCAGGAGCTGGAGTGCAGGATTCATCCCCGGCACTCTGACATGAGATGCAGGCATCTTTGCCATTAGGCTACATGTTTGTGCCCAATTTGAACTGTTTATAGATAAGTATTACCTTGTCTAATTTATTTTGTTCATTTTTCACATGCTGTCCTGCAATTCAAAACTAAAATGAAAGCTGAAAATTATGAGCTATTAATTAAATTGTGAGGTGTTGACTTACTGATAATCCTAGGTGAAAGGAAGATGCTTTTGGCCTGATTTTAGTAAAGTTAATATATAGAGAAAAATTTCAATAATTGCTATTTTAATATTTGAACTGCTTGAAAATGTTCAGGATCATTTTCTCCTGTTTGTGTAAAAGGGTACATAAGTAATAATGTCAATACCACATCAAACTTTGAAAAAGATAAGAGCAAGAAAAGGAGATGTTTTCCTCCTGATTGGTTAACACATTTGCCTACTTCTTAGCTGCCTTTTGCATTGACTCTGAGATAGCAACATGCAAAAATTAGAAACATCAATAAACTGTCTCTATATTTCACAGGTTGGCCAAAATATTTAACATAATACACTAAGTATTATGGTTCCTTGAGAATTTATACACTTACTTAAAAGATAAATGCGGTCGGTGCCGCGGCTCACTAGGCTAATCCTCCGCCTTGCGGCGCTGGCACACCAGCTTCTAGTCCCGGTCGGGGCGCCGGATTCTATCCCGGTTGCCCCTCTTCCAGACCAGCTCTCTGCTGTGGCCAGGGAGTGCAGTGGAGGTTGGCCCAAGTCCTTGGGCCCTGCACCCCATGGGAGACCAGGATAAGACCTGGCTCCTGCCATCGGATCGGCGCGGTGTGCTGGTTGCAGCGTGCCGGCCGTGGTGGCCATTGGAGGGTGAACCAACAGCAAAGGAAGACCTTTCTCTCTCTCTCTCTCTCTCTCTCTCTCTCTCACTGTCCACTCTGCCTGCCAAAAAAATAAAAATAAAAATAAATAAATAAATAAATAAAGATAAATGCTATAAAAATCTGGAGAGATTCTAGTGATCAATAAATAATGCTTTGCTGAAAATGACAAATAACATACTTCTGTCTGTCTCAAATGAGAATAAATCTGAACAGCAACAATGAGAACTTTCAAATCAGCTATTCTCTTGAAACAGAGTGAGTGACAAGAGGCCATTTTCTAATTTCATATAGTTTGTTCCGCTGAGAAAAAAAAAAGGTTATATTTATTTCAGGAAAAACATTAAGATACAGTAAAGTAACTATCATACTTTGCCTTAACTTTGCTTTATATGTGGACTAAGTCATTAAACTTGCCTTTAAGCTTATTCTTAACAGAAAAAAAACACAGTATGATTTGCATGTAAACCCAAAGTAAAATGTGTGTTTCTAAAACCACAAGAGTAAACATACATAATATGACTCTCTGAGTTACAAAATATCCTACAAACTGGATTGTAACAAGGTGACATGTAACTTCACTGTTTATTGTTAACTTTTTCTGGCAATAATCTTTATACTTTGTGATAAATGAAAAATTATACTCACAAGTATAATTGGGTGCAGGGCCCAAAGACCTGGGCCGTCCTCCACTGCCCTCCCGGACCACAGCAGAGAGCTGGACTAGAAGAGGAGCAACCAGGACAGAATCCGGCACCCCAACTGGGACTAGAACCCGGCGCTGCAGGTGGAGGATTAGCCAATTGAGCCGTGGCGCCGGCCAAAATAATAATTTTAATGAGGAATGCCTTTTAATTGTTTCAGAAAATTTCATAAATTTTCAGGAATTTGAATTTGGTCCTACATTAAAATTTTCCCTACATTACATTATTAATATTTCAAACATACAAAAAATAAAAATATTGTACCAGTAATATCCAGTCACTAATCACCTAGATTCTATAATTAACATTTACCATAGCTGCTTATCATATTCATCTACCAATCCATTACTTTATCCATTAATCAATCTTGCATTTATTTATTTATTCATTCATTCATGCATTTAAAACTTATTTATTTGAAAGGCAGAGTGACACAGAGATAGAGGGAGAAACAGAGAGAAAGAGATCTTCCTTACACTGGCTCACTCCCCAAATGGCCATGTCTGTTAGGACCGGGCAGGTCAAAACCAGAAACCAGGAATTCCACCCAGGTCTCCTATGGGTGGCAGATGTCCAAGTACTTGGATCATCTTCCACTGCCAACCCAGGTACATTAACAGGGAGCTGAATGGGAAACAGAGCAACCAGGCCTCGAATCACCACTCTGATATGGAATTCCACACTGCAGACAGCAACTTAGCCCACTGTGCCACAACACTAGCCCAATCCACTTATTTTGAATGTGTTTCAAAATTACAGACAGAAGAAAACTTCATGTCTGATATATTAATTTTTAAATATTGATGCTTTGTGCTCTTCTATAAAAACTAATGTCCCTTTTGTGTACACAGGCATATGCTGCTGACTTCCCATGGGGAAACAAGAAGTTTATTTTCTAGTCTAGAGTTCAGGAAAGTATGGTCCATGTACTAAATCTGGTGCATTTCTTGTATGACTAAATCAACTTCTAATAGAATGTGGTCACATCCACTTATTACCTATTGCTTGTGCTGCTTTTGGCATCGTGGTGGCAGGCACATAGCTATGTAGGATGTAGCCCTTCTGTGGGCTCATCCTGCGAGGTCCGCACCATCAGGGAGAGTGGGGCAACAGTGTTCTTCCACAAGAAGCACCAGGGACAGGCTTTGGTGAACATGTCCGCTTTATTAACGACCACATACAGTTTTTAAAGGGCAGGCAGAAGGGGCATAAGTAATTCAGGATAGCACTGATTCTATAGGACAGAACCAACACTGCAGCCAATATGCCTCTCCAATCAGCTTGAAGGTCATATAGCTAGGGTAGCTTTCCAGGTGGGCCTGGGCCACACCCAGGAGCAGTTTACCTGATGGGAGTGGGGTGGGGGGAAATATGCCCAGGGCTCCCGCCACCCACCTGTCAGTAGCCAAGCTGCAGGGTCCCTCCATGGCGGCATGGCACACCATGCCCTCTCAATCTCCTGCATGGGCAGGGCAGGGCAGGCAGCCTCATGGGATCACTCATGCCCATCAAGCCTAAAATACTTACTTTCTGGCCTTTTTGCTGAGAACATTTGTTCACCCAATTCTTACTGCACTCTGTCCCCCAATAGCCTTGAGACTCACAGCAAAATATTTTTCCCCAGGTTAGAATTTAGCTTACCTCATGAACAAAACACAGAATTGGGCTAACTAATCTGAGATTCTCTGTGTGTGTCTTGGTTTTTGATTCATTATTTCTGAATTTCTTCCTTTCATTATTCCTATTAATGAGATTTTGAACTTCCTTTACCTCATTTCATGTGGATGACTAGAGTTGCTTCTCCTTCTCTGATAAATAATCCATCATTAATTCTAGCAAGTAAACCGAATTTCAAATCTAGTTGAAAGAATTCTCCAAACCTTGAGATCAGCATACATATTTTTTCAGCAGGAACTCTCCTCATAAACACATCCAGTACTTTCAACTTAATGCTAGAAATCTGACCTATGGACAGCAAAATGCACTAAAGCAGCCTCAGACTAAGTCATGAACAATGACAGAGAAAAACTAGAATTGTTATGTAGACATATCAATACATCATCTCACCCAATTAATATGTTTTTAGTAAGAAGACTCTCAGTGTTGAATATCATATTTCCTAGAATAAACATACCTATCAATATAACATTTCTGTCAATATTTATATTTATATCCTTGAAACTCAATACAACATTTTTAGTCAAAGAAGAAAAACTGAAGTATTGAGTAACAAGTAAAAGGTATTCTGAATTTAAACAAAGTGGACTTGTTTCTTAGATATTTATGACATTAAGAATGGAATTCTGATTTTTTCTTTGTCATCAGTCATGTGTTATGAGAGTATTTCATATCACATAAATAGGTTATGTTTTTGCTTAACAAGATTTTAGAGAGAAAGAAAAGGAGGAGAAACAAAAGAGATTACAATGGAAGAGAAATTGATACAGCCACATGTCAGTTGTTAACCACAGAAGCTACATTATTTGATGACTGGAAGAAAATTCAGGACCTGACATTGTAAATTCTTAATGTTTATTAAAGTGCTGGGGTTTGGATGCTGAATGTCCCCCCAAAGATCCATGTGTTACAGGGTGGCACTACTGGGAGGTAGTGGGGCTTACAGGATGTGAGGCCTAGAGGGAAGTCCTTAGGTCACTGGAAGAATGGCTTCAGAAGATAGTTCTCAAGTGACTTCTTGAGTTCTTGTGAGAGGATTGCCATAAAAGCCCGAGTTTGGCTTTTCTCTACTTCCTGCTCATTCACCAGGACCTGTATCCTATCATTTTGATTTTCAGTTCCAAAACTATAAGCTAAAAAATTCTCTTTCATTAATAGTGTGTTTCAAGCATTTCAATGTAGTAACAAAGAGCAGAACTAATACAGAATGTAAATTCTGGGTGGCATAGAAATGTACGCATAATGAGTTAGAAACCAATATCTGGTATACCAGCTCAAAAGCCCTTATAATAATTAAGCAAACATGATGGGAACCCAAATTTAAATGTTATAGTAGGCCGGCGCCGCAGCTCAATAGGCTAATCCTCCGCCTAGCGGCACCGGCACACCGGGTTCTAGTCCCCGTCGGGGCGCCGGATTCTTTCCCGGTTGCCCCTCTTCCAGGCCAGCTCTCTGCTGTGGCCAGGGAGTGCAGTGGAGGACGGCCCAAGTGCTTGGGCCCTGCACCCCATGGGAGACCAGGATAAGTACCTGGATCCTGCCTTCGGATCAGAGCGGTGCGCCGGCTGCAGCGCACCAGCCGTGGCGGCCATTGGAGGGTGAACCAACGGCAAAAAGGAAGACTTTTCTCTCTGTCTCTCTCTCTCACTATCCACTCTGCCTGTCAAAAAAAAAATTATAGTAGCATCAGATAAGTGAAAGCTATAGTACAGGAACTTAAAAGACATGTATGAGACAGACTCAATAAGATACAATAATAATTTAATTTCAGCATAAAGATATTCTCTTGCACAGTGGAGGATGCATGTGGTAAGACTATGTGGAAGAAGAAATACGTTTGCAGGGAAATAGAGAAAAGCTTTTTCTCTGTTTTGTAAGTGTTGATAATTTCTCTTTGAGGAAAGCATTAACTGAAAAGCCTGGTGGAAATTGTAGGAATGTAACAGAGTGACATGCCATTGAGTAAACATAACAACCACTCTAATATTTGTTAAAGTAAATTAAGTTGACTTAAATGTTTTATGCAAATGTTTAGCACTGTTTTTATGTTTCTTTTGTAATTCATATTTTCACTTTCATTTTAATGAGACATAGCTGATTATTTAGGAAGAAAGCAATTAATTTTAAAACAAACTACATTACCCATAATGAAATATTTATATGAGTTTTTGACATCATGAACAAAAAAATAAATAATTAGAAAGAGGAGAACTTGTTGCCAAACTAAGATGAGTTCATTTGCCTGTGCACATTGGAAATCTAAACACCAAACCCATGGTCTTTTGTGGAAAGGTTTTTAGGAGGCAGCCAAACAAGGACTCAGGAGCATTGCTCAAATCTGATTTCCCATACAACTTTTACAAAAGAAAGTAATACAGAAGAGTGCAAAGGTGGAGATGGGAAAAGAGATTTAATTATTTAAATAATAAAGGGAGTTTTTGCTTCTTTTGTGCTGGTGTGAGCCAGCTACATGACTCTCCTTACATTATATGTCCAAAAATGGAGTTGGTATAGGGGTAAGATTTGGGCTAAATGTCAGAAATTCATCCAGTGACCAGTGTGGTTCATGTGTCATTTGATGTCCTGTGGTTCAGGTTTTTTCAACAAAGTATCTTACAGCTCTGCAAGGTATACTGACAGCAGGGGTTAAGAAACAGGATAAACAAAATCTTGAGCTTATCTTGCAGTGCAGCAATCATCTCATATGGACCATTCACACTCTAACAGCAAAAGACCCCCTTCATACCCTGTTAGGAACTTTCTGAACCTGCTCTTATGCTTAGCACAGGCCAACACTACTGATGTATAATGACCATCCTGGGGGAGGCAGTAGGGAACGACACTGTGATTTTCAGCGTGTTCTGTGTAAAAGAAGGGACCACACTTGTGCAGAACACCCAGTGCAAACAAAGTTCCATGTGCAAAGGGGACCGGCCAGAACTTGTGGGCTAGGTGTGCATTGAAGTGGGGTATATACCTCTCCATTCAACAAAATCCCCTGCCCAACTCCTCTCAATTAAGCCAGTCAGTGCAACGTCTTCCCATGATGCTGTCTTACTGAGGTCCAAGTGTAAATCTAGTAAACGTTGTCTAATCTCTTGTCAATTTTTATTGCATGAGTATCAAAGAACCTTGAGTTGGTATCATGCTGGTGGACTACTATTACCTTAATATTCAAAAACATTTTAAAGATATAGATCTATTACTTCTATACAACATCTCTTTGAATATATAAATACAAATGTAGAACTGAACAAACATAAGAATAAATCAATACTCTTATATCTCTGATGCCCTATAGGATCATTGTTTCAATTGTTACAAACACTGCCAATTTGAAAATTATGCTTCTCAAATATTCATTTAAAGAAGACAAGTTATTTGATATTTCTATATAATTAGGTGGGGAGATACTGAGTCCTGAAAAAAGAGATCAGTTAAAGCCAGTGACCTCATAGAATGAATATACAGTTATATCTTTTAAAAGTACATTTCTGTGAATGGAGACACTTGATAATTATCCACTAGGAATTTTAATCTGTGACCATTCACATTCCTTAGATGCTTTTTAACTTTTATTTAATAAATATAAATTTCCAAAGTACAGCTTTTGGATTACAGTGCCCCCCCCATAACTTCCCTCCCACCCGCAACCCTCCCATCTCCCACTTCCTCTCCCATTCCATTCACATCAAGATTCATTTTCAATTATCTTTATATACAGAAGAACAATTTAGTATATATTAAGTAAAGATTTCAACAGTTTGCTAAGTAAAGATTTCAACAGTTTGCACCCACACAGAAACACAAAGTGTAAAGTACTGTTTGATTGCTAGTTATACCATTGATTCACATAGTACAACACATTAAGGACAGGGATCCTACATGGGGAGTAAGTGCACAGTGACTCCTGCTGTTGATTTAACAATTGACACTCTTGTTTATGGTGTCAGTAATCACCCTAGGCTCTTGTCATGAGTTGCCAAGGCTATGGAAGCCTTTTGAGTTCGCCAACTCCGATCTTATTTAGACAAGGTCATAGTCAAAGTGGAAGTTCTCTCCTCCCTTCAGAGAAAGGTACCTCCTTCTTTGATGGCCCATTCTTTCCACTGGTATTTCACTCACAGAGATCTTTCAGTTAGGTGTTTGTTTGTTGTTGTTTTTTGTTTGTTTGTTTGTTTGCCACAGTGTCTTGGCTTTCCAGGCCTGAAATACTTTCATGGGCTTTTTAGCCAGATCCGAATGCCTTAAGGGCTGATTCAGAGGCCAGAGTGCTGTTTAGGACATCTGCCATTCTATGAGTTTGCTGTGTATCCTACTTCCCATGTGGGATCATTCTCTCCTTTTTAATTCTATCAGTTAGTATTAGCAGACACTAGTCTTGTTTATGTGATCCCTTTGACTCTTAGATCTATCAGTATGATCAATTGTAAACTGAAACTGATCACTTGGACTAGTGAGATGGCATTGGTACATGCCACCTTGAGGGGATTGAATTGGAATCCCCAGGCACGGTCCTCAGATGTTTTTACTCTGATTGCCAATATCTGCACCTCTTTGATTTAGGGTATTTCAGAAATACTTCTGAAACTCCAGCAGGCTTTTCTGCTGATCCCAGGGAATTCACAAACCCTAGAAATTAATGATTAAATGACAATACTTGGTGTATAATACCTCAACTTGCTAGCCCTCTTTTTTTTTTTTTTTTTTTGACAGGCAGAGTGGACAGTAAGAGAGAGAGAGACAGAGAGAAAGGTCTTCCTTTTTCCGTTGGTTCACCCCCCACCCCCAGTGGCCGGCGCGGCTGGCGCGCTGTGGCCGGCACACCAAGCTGATCCGAAGGCAGGAGCCAGGTGCTTCTCCTGGTCTCCCATGGGGTGCAGGACCCAAGGACCTGGGCCATCCTCCGCTGCACTCCCTGGGCCACAGCAGAGAGCTGGACTGGAAGAGGAGCAACTGGGACAGAATCCAGCACCCCGACCGGGACTAGAACCTGGTGTGCCGGTGCCGCAGGTGGAGGATTAGCCTATTGAGCCACGGCGCCGGTTGCTAACCCTCTTTAGTATAATACTTAGGAGGTATGTGTTGTATCATATTTTCCAGAAATCTCTTAGGGGAAAAATTCTTCTTGTTCACTGTGGTTGTTGACTTGATAGCATAGCCCTGGTTTTATTCCCTCTTCTAACTCACACACAGGCTTTCTTATGTATATTTCGTGAGATCACATAGTAAGTATAATACTAGGGTTTGAGTCTTTATATAAAACTGTGTCTTGCCAAAATTTTGTAATATATTAGCTTAAATGCCTTTAACAGGGTCAGCTTCCAGAGCAGCATAAACCAATGGGTGTATGTGAATGTGTGTATTTCAGAGTACTGGTTCCCACAGTTTCATGCCAATGTTTGATTCCTTTAAAAGCAAGCCTTAAACATGTTTTCTATATGTAAAGGGTTTTTTTGTTTTGTTTTGTTTTTGACAGGCAGAGTGGACAGTGAGAGAGAGAGACAGAGAGAGAAAGGTCTTCCCTTTTCCGTTGGTTCACCCCTCAGTGGCTGCTGCGGCCGGCGTGCTGTGGCCAGCGCACGGCACTGATCTGAAGCCAGGAGCCAGGTGCTTCTCCTGGTCTCCCATGCGAGTGCAGGGCCCAAGGACTTGGGCCATCCTCCACTGCACTCCCGGGCCACAGCAGAGAGCTGGACTGGAAGAGGAGCAACCGGGACAGAATCCGGTGCCCTGACTGGGACTAGGACCCAGGATGCCAACACCGCAGGCGGAGGATTAGTCTATTGAGCCACGGCGCCAGCCATAAAGGTTTTAATTATAATAGTGACATTAATATATAAATATTATTTTATAGAAGTATTAGTTTTTCTTTTTAAAGATTTGTTTATGTATTTGAAAGGCAGTTACAGAGAGAGAGAGAGAGCGCGCACTTCCATCTGCTGGTTCACTCTCTAAATGGCCCTAATGGCCAAGGCTGAGTCATGCCGAAGCCAGGAGCCAGAAACTCCATCCAGGTCTCCCACATGCATGGCAGGGCCATCTTCCATTACCTCCCAGGCTCATTAGCAGGCAGCTGGATCAGAAGTGGAGCAACCGGGACTCCGACTGGTGCTCTGATATGGGATGTTGGAGTTGCAAGTGGCAGTTTAACCTACTGTACCACAAAACCAGCCCTGAAAGTATTTAAATTTCTATATTGAATAATTCTGGTAATTTTTATATTTCATAAACAATTTTATATAGATCAAGTCCACCATGCAAAATTTAGCAAAATCTGCAAAAAGCAGATTAACTTTTTGACTATCACTGATAGATTTATGTACCATTTTGAATGAGTTGTAGTCTCTCAAATCTAGTGCTAATAGGCTTGCTTAAAAATGGAAGGTGATATAAAAGAGGAGTAGGTTAAAATCTTTCTTAATACGATAGAACTGAAAGAAAATTTATAGGGCTTAATGCTTAGTGTTTTAAATAATTGCTGCAATTCAGGAAACAATTCCTCACAGGGTGGTGCTCTGACATGCTGAACTGGAGAAAGAATCTCATAACTAAGGTTATCCCTGACCTTAGTTTCTCTACCCCTCCCTACAGTCTCTCAATCTTCTTTCTCTCCCAAAATGTAGGGAGAAGCTTTCTCTGAAGTTCCCTTATCTGACTGAGGAAACTTCTTCCAAAAGAAGTGTAATTGGAGGATGGACCTAATTGTGCAGAGGGATAAGCCGCTGCGTGGGACGCCTACCTCCCATATTGGAGTGCCTGGTGTCGCTCCCGTCTTCGTGGAGGAACGACACAGGACCCTGCGCTGTTCTTTTGTCTGCTCGGCCCTTCCCGGGTTTGCTGCTGGTTCTTCCCGGGTTGGCTACCAACCCTTCCACCTCCGTGGAAGGGCGGTTCCCCCTGGCCACATTCCCCACTTCCGCGGGGGAGCGGCACACCGCCGGCCGGCTCTCTTGGGGGCTGCACAGGTGTTCCTTCAGATAGATGTTCCTGGTGCATGTTGTCTCTCTCCTCCTTTATAGTCCTCTTCCACCAATCCCAACTCTGCTACCCACACCCCGAGTACGCTGCTCTCCTCCAATCAGGAGCAGGTCCTGCTGTTTATTGGTTGAACTGGAGGCAGCTGCGTAGAAGCTGTTTCCTCCTCTCCCAGCACCATATTGTGGGAGAGCAGATGCATAGAATAAGTCTTAATTCCAGTAACTTAGTCTAGTCCAAGTTACTCCCAGTTGCTCCCCACACCTGGTTTGAGTCTCGGATATTCTGTTTCCAATTCAGCTTCCAGCTAATGGAATCCTGGAGTCAGTGGTTGGTGACTCAAGTGATTGAGTCCATGCTACCCATGTGGAAAAACCAGATGGAGTTCTGGACTCAAGGTTTTAGCCTCACCCAACCCTGGCTGTTTGTGAGCATTTGGGGAGTGAACCAGTGGATGGAAGATGTCTCTCTCTGTTTCTCTTAATGTTTCTCTCTCCCTCAATGCTTTCAAATAAATAAAAATAATACTCTTTTAAAAAAAAGAAATAGCTCTATAGCTGCACAACTTTGCTTTAAAAAAAAGAAATGGAATTGTGATGAGCACTTGGTGTAGTGGTTAAGACACTGCTTCAGGCTCATTCATTTCCTCTAAAATCACTTACTATCCCTCTAAACTGTCTACACCCCCCCAATTTCTCTCTTTCCTATGAATAATGAGATATGAATTTCTGAATCTTAATGAGTTATTGGTAATCTTTCTCCTGTGATTCTGTCCTGCTTAGTTACGTTGGCAAATTTGAATGCTCTTTCACCTGTTAACCCATTGTCAGGTTACTAAACAGACTCAACTTGGGGAAAGAGTTTGGAATTTCCCCTGTGCCTATATCATTTATTTTTCAAGTGAAGCACAATTAAGATTATCTCTGTTCTCTAGTTTTTATAAATTGTCATTGATTTAACACATAAAATTAATAAATTAAAATGACAAGGATTATAATATATAATAATATTCATTTATATAATGACTTAACTCTTTTTAAAGATTTATTTATTTGAAAGTCAGAATTACACACAGAGAAGGAGAGGCAGAGAGAGAGAGAGAGAATCTTCCATCTGCTGGTTCACTCCCCAAATGACCGCAACAGCCAGAGCTGTGCTGATCCGAAGCCAGGAGCCAGGAGCTTCTTCTGGGTCTCCCATGAGATGCAGGGGCCCAAGGACTTGGGCCATCTTCTACTGCTTTCCCAAGCCATAGCAGAGAGCCGGATCAGAAGTAGAGTAGCCAGGACTCAAACTAGCACCTGCAGGCGTCAGCTTTACCTGTTACGCCATAGCACCGACCCCTTTTTAAAGATTTTATTTTGTTTATTTTGAAAGAGTTACAGAGAGAGGTAGAGCTAGAGAGAGAGATCTTCCTTCCACTGGTTCACTCCCCAAATGACTGAAATGGCCAGAGCTGAGCTTATCTGAAGCCAGGAGCCAGGTGCCAGGAGCTTCCTCTGGGTCTCCCATGTGAGTGCAGGGGCCCAAGGACTTGGGCCATCCTCTACTGCTTTCCCAGGCCATAGCAAAGAGCTGGATAGGAAGTGGAGCAGCTGGGACTCGAATGAGCACCCATATGGGATGCCGGCGCTACAGGCCGGGGCTTTAACCCTCTGCGCCACAGCACCAGCCCCCTAAAAATTTAACTTTTTAAAGTGCCTTTGTATTTGTGATGTGAGACAACATGGTGCTTTTAATAAAAAGGGCTTGGAGTCAGACAGATAAAACCAAACCCTTATATAGTGCCACTAATATAGATGCTAAATACTATCAGGCTCTAGTCTCTCATGGTCTCAAGCCTCCCTTAGCTTAAAGATTCCTTGCCCTGTTACCATGCTTGCAAATTAACTTCTTACTAAAATTAACTCATCACTTTGAGGAAGTGGAACAACCAGCATCGCAGATTCACAGATTATAAAACTCATGAGATCATTTATCTCCTCTATGGATAGCATCCCTTGATGTTCAGTGTGTCATGTTTTGAGGATTTGTGCAGGAAAACAAGGACTTGAGCAAAAAGTAACTACCACCTCACTGACAGAAGCCCATTTTGCCATTGTCAAAATCCTCATAAGAACATGGTATTGCTGACCAATCAAAGGAGGTTTATGAGTGCTGAGGACCAACCAGAGACCTGCACGTGAACTGATCACACACCTCTGAACCCCAGCTTCAAGCTACAAGAAACTTTACTCCTAATCCTCTGAAGGAGGTCAGGAATTAAGGCATAGCTACTCAGATTTTTGTTCTGCATTAGGCAAATGAATTTTTACTTTCTGGAACTACTCAGTTGCCAGTGATTGGCTTACTGGGCATGGGGTGAGCAGAGTTTGTCTCAAATCTGCCTCCCCAGTTGAGAAGTAGGAAGCTTTATAGATTAGATAGAACAAAAAAGATTATAAAAGTATTGAAAATTTAAATGCTGTATGGATATTTAATGTGTGTTGGTATTAAGGAAATATTATTGATTTTTAGATGTGACATGGTTTCATGACTATGCTTTTTGACTCTCAGAGATTAATAAAAATCATTTTCAGAAGATTGGGTATCTAGGATTTTCTGCAAAATAATATAGAAGCTGGGGGAAGGAATGGGTGTATGCTTGAAGCAGGATTGTCCATAAATTGATAAGTGTTCATTGCTTGATTTGTGTGTGGAGATTATGCAACATAATGGATACATCTTTTTCCTTTTCCCATTCTGACCTTGTAACTAGCCAGGAATCTGCAATTGTAAAAAAAAAAAATAAGTCACTTCCCTTTTCACATACTAATTAACAGAAGCTTATTGTTTATCTTTTGACTAATCAGAATGTTTGTCTAACAGAAGCTGGCCTAAGAATTTCAGGGGCTAACTGCAAGGAAGTGGCTAAAATAGTAGACCTCAGATAAGGAAGCATAGGATCATTAGCAAAAACAGCCGAACTTAATATTAAACAAACCTCCCTTCAATTGTTATCAGGATGACCACCAGAACCAACACTGGAAACCTGCATGACAATCAATCAACTAGACTCGTTAGCTTCCCTAACTTCCCCCAACTCTCCTTTTTCCTTTAAAAGTTCTCCTGCTAACTTGAAAACTGAGGATATCATTTTGAGACTCAAGAGGTCTGCTTTTCCCCCCAAGATTGTTGTCCTCGTGAACAAATCTGTTTCCTTGCATTGCTCTCATCTCTGGTGAACTGTCTTTCCAGCATTGAGCAGCCTGGACACACTTTTGGTGGTAACAATTACTGTTATTTCTGCACATATTTCGAATCTTCCATAATAAAAATTGAACCAAAAAATGATTTTTAAAACACGTTTCCACTTGAGTTGTTTTCACATAAACATTTTCAGACCGCACCACTTTGCACTGACTGCAAACATATTCTCAGTCAATACCAGATACCAACTTATTCTTGTTGCAGAACAATCTCCAAAACTAATAGCATGGTCTGCTTGCCCAACATGCAGAAAGCTAATCACTGTCATTGGAGTAGTGGAAGAAAACAGATACCTGCCTGTGAAGTGCAGAGCAAGGAGCTGGACAGTTAGTGCTTAATTTCCAGACTCCCCCAGGAGTTGAGTGAAGTTTCTTATAGATTGAAATTGGGGCTACGAGGTGCATGTTTAGCTCATGTCCAAGTTCCTGGTTGATCAGTGGTGCTCCTGAGCTTCCTTTGATTGGCAGATGATGTCACACTTTTTAGGGAGATGTTATGATGACCAGGTGGGTTTCAGTTGGCTTGAAGCATTTTCATGTAGGTGGTAGTTACCTTCTACCCCAGACCTGGAATTTCCTTGCCTGAAAATGGAATTTTTCTAAACAAATTCCTCTGGAGAATACTGACCAGCAGGGTTTTATCTATTGGAGAAGCAAATGATTGCAGCACTACCTCATTTTAGTGAATTGCCTTAGCCATCCTAAAGGAAGGGCAAGGAAACCTTGATCTAAGGGTGAGCGATTGGGTTTCAGTGATATCTTGCCTATACTTTTAGGGACACTTGATAAAAGCTGAGTTTCTTTCTCTCACATAAAAACTCCAATATTGTTGCCAGTGATTTATTTGTCAAATCAACAAAGGGAAAGTAAGCAGATTGTGTTGTAAAGCCTACCAAGAATTTTAGAGATATTCACCTTATGATAAGTGAAATGAACATCATTTTAATTTGCAAATCTATTTTAAAGATGTTCTTTAATTCCCTTAGAATGTAATATGCTCCTGTTTCCTAACAAGCAACTGATGTAGGCCTGAGTCTCGAGTCTCTTAATTTTTAATCCAGGTTCTTGCCTCTCACAGAGATAACAATTCCAACTGGAGGCACAGTAGCGTGCACAAGTAGGAACAGAATGTATTTAAGGTGAGGGAGAAGACATACATTCACACATGGGTATGAGCCACCCTATATGGAGAAATACCCATCATGAGTGGGCCAAAGTGTTGTCCACGGAAGAGAGAGAGGAAAAAGATTGAGTAGCAGCCCCAAGCATGGAGGGTGACCAAAAGAGGGCTCTCCCCCATCCTTAGCCTCGTTTATGAGGTAGGGGGTGGTGCTCCATATGTGTGAAGCCATCTGGGAATTTTATGGCACCTCCTCATAGAGTTTAATATACATAGGTGATCACAGCATCTCTCCTTCTTGGTCCTGGGTGTGACAAAGGGGCATCCTGGGAAGGTGGGTGTTTTTGACTGACAGGTAAAGAGATAACATTATATTGCAGGGCTGCAAGGATTTCAGCTCACTTAAACCTAATTAGCTGCCTGCCTATTCACACCGCATCACAAGTACAACAATATGATTGTTTTAAATTACAAATCAATACAAGCAAAAGGATATGCACATCAAGGCTTTAGAAGCTGTATATTTTTATTAGTGGGATTGTAAGGGTTCTCAGAAAGATAGAAAAAAGAGAAGCAGTTTTCAGGCAATATTCAACATTTTCTCTCTTCATGTTCAATAAGACATGGTTTTTTGCCCATGGTGAAACTGCATCATACTTCCCTTTCCTCCTTTCTAACCTTGGAATTAACTACACATTTGCAATTGGATATACATATATATATAAAATTATATATAGTCTCCCTCTCTCTTCTTTTCAGCTTCTGATGAACAAAAGCTGAACCATGGAGAGATGAGCAGAGATCCTAGTTAAGAGGAATTTGTGACAGATCACCAGGTTTCCACCTGATTTCTTATCAAAGCAGCCTTGGACCACTCAGAATCCTGTTTAGCTATTTTCCCCAGCTTCCCCTTTTCCACTTTAAAAGGCCCTGTAGTTAACTTGCAAGGGGAGAAGAGCGTATTTGCAGCCATGGAGTTGCCTTCCTCCTGGTGGCTACTCCAATAACTTACTGTTATTCTTTATCTGTGATCTTTGGGTAAAACTTTTCCTCCCTGGTTGATTGAAAATGTTTAGTGACGTGAGATATCCTTGACTGTCAGGCAGATAATTAGACATTAGTGATGGGGGAGGGGCCACAAGACCCTCTTCCAGGGGTGAAATCAAGGAACTTGACTTCCACC
This sequence comes from Oryctolagus cuniculus, assembly GCF_964237555.1. Taxonomy (NCBI): domain Eukaryota; kingdom Metazoa; phylum Chordata; class Mammalia; order Lagomorpha; family Leporidae; genus Oryctolagus; species Oryctolagus cuniculus. The sequence goes on from NC_091453.1 coordinate 22,118,805, forward strand.
CAAGACCCACTCAAGACTGCCCAATTTGCAGTTTAACCTGTGGTTAAAGTATCCTGATAAAACAGGAGCTAAGCCAATCCAGAAAAGCTTAGTTTGTAGTTACATGCACAAAGAGCCCAAAGGCATGCGACTCCCAGCTGTCAACTACAAATGCCAACCATGAGCATCATGGCCACATCACTAGTCAATGCCACTCATTCTTCAGGAATAAAAGTCCCAAATCAGGACGAAAGGTTGCCATGTGCTCTCTTGACTGCCCCATTGCTTTACTACCTTTTGCTTTACTAACTTTTGTCTCTCTGAATTACAATTCATTACTCCATCAATGAAAAGAAAGCAAGACAAGCCAGCCACCATCAGTAACATCTTTGGAGCATGACTCAGATCACTGTATTGTGAGTATGCCTCTTAATTTATAGACCATGTGGCAGCAGCTCATTTGAATGACTAACATTGCATTGTATTTCTAGTGTATATTGGGACTTAAATTCCACACTGATGAGAATTTTATTAGTGTCAAAGAAAGAAGTTCTCTAATCTGAAATTTCAAGAAATCTTCAGATCGCAGTAAGGTAGGAAGTATGTGGTGTATTATTCAGCATTTCTGCAACAAAACTGTAAACATCAACCTTTTAAATTTGATCATTATCCCATTCTCTTAGTTTGTATCCTGCTGCAATAGGCCTACAGTTAAACATTAATGATGCTATGCAACTGTGAATCTGTGCTTTTTACTTCATAGAATGCTTACAGAATAATCAGGAGATATTTTTTAAAATTACTGAAATGTATCATTCTTTCCAGAGTGAGAAAATGGAATCCTAAAGATTTTTCTTGTTTCTACAGTGTGCAAAGACAAAAATGCCTTCCATATAGAACTTATAGGGACTCAATGTCCCAACTGAAAATTCAGTCATTTGTTAATGAATCCAGTTGTAAAATGACCAGCTACAACAGCTATCATAAAGTCTTCTATTCATACTATTACTCCACTGTGATATTTGCTCACTCTCCTTTAGATATGTGCTGGCTAGCTGAGATAGCAGCACTTAATGAGCACAGGCTCATTAAGGATTCTTAGACTGGAAGATGGATTGCTATGATTTGAACTGAACTGAGTGACATTTATAATCCCAGTAACCATCTTCATGCCAAAATGAACTACATTCAAGATGAAGACTGAAAAAGTTGAAGAACTTCTTAGTAGAATAAAGCAGGGGAGGGGCACACTGCAAGGGATGTTGTAATTGAGGAATTGAAAATCCAAGCTGAAAGGAGATGCAAGCAGAAGATAAAGTGCAGCCTCTGAGAACAGCCTCAATGGTGAATTTTAGAAGAGGATGCTGGGGAGGGGGAATGAGGGAGCATGACAAAATTCAGACGCAGATTAACTGCTTTGTTCTGCAAATGTGTGTTGAGTATAATAGAGAGGGTTTGAGAACCTGGACTGTAGATAAAGAAAATGCGGATTGGCATCCTAGCTCGATCTATGTCCCTGACCAGGTAATTGACTTAATTTTTCTAGATCTCTGTTTCCTCATCCGTTACAGTAAATTAGTAATCCTTGTGAAACCACCAAGCCAGTGATTGACACATGGAAATTACTGTAAGGATTAATCACTATTACTATGATCACCATTCTGATTGTGATTGTTCCAACATTCTATTACCTGCACATGATCTAATAAATGAGAGATGAGTAACACAGAATGTCCTTTCTCAGGAAACTCAAACTAGTACAAGGTTTTTGAATTACAGCTTTAAAGTCAATCAATATTTTTTAAGAAATATCTTATATACTTTTCCCAATATAACATAGAAATATAAGGCACATGAAATATAAATGAGTTGCTGTCACTGTCAGAGTATACTGTGATGTTGTAATGTTTATTCATTGATTTCTGAATTATCCACTTATTAATTATCAAGTCTATAGCCTGGGATAACCCAAAACTGCTAAGTATTTTGCTGGGATGATTTCATAAATCAGAGTGTAGGGAGGTCTATTTTCCTGAACCAACTTCATTTTATTCAATTTTCAAATGTTTTACAGTCCAACAGGGAAAATTATGCAAAATACACAAGATTAAAATATTAATTACAAAAACTTAAAAGTTGAGAAGTCCTAGACATGGATCAATAATATTAGTGACATAAGAATTACAAGTATTACAACTTTATTTAAACACTCATGTGTTTGATTGTTCGTGAACTAGTATTGCTACCAAGCACATCTCTATAATTGCTTTATGAAATAACATGATTTCATTATTACTTTTTAAAATTAGCATGTTAATAGTGAGGCTATATGTTATCTATAGCAGAAGATTAATATTTTCTATTATTCTAAACATCATGTATTTTAGAAAAAAAAATTATGACCTGCACTTTCGCATTTCTCAAGTGGAGGCATAAAAACTAAGCTTCAGACATTTAGGGAGAAATGTTTATAGTCAACTATGAACTATGCAGATTCTTTCTCTTGAATATATTCTGCTGTTTTTTGAACATAATTCAAGCATAACATTAAGTATATCCATGGAAATGAGCAAAAATATCACTGATGAATGATTATAGGCATAGATAATAAAAATAATAGCCATCATTTATTACTTTCATCACATCAGATGTCAATCAAGTATCTTTAATAAATATCTTAAATGAACTTGTGAAAGGACTTTAATCAGAAATGGGGAGAGTTTATACTAGTTTTCATGAGAGAACAGGGCAGTCAGGATTTAAGCCTGCAGTCTAGAACTGTATTTGCTGAGAATGAAGAAGAGTGAACCTTTATAAAGAGAGTAGTTGTGAACCTTGACGTCTTGATATGAGACAGAAGGGCTAAGGGATCAGAAGATTAAGTGCCAGGCCTGATATGATGGTTGTCTACCTTTGCCACACAATAGCACCCGCTAATTGTGATTACAGTCTTCACTACTTGAGGAGAAGTCACTACTTTACTAAGGCAACACAATGTCCCACCCCTGTCTTCACTGTGATGACATGTATGTGCTGGCTTCTCTGGGTTCCACTGGAAGGCTAGGCCCCTGTACAAGAAGAAGCCTGAAAAGAGGTGACATCAGCCTTGAGGAAGACAGAAATATGAGTGATTAGTGGCCTAATTGATAGGATTTAGGAAAAAATGGGTTACAGTGTAACAGGTAGAAAATCTTAAACAATCTGTAAGCACGTATTCTCTTGACCTTGCTATTCATAGAATGATCTAGGGAGTTGATCTTGTAACATAACTCTCAGAAAGGTGTCAGATACCATATCACAACCAAGGTACTATAGAAGCTACAAGGAACAAGTTCTAGTTGTCCCTATGTACAGGTGTCAGCCCTTTGTAAATTTGTCTCATTATAATACTAAAATTTCTTCATCTGGGTATGGTTTGAAAACCATTTTCTGAACATCGGATATATGGAGAAGCCTGGCAAACTTCTATGTCTGTGCCAGACTAAGCTCTACCTATATATGCGATGATCTCTGACCCTTAATGCATATGTATAGTCCTGCCTGTAAAGTCTATGCTGTCTCCTGGATCAGGAAAGCACTGGTTTGGGAACTATCCAAGTGGGAAGTATCCCAAGTGTATTCCTTGCCTAAATATTCAAAATAAATTATTCTTAAGGTTGCCTTGGTGTGAGTGGTCATTGGCCATACTCATCAAGCAAGAACCCATATGGTTCATTAATAAAAGCACTCTTCAAGAAACCCTTGGGGCCTGTAGTAGAGCCATGTGAGTCAGGAAAGATAGAATGGGGAGGGGAGGAAAATACAAAATGTGAAACACCTCAGAAATACCCTTCCTTACTGAGGCAGAGAAGAGAAATGGGAGGAACTCAGATACATAAAATCAGATGTGTTCTAAATGTACATCTGCCCTATAAAGTTGAGTTCAGGTCCTGTGCAAATCTCTTTCACACAGTTGACCACCAGTGTGCTATTTATTACAGTTTCACTACTATAATGTTTAGACCTGGTTGTCTAGTAATATGATGATATAGATTTCCTATATAACATTTAAAAAATTTAAATGTTAAGTTTTTCCCAATTTTACACCCTTTCTCCTTGGTACTGGTAGATATGGCTTGGGCAGTCTTAAGTATCTATAGCAAACATAGCTCTTGCACTACTTGGAATAATTGGAATTTCAAAGAAGCACACACTTGAATTACGCAAGCAGGCAGTGAGTTTATAAGTCACTGAGTCTAGACTACCCTTGAGTTTCCTCAGGAAACTTTTTTTTGTGTCTTCATCTTAGCAGATATAATTATAGGGGAATAAACTTTGCTCCAAGTTTCTCGGTCTTAGCAAATGCAAGAAGAGAATTGCCTTTTACTGATATGGAAGGACTTTAAAAGAATCAACTTGAGGAGAAATTCAAGAAGGCATTTTGGGATATGTTATAATAAAATAAATATTAACATACAATTGATGATGTTGAGTAAAATAATTGGTCATGAGTGTGAAGTTCAGTAAAGAGGCCCAGATTGGAAATGCACTTAAAAAAAAAATTCTCTGGATTACAGTTGGTAAAGTCATCAAAATGGTAGAATCACCTGGACAGGAATTTGAAAAGAAGAAAAGTCTGAAATTAAGACCTGGGTACTATAAAATTTAAAGTTTATGGAAACAGGTAGGGACACGTGAAGTAATCTGAGAGTCACTAGTAACAGAGGAGGAAATCCAAGAAAGTGTGATGTGAGGATAGTGGCTCAAGATGGACACAGGTCAAGTGAGATAAAGAGTACGAATTCAACTTTGGGCTAAGAAGTGTGTGGATAGCATGACAATCCAAGTGGTGATAGCATTGGATGCTTCCTCTGAGTGGATACTGAAGTTATCAAGAACCAAGGAGTAGTGGTGCAGGAAAGAGTGACACTGGACTAGATTAAGAGCGGGGGATTACTAGAGTGTATTTAGTGACTGTGTCAAGAAAGAATTAGGGCGGGACTCTCAAATGGCAGGAACTTCTATGCTGAAGTTTGAGGGAGCAGAAAAATGAAACATGTGGAGTGGCAACAATAAGGAGATATGGGCCCAACCACCAGGCCTAGCTGTCTGTGGAATCCTGAAGCTGGAAAGAGATTTAGTATCCATTCCTTGAGACTTTCAATGTCTATACCACCTAACCCATACTCCCATGCAGTTTTAAATATCGTCCAAGGAGATGCTATTACCCCTGCTTGAGAACCACTGGACCTGGTTTCAAAGATCATGTTCTTTCTGGTTTTTGGCATTACCTCAACTATGTGACCCTTTCAGACTTGTAAAGTTTTCTGCTTGAATACTACGGGTTAATTATTTATGTTGGTGGTGAATAGGGTGGCTGAAGGAGAGAAGAGAGTAGCACATTTTAAAAATAAAAGCCTCAATCCAAAACAATAAGACTCTGAAAGAATTCCAGACCCCAGTGTGTGATGACAGATATTGATAAAATTATGTCTTCCTGCAAGTGGCATTCATTAAATTGTATACCCAGTAGAATACCCATTTTTCCTAAATCTACCAAAGCTAACACTAGAACTCGAAACGAGTAGGGATTTTTAAATTGGCTTTCTTAGGGTTGTTGGCGCTGAAAATACAGCTTGACAAATCAACTGTGTTCTTTAGTCTGCCACAGTATAGAATGTCCTGGTTTATAGAACACCAAGCTGGAATAAAGTTGTAAACAGAGGTGTCTCTGTTGAGATAGGACTGGAGGGAAGTTACAAAGACTCTGTCCTTGACCAAAATTTAGAGAGGCTCCTCTGAACTTTCTCCTCAGCTAGGTGATCTTGGGCTGTTGTGTCCATTCTCATAGAATCCAGTCCTAGCAAAAACACTGGTAAGTCACTTCAGAGACAATCCACTGCTTTGGTATCTGATCACCAGGCCTGGCACGAGCAAGTATCCTGGTAAATTGGGGCAAGCTTTTGGCCTAGGATTTAAGACACCCACATTCCATTTCAGAGTGTCTGGGTTTGATGACTGGTTCTGCTCCTGATTCCAGCCTCCTGATAGTGTGAACCCTTGGAGGCAGAAGTGATTGCCCAAGTAATTGAGTCCTGTAATTTGATCCTTGCCATCCAAGCAGAACTGGGGTTCTAGGCTTTGGTTTTGGCTCAGCCCTAGCCAATGCAGGCTTTTTAACAGTGGATGGGTTCTCTCTTTCTCTCTCTCTCTCTCTCTCTGCCTCCGAAATAAATTTTTAAAAAATCTTTATAAACTGTTTTAGGGAGAATTCGTACACCCTTAATATCTATTCTTAGTAATTTTCCACCTATAGATCCCCCTCATTCTGCCTTTAGGCTACAAATTTCTACTTGGCCTTGCTGTATTTGGAATTGTGCTCAGTTCTAGCCTGAAGTCTCTTTCCACTAATGCAATAGTTTCTGAATAAAATCTTTACCAAGTGTCTAGTTCTATTTCTGTTTAACAGAAGGGAAGCAGTAGCTTAGAACTCATATGTAAATAGATACCCTGCCAAATATGTACTGCCAGGTCTGGTAGCTTAACTCCATTCTTCACGGTGATTGTGTGTGTACATGTGTTCCAATAAATTGGAGACAATGGTCTGTACTTTGTAGTATGATTGCAAAAGCTCTATCAAATAATTTTATATACAGTTAACACATTCTAGACGTGCAACAAAGATTTCTTATTATCACTGTGTTATCTACTAGAAGGGCAGAGAAGGGAATAGGGAAACAGCAGTGATCATGAATAACCATGTAAGCAGGTTTATATCCTGAATTTGAGGAATCTCTGACTTCTATTGGAAATAAGTTATTTTCAGTATTTTTGTGATAGCAACACTAAGAACAATAAATGAGCTGCTTTGATAATTTGAACTGTATTATGTGATTACATTAAGTCTTCAGAACAGTTTGCACCTCCAAATCTTCATGCCTACGATTATCCCTCAACAAACGTTGGTCTTTTTTTTTTAATAATGAAAACATAAAAAGTGAAATATGTCCCTTAAACAGCCTTCCCAAGCCCTTTCTGTCTCATTCTCTTCTGAGGACCTTCATGCTTTAGAGATCATTTAATTTAGGAGCCAGAATAGTCACTACCACATGACAAGCTGTGAGTTCTTTCTCCTCTTTTCCCCTCTCTGTATTCCCAGCAAATAAAAAAAATGTACACTAGTCAGTGTATGGATGTCATTTCTCATCAGAACTTATTTTATTCTTATTTTTAAAGATTGAGTCACTTTTTTGAAAGGTGGAATTACAGAGAAAGAGAGATCTTCTATCCACTGATCTACTCCCCAAATGGCTGCAATGTCTGGACCTGGGCCAGGTGGAAGCCAGGAGCCTGGAATTCCAACTGGGTCTCCCACATGGGTGGCGGGGGCCAGGGGGGGAGCAGTACGTCCACTGCTTTTCACAGGCACATTAGCAGGGAGATGTATAGAAAGTGGAGTGGCTAGAACTCATACTGTGCCCATATGGGATGCCAGCGTTGCAGGCAGTGGTTTAATCCACTGCCTGACAATGCCAGCCCCAGAACTTATTTTATTTTTGATCCTTGAAAGAAAGGGAGATGCTCAACAGCTTCACAAGGAAGTTGGTCCAACTTTGAATATAACTATGTTGGCCTATTTTCCCATGCCACTTTATGTCTTTCTCACACACTTCTCGGTAGTTGTCTAGATCTTCAGACTAACTTGACATTTCTAATACCTGCTTAGAAATAGCTTTTCTGGGACTGGGAAGGAAGAGAGTTATATTCAGTAGTTTGTTTACATTGTTAAGACATCTTAAATAAATTTTAAAGACAGACTTGACATGGGTATTTTGGCTCATGAAATGAAAGTAAATTCACCTCTTTCAATAAGTTGATTATGTTCTGAGTCTTGCCATTCAAAGACCTCTAACTGGTGAAAATACCCAAGAAGAATATAGAAGAGGATCATTGACTTAGAAGAGGCTTAAAATACTCAAATAAGCATACTGCACTGTGGCATGCCTGTGCATTTTTAAAAACTTTTCCCATTGAGATATGAAGCCTATATTTCCTTTCAAAGATGTATTAAACATTAATAGGCATATAAAAATCGTACATGTTTATAGATTACTGTGAGGTTTTATTATATGTGTACATTGTGTAATGTCCAATCAGGATAAATATTACTTTCCTTTCAAACATTTAACATTTCTCTACAGTGAAAACATCTAAAATCCTATCTTCAATCATTTTTAAACAGAGAAATATACAGTACATTAATATTATCTGTAGTCTCCCTATTGTGCAATTGAACCCCGGAACTTCTTACTCCTTTCTAGCTATAACCAAGCTCTCCCCTACGGTCCCTCTTCACTTCCCTCTCCAGCTTCTGGTAACCACCATTGCATTTTTTAATTTCTATGAGTCCACCTATCTTTTGGACTCTACATATGAGTGAAATCATGTGTCAGGTGTCTTTCTATGCTTGGCTTATTTATTTTCTTATATCTTTTGGTTATTTTCTTGTAATCAATCAACAGAATGTGACTGAAATCATGCTGTGGAACTTTTGTGCCTAGGTCAGAAAATGCTACGCATCCTCCACATGGTTCTCAGAATATACACGCTGCAGGAAACCAGTCACCAAATACAAAATCCAATTTCTCATGATGCACATAATAAAGAGACTGCACGTAGGCACCACTGTTGGCAGTCCCAGTGGAGCTTCCAGCCAACATCCAGCATAAACTGTCAGTAATAAGAGTAAGTCATTTTGATTGTCCAGTTCAGCCAAGCTCTCAGGTGACCATGAACATGGCCAACATGTAATTGTACCCTCATGAAAGAACTTCAGTCATTACAATGCACTAAAAGTGCACTTGAAACCTGTGCCCTAAATGTAGTTCATGAGGAAAATTCCATTTGCTGTTGAATATTTTTTTAAATATCTGCAAGTGTCAGTACGCACAAGAAATGCTTTGTTATATACTCAAAACCAAAGCTGAATAAAATTAAACTCTCTATATAAAATATTCTTTTGACATTTCTCAATTACTTGGAAATTTTAAGTAATTCTGTTAGTATAAGCAGACCATCCATATTCAGGGCAAAAGTCAACTTTTATTTTATATTTTGAATTTATTTGACATAAATGAGTCTATATCATAGAATTCCTGTTAAGTGCATTCATTCCCCCAAAAAATGCTTATGGGAAACTATAAAATAGGTCTATTTCATATTTATTTTGAGGCTGATTTTATAATTAACATTTGCAGAAACACATCTGAATAAAAGATAAAAACAACTTCTAGTTTGAATAAAAGAGCTAATAGTACATTATTGATATTAAATTTTTTTACAGGCAGAGTGAACAGTGAGAGAGAGAGAGACAGAGAGAAAGGTCTTCCTTTGCCGTTGGTTCACCCTCCAATGGCTGCCACGGCCGGCACACCACGCTGATCCGAAGCCAGGAGCCAGGTGCTTCTCCTGGTCTCCCATGGGGTGCAGGGCCCAAGCACTTGGGCCAACCTCCACTGCACTCCCTGGCCACAGCAGAGAGCTGGCCTGGAAGAGGGGCAACCGGGACAGAATCCGGTGCCCCGACCGGGACTAGAACCCGGTGTGCCGGCGCCACAAGGTGGAGGATTAGCCTATTGAGCCGCGGCGCCAGCCTATTGATATTAATTTAAAATGAACTCAAGTTTAGGTTTCAAACAATTGTGTTTCCATTTTGTTTCTTCCATACAAATATATTCCTATACTTTCTTTTCCTTTATTTTTGGAAAAAATTCCATGGTATAAGGAAGTACACCTTACATTAGACATGAAATAACATGGAATATATTTTCTGATAGTACACATAAGCAAATTGCCACAAATACATTAAAAAAAAACAAGATCCCTATTGAAAATACAAAATTAAACTAAATGACAATATTAAGAAATTAATTATAACTACCTACTGTTTTCTAAAGGCAAGAGAATATAGAAATGTAGTCTAGAGGAGCTGGCACTGTGGCTCAGTGAGATAAGCTGAAACATGGGCATCCCATATGCATGCCGATTCAAGTCCTGGTTGCTCCGATTCTGATCCAGCTCCCTCATAGTGCACCTGGGTAAGCAGTGGAATCTGGCTCAAGCCCTTGTTCCTCTGACACCGATGTGGGAGATCAGGATGGAATTCCAGACTCCTGGCTCCAGCCTGGCCAGTCCTGGTCATTGCAGCCATTTGTGAGGTGAACAAGTGGATGGAAGATCTCTCTCTCTTTCTCTCTCTCTCTCTCTCTCTTGCTCCTTTTTCTCTTTGTATCTCTCCGTTTCTCTGTAACCTTGCCTTTCAAATAAATACATAAATAAGAAGAAAAACAGGCCAGACATATGAAAGGATTGCTTAATAGAGTTGAAAGAAAGAAAGAGAAAAAGAATGAGAGAAATGTAATCTGGAAGTCAACTTGGAATTGGATTGAGAAAAAAATGAGTAAGCGTGTGGTGGGGGGAAAAGAAAGTGGGAACTGGGTTTCTGATATGGCCAGAAAAGGCTGAAGTTTAGATGCAATATTGTCACTTTTAATGTAAGAAATCGTTTGTTCACCAAATGATCAACTGTAAAATATTAATAGTAGTATTACTCTACTACAGGGACGCTCACTCAAATTAGAATGTTATTATCCCTCAAATTGGGAAGAAGTGTCATCTGAATTAAATTGTGTATTTAATAGGATGTGACATGCCCATTTCTTACCCTCTTTCTGAACCTATCTATGGGCCTCTGATCTATGTCTCTGTAGGGAGAGGTTCCAGACAACTTTAAGGACAATCTATACCTTTTTTTTTTTCAATTTAAACAGGACTCAGTTACTTGAGCCATCACTACTGCCTTCATTACCTTCATTATCTGCATTAACAAAAACCTGGAGCCAGAGCTGGGTATCAAATCCAGGCACTATGATATGGGGAATAGTCATCTTAATCACTAGGCCAAATACCCCCCTCTGAACAATGTTTTTTAACTTTTTTTTAAAATCTCTGATTAGCAATTGTAGTTAATTATATAGTCTAGTTTTTCTCTGAAACCCAAGACATATACCAAGGCTCTCTTATTTCCCTAAGTATATATTTCAAGGCAGATTTATATCCAATTACTACTGAGGGTGTCACCAATTATTTGCAACTTACTGTGGAAATCAAAGTGCTGCAGGATTTTCACTCATTCTCAGTTTATTGATTAAGCACCTAATAGATGCTTGACAGTATACTGGTTGTTGAAGAAACAGTGGTGGACAAGAGGGTCATGATTCATGCCCTCATTGAATTCAGGCTAAAGCAATAGCAGACATTGAACAAGTAAGATAATAACATGAGGTATTTCCAAAGAAAACAGTGTTGTGTTTTTGTTAGAGGAATATATTTCTGGCTGTCTGGTATGTTTTCCAAAGTAATGACATTTAGATTGCAATATGTAGCATGAGTAAAAATCAATAGGTGTAGTAGTTTGATGATGTGCTGCCTGGATTCCCTTTCATGAATGACAGACTAACTTCCCACAGCTGCTAAGAATGCAGCTGGTTGACAGCATCAAGTTGCCAGGCCTCCCTAGGAAATGTCCTCAGCTGAAGAGAGCTGCATTATTCATTTGCACACCTCCTTGCTTTAGGAAGCTGCCTGCATCCAATGACTAAGACAGAAATATAAAAACTAGTCTTTCTTACTTTAAATTCACATAAAGCTCAATGGCCAGTCCAACTTCAGGGTTTGGCTGAAACCTTTGTTGGGTCTGCAACAGAGTCCAGTTTCTCCCTGTGCCAAATCCTACATTTTCACCCTTCTTCAAAGTGCATTGTTTTCTGAGAACACTCCTGACAGCATCTGGCTCCAACTAACCTATCAGGCAAGCTCTAGCCCTCCACATTTCCTGAGCCTCTGACTGAGCCATCTTGGCTGGCTCCTCTTCCATGTCTGTGTTTTCCTGTCTCCATCAAAGAACCTCTACCCATGTGGTTTATTCTGCCTGCAAACCTCTTCACCTCTGGGGTAAGGTAGAGGTTCTCTGACCTCTAAAACTAAGCCAAGTTTCTTCATTCTACGCATTTAGAACATCATTTACTTGTCATAGTTACCAAAGTTATACTTTCATTAGTTTTGTGTAACACATAATTAATACATTTAATGAATTAGTGAATGATTAAAGAATTAATGCCTAAAAACAACTCATTAATGGATAGGATGGTGAAAGTATTTTTTAAAAAATCTTTAGGTATTCAACTAAATGTTTAATTGCATAACCATGGTAAGGTGGTTTCAGACCTCCTTATTCTGCTTTTCACATATTTCTATAAGTCCTAGTAATTCACTGGATTTGATACCCAGCTCTGGCTCCAGGTTTTTGTTAATGCAGATAATGAAAGCAGCAGTGATGGCTCAAGTAACTGAGTAACAAAGGAAGAGACCTAGATTGAGTTTCCAGCTTCCGGCTTTGGCCTTGGCCTGACCTTAGCCATTGTGCACATGTGGGAAGTTAACCCAGCTGATAGGAGGTCTCTCTCTCTCTCTTTCTCTGATTCTATTCCTCTGCCTCTCAAAACACAGCAAAACAGTTGGATATTTGCTTATGTGGTTGCAATTGTTATTCTTATTTATTAAAACTATTATATACATATAATATGCCACAGCACCACTAAACTCAGAGGGCAGGCATTTGAGAAAGTGATTAATATGCATTTTGGGATACCTGAATCCCTTATCAGATTTCCTGGGTTCAAGTCCCGGCTTTGATTCCAATTGCAGAGCAAACATGCCCCTGAGTAGGAAGCAGATGATGGCATAGGTAGTTGGATCCTTGCTACCCATATGAGAGACTCAGAGTTATAGGCTCTTGGCTTCAGACTGGCCTGGCTGCTGCAGGCATCCAGAGGGCGAACCAATGATGGAATCCACTCCCCTGCCCTACTCCACGGTGTGTGTGTGCCTTTCAAACAAAAAAATGAAAAATAAAAACTACAAAACTGTTTAAAACACAAAATTCAGAATAGGTCAATTATTGGTATGTCTTTGAGCAGCAGTGCTATAGATACATGTTTCAAAATATCCAGATTTTCCATCTTTATTGTTATGGACATTTTTTTCCAAACATTGGTGATTTCTACATAATTGAGGAGTTCCTCCTTATAGATTTTAACTAACTGCAGAGGATAGTAATGGTTTGAATCATAAATCCATTAGTGGGGCTGGTGCTGTGGCATAGTGGGTAAAGCCGCCACTTGCAGTGCCAGCATCCCATGTGAGCGCCGATTCAAGTCTCAGCTGCTCCACTTCAGATCCAGCTTTCTGCTATGGCCTGGGAAAGCAGTAGAAGATAGCTTAAGTGCTTGGGCCCCTGCACCCATGTGGGAGACTGGGAAGAAGCACCTGGCTCCTGGCTTCAGATCGGCGCAGCTCTGGCCGTTGCAGCCAATTGGGGAGTGAATCAACGGATGTAAGACCTCTCTCTCTCTCTGACTCTACTCTCTCTGTGTAATTCTGACATTCAAATAAATAAATAAATCTTTTAAAAAAATCCGTTAGTAAAACAGTTAATTTAAAGTTAAACATATTGAAACCTATTACCACAAAGTATAACTTATTCCCTGCATCTATTTGCATATATTATGTGCCCTGAATATTGGTTATTTTTAGCAAAATCTTACGGTTTAAGGTCCTGTTTGACATGCGTGGTATAAATTGTCCCAAAGTATTTTAAAAAGATGAACAGAATTGTTACTATAATCTAAAGCAGTATTTCATACTATTCTTTTAAAAGGACACAACCTAATAATTTTAAATACTTCTGAATTAAATTGATTATGTTTTAATGCAGAGATGTGAGAAATTCCCATAATGATTTTCCTTTTATTCTTAGCTAACCACATGTTTCAGGCTTTATTATACCTTTTAGGGAAATTTAGAATACTGCACAGCTATTCAACACTTTTCAATTACATTCCACCGGTGAAATTGTTTCTTTTTTTTGTTGTTCTCCTTGCAGAACACATTTTGAAAGTTGATCATATGTGTATTTTGTTACCAATATTTTCGAGAAGCAGAGAAATCTCATCCACTTATAGCCTTCTCACTGTTCAAATGGACATTTTTGACTTACAACTTTATAAAAGAAGTTCTTTGACATCATAACCTCCAAAAGTACTCAGATAGTGAGTCTCTATAGAGAAAAATTAAAATAAATGTAAAAACATCACAAATTATATAGAAGTATAAGATAGATGTTTTCTTTCTTTTCTGACTTTAAATAAATGATTAGGTTGATCCTTTGTTCTAATTTAACAATTTCATTTACATATTTACTAGTCACTCAAATGTTAGTATGTTTGTTTACTCTGGTAGCTGTGGGTTCTCTAGCAGTTCATACTTTTGTTAGTGAGAAAGATAAATATAATAGGCAATATTTTCTGTAACTGTATCAGGTCTTATGGACTGAAGGAAGGAATCATGTAATAATTATATTTTGAAATTATTAGTTGAGAATATTTCCAAAATTAATTATGTTTTCTAACAAAGTTGGAAAAGCGCAGTAAATAATGGTATATGGGGACCCATATAATCCTCTTGTTAAGTACTTGTCAATGAAAACCTATTCACCACTGAAATGTAGGTAGTAAGTTTGCAAATATAAGCAATACATGAACCATGTGGAGCTCACATTTTATGGACTTGTTAGAGATTTTATATCTCAACAATGGCTTATCAGTCTCTAAAAATCCACATGCTCTTGCACAATGAGCAAGAACTCATTGATTTGGGTATCTCACACTTTGAGAGGCAGATTTCACATCCATACTCCTTGAATCCATGCAAATTTTTGACTATTTGTCAAATAAAGCATGGTAAAATGATACTATAACTTTCCAAGCTGAATACTAAAAGGAAATTCAGTTCTGAGACATTCATAGAACTCTGATGTGAAATATAAGAAGTCTGACTACCCCAAGGCTACCTATGCTTCAAGAAAGCCTGGGCCACATGGAGAGTCCCTACATAATGATTTGCTAGGTGCTGATATCCCAGCTGATAGCCACACTTAACCATCAGGCATGTGAGTAAATAAATATCTAAATGGTTTCATCTGTAGTCATCCAGTCACTCTCAAGGCTTGAGTCTTCTCAGTTGAACTCTGAGACATGGTGTATGACAGACAAGCCCTCTGCACTCTGTGTTAAAATTCTTGACAGAACAAATGGACACAATAAAACAGTTGTTTTTAAGGCAAAAAGATTTGGAGTGCTTTATTATGCCACAATTGCAACAAAGCAAAGAGTAAAACATAATCATCATTCTTCCTTCTTGTCTGATTTTCAGAAGGCTTGGTCTTCTTTGTATTTGCCTTTAGCAACTAGCATAGTTCCTCAACTAAATAAAAATTTATTGATTACCCACTATAAGTCAATAACTTACAAGACAAAAAATAAAAAATACTTTCATAGTTATGTGTTTGTCTTATCTCCTCATTTTTAAAGTGTCATTTTATGTCTCTTGTTTATAACAATAGCAATTTTCCCAAAATCCAAATTGTGTCTTATTTTTCTAAGTAGAACATTTACCTTGGGGAATTTTGTTGAACAAATAGGAGGATGCATTATTTCTATATTGTTTTTCAAATACTGATTTCAAACAAAAGCTTGTACTAGTTGAATGAGGATTATAAAAGGCATTTAATTCTAAAACCAAATTCTGTATGTTGCCTAAGGAACACATCTTTAACCAGCTGAGGATTTAATATATATATAAAGTAAAGAACTAAATTTTGGTTTCAGATATAATGTAGTAAGTACATTGACTTCTGTTTTCCAAGTAAATGTAGCTACACACTGTATTCATGTTATAGATACTGAAACACTGAAAAGGAATCGCAGCGTGAAGATTGGTTTGGGAACCGAAACTGAAAGTGATGTTAATTCAGAGGTGAGTTTTCTGTTCAGTTTTTTTTTTCCTCCATTAGGATGAGACCTGGAATCAAACACAGCCCAAAACCCAGAACTGAGCACCATATGTGAATAGAAAGAGACCTAAGAGATTTGCTCTTTTCAGTATTTGAAACAGTACAAGAGTACCACTAAGGATCAGAGGAAATAAGGAAAGAGTCATTTTCATTTCATTTGTCACCTTATTCTTTTATACCCACTTAGGCAATCCACAAGTAGTAAAAGGTAGGGTATGATGAAATCAGTGACTTTGAGCAGACTTTAAAGTCTAAAGGAGGGCCGGCGCCGTGGCTCAATAGGCTAATCCTCCACCTTGCGGCGCCGGCACACCGGGTTCTAGTCCCGGTTGGGGCGCCGGATTCTGTCCCGGTTGCCCCTCTTCCAGGCCAGCTCTCTGCTATGGCCAGGGAGTGCAGTGGAGGATGGCCCAGGTGCTTGGGCCCTGCACCCCATGGGAGACCAGGAAAAGCACCTGGATCCTGGCTCCTGCCATCGGATCAGCGCGGTGCGCCGGCTGCAGCGGCGGCCATTGGAGGGTGAACCAACTGCAAAAGGAAGACCTTTCTCTCTCTGTCTCTCTCTCTCTCACTGTCCACTCTGCCTGTCAAAAAAAAAAAAAGTCTAAAGGAAGGCAACTTTTACCTCTGACCAGAGGAAATGTAACACCAAGATTATGGAGCAAATCTTCATTACTTTTCCCTCTGTCTATCCTCCCATTCCTTGACAACAGAGGTATATACAACCACTAGACGTACATGAAAGAGCCCTGGTTTCTAACCAGAGATCCATTGAAGGGGCCTTTGAGCACGAGCATGCATTGAGGAGACGACCATGAAGAAAGAGCTCAACAACGTAATCACATCAAGTTGGGTATCAACTGAAGGACAAACCAAAGAACAGCTCATGCACCAATCTGATCATAACCTGTGAAAGGCTTTGGGGATGGAATGAAGGGATAGACCAGTTGCCAATTTGAAGAGTGTCCACTGGTTGGTTTATAGAATAGAAGAGCATTGAAAATTCTCTGGAAATGAATTTATATTGTAATATCAACCCACAGAAAATGAGTTGGAAATTTCAGCCTGTATTTGAACAAGATGCCCTGTTGAAACAAAAACAAGAAGTATTTTCTATAGGAATGAAAGAAAACCTATAGTCTTATAACATAATGTTCAAAATGTCCAGAATAAAGTCCCAAATTACTTGATAAACAAATAAATAAAATTTCAAAAACATTCAAAGTCAAAGACAACTAACAGAAGTCAATATCCTTAGCCCATTTCTTAATGATCGCTTGTTTTGTTGTTCTTGAGTTTCTTAAGCACTTTATATATTCTGGATATTAGTGCTTTATCATATGTATAGTTTACAAATAGTTTCTCCCATTCTGTTGTTTGCCACTTTGTTGAGTAACACCTTTGATGTGCAGAACCTTCTTAACTTGATGTAATCCCATTTGTCTATTTTTGCCTTTATTGCCTGTGTCCTAGAAGTGTTAGCCTATGCCAGTGCTTATTCTATATTTTCCTCCAGTAATTTTATGGTTTCAGGTCTTACATTTAATCCATTATTAGTTGATTTTTGCATAGGGTATATGGTAGGGGTCTTGTTTCATACTTCTGCATGTAGAGATATGATTTTCCCAACACATTTCTTGAAGAGACTGTCCTTTTTCCAGGGAACGATTATAGCTCATTAATCAAAGATTAATTGGTTGTAGATGCTTGGATTAATTTCTGTTCCATGGGACATGTCTGTTCTTGTGCCTGTACCAAGCTGTTTTGATTATAGCAATCCTGTAGTATGTCTTGAAATCAAATTTTGTGATGCTTCCAACTCTATTGTTATTGATTAGGATTGCTTTAGCTATTTGAGGTCTCTTATGATTCCATATAAATTCTAGGGTCAATTTTTTCAGATCTGAGAAGAATGCCTTTGGTATTTTTTTAAAGATTTTATTTATTTGAGCAGTAGAATTACAGATAGTGAGAGAGAGAGAGAGAGAGAGAGAGAGACAGAAAAAGGTCTTCCTTCTGTTGGTTCACTCCCCAAATGGCCGCAACAGCCGGAGCTGTGCCTATCCGAAGCCAGGAGCCAGGTGCTTCTTCCTAGTCTCCCACATGGGTGCAGGGGCCCAAGCACTTAGGCTATCTTTTACTGCTTTCCCAGGCCACAGCAGAGAGCTGGATTGGAAGAGGAGCAGCCGGGATTAGAACCAGTGCCCATATGGGATGCAGGTGCTGCAGGTGGAGGATTAACCTACTGAGCCATGGCGCCAGCCCCTTTGGTATTTTGATTGGAATTGCATTGAATCTGTAAATTTCTTTGGATAGCGTGGACATTTTGATATTAATTCTTTGAATCCATGAACATGGAAGATTTTTCCATTTTTTTTGTCTTTCTTTCCTTAATGTTTTGTAATTTTCACGGTAGAGATCTTTCACATCATTCGTTAAATTTATCCCAAGGTAATCAAAATTTTTTGTAGCTATTGTGAATGGGACTGATCTTACAAGTTCTTTCTTAGCCATGACATTTTTTGTGTATCCAAAGGCTATTGATTTTTGTGCATTAATTTTATAGCCTACAACTTGGCCAAACTCTCATGAGTTCCAATAATCTCTTAGTGGAGTCTTTTGGTTCCCTTATGTACATTTTCAAAGGATGAAATACAAATGGCCAATAGACACATGAAAAGATGCCCAGGATCATTTGCCATAAGAGAAATGTAAATATAAACCATATTGAAATTTCACCTCACCCCAGTTAGAAAGGCTATCATCATCCAAAAATCAAAAAATAACAAATACTGGTGAGGATGTGGGGAAAATGTACCCTAATACATTGTTGATGGGAATGTAAACTTGTACAACCATTATAAAACTCAGTATAGGGATTCCTCAGAAATCTAAAAATGGATCTACTATATGACCCAGTCATCCCATTCCTGGGAATTCACCCAAAGGAAGTGAAATCAGCATATGAAAGAGTTATCTGTACCCCCATGATTTTAGCAGCTCAACTCACAATAGCTAAGATATGGAATCAACCTAGATGTCCATCAACTGATGATCGGATATAGAAATTATGGTATGCAGACGTGATGGTATATTTGTGGTAACTAATACACAGAGTACAAAAATATAATGTATATGAGCAAAACTGATATTTTAAGATTTAATTATTTTTATAGCCCTGTCTATACTCTTGAGGGATAGTGGTTTTTCTACTTAATACTTATTGAATTCTTTATTTAGCAAAGGGTTGAGCTTGTGATTATAAAGAAAATTGAAAGTACATCATTGTAAACATTAAAAATAAAAGAAGGAAGAGGAAGAGTGGGAGTGAGGGAAGGAGAAAAAGAAAGTAGGGTGGGAAGTATCATTGTGCTTTTAAGACTTAAATATGACATGGCCGGCGTCGCAGCTCAATAGGCTAATCCTCTGCCTGTGGCGCCGGCACAACAGGTTCTAGTCCCGGTTGGGGTGCCGGATTCTGTCCCGGTCACTCCTCTTCCAGTCCAGCTCTCTGCTGTGGCCCGGGAAGGCAGTGGAGGATGGCCCAAGTCCTTGGGCCCTGCATCTGCATGGCCAGCGTGCTGGCCGCAGCGGCCATTGGAGGGTGAACCAATGGGAAAAAAGGAAGACCTTTCTCTCTGTCTCTCTCTCACTGTCCACTTTGCCTGTCAAAAAAAAAAAAAGTTAAAGACTTACATATGACATACATGAAATTTGTTTCCTTTATATAACTAAAAAAAAGTTAAAAAAGAAGTCAAAATAGAGATGAAATAGATGTTGAAATTATCAACAATTTTAAAACAACTATTGTAACTTACTAGAAAAAGTATGTGCAGACACTTGAATGTAAAGGCTGAATATTTCAACATGCAAACAGATACAAAACAAATTAATGAAAATGAAAATTCACTATGAGTTCTCCAGTGCTGAATGGAAATTATAGAACAAAGAGTCAATGAACTTGGATATAAATAAATAATAATTATCCAATCTGAAAAATATAAAGTGATTTTTATAATAATCAGTGGTGGGCATTATGATACAAGAAACTAAACTGCTGCCTGGGACACCTGAATTTTATTTTATTTTATTTTATTTTATTTTATTTTATTTTTTTGACAGGCAGAGTGGACAGTGAGAGAGAGAGAGAGACAGAGAGAAAGGTCTTCCTTTGCCGTTGGTTCACCCTCCAATGGCAACCACGGCCAGTGCGCTGCAGCCGGCACATCGCGCTGATCCGAAGCCAGGAGCCAGGTGCTTCTCCTAGTCTCCCATGCGGGTGCAGGGCCCAAGCACTTGGGCCATCCTCCAATGCACTCCTGGGCCATAGCAGAGAGCTGGCCTGGAAGAGGGGCAACCGGGACAGAATCTGGCGCCCCGACCGGGACTAGAACCCGGTGTGCCGGTGCCGCTAGGCAGAGGATTAGCCTAGTAAGCCACCGTGCCGGCGGGACACCTGAATTTTATATCACAGAATTAGTTTGAGCCCCAGCTACTATGTTTCTGATCCACTTTTCTACTAATGTACCTGGGATGACAGCAGATTATGACCCAAGTGATTGGATCCTTGCCACCCATGTTGGAGACTCAGATGGATCTCCTGGCTCCTGGCTTCAGCCTGGCCCAGCTCTGTGTGTTGTGGTCATTTGGGGAGTGAACCAATGATTGGGCTATAGTTTTCTCTGTCCCTCTCTCTCTGTCACTATGCTTTTCAAGTAAGTAAATGAGTAAGTAAATAAATCTTTTTTAAAATAACATTTCTAAAACATGTTGGGCAACACAAAAATAGGAGCTTTATGTTATTGGTATCTTAGAAGGAAGAGAAAAAAATTATCCCAATCATATATTTGAAGAATCAATGCCTGAAAATTTTCTAAATTGGGGGAAATATATAAACTTACTACTTCCAGACTGTAACAAATCTGAAACAGAACTATGCCGTTGAATATCATGCTCAATCACAAAAATATATAGTAAAAAACATAATAGATAGGCCGGCACCGTGGCTCAATAGCCTAATCCTCCACCTAGCGGCGCCGGGTTCTAGTTCCGGTCGGGGCGCCAGATTCTGTCCCGGTTGCCCCTCTTCCAGGCCAGCTCTCTGCTGTGGCCAGGGAAGGCAGTGGAGGATGGCCCAAGTGCTTGGGCCCTGCACCCCATGGGAGACCAGGATAAGTACCTGGCTCCTGGCTTCGGATCAGCGTGGTGCGCCAGCCGCAGCGCACCGGCCATGGCGGCCATTGGAGGGTGAACCAACGGCAAAAGGAAGACCTTTCTCTCTGTCTCTCTCTCTCTCTCACTGTCCACTCTGCCTGTCAAAAGAAAAAAAAGCATATTAGATAAAATAAAATGGTATGCTGAAAATTTTCAAATTATATGAAAGAATAATGAGGAAAACTAGAAGAAGGAAAGGAGAAGAAGAGGAAGGTGACAAAGAAGAACAACAGCAACAACAACACTAGCAGCAAAATCATTGGAAGGATCAAATAGAAAACAAATATTTAAATAGTAGTCCTAAGTCCAACCATATTGGTGATTATTTTAAATGTAAACTATCTAAGCAAGTCAGTTAAAAAAACAAAGGCTATCAGAGTGTATCAAAATATGCAAGTATATGTTGCCTATAAGAAATTCACTTTAAACAAGGTTATAGGTAGGATAAAAGTAAGACAACAATAATAGTAATAAAAGCATCATTTCACCAAGAAGACACAGTAATATAAAATGTGTATATACATCCAGCAGCAGAACTTCAACATACATGAAGCAAAAACTTAGAAAAAGGAAAAGGGAACAGGCCAAATTGATGTTCAGAAAATTTGTTAGTGCTTTCTCAGCAAGCAATACAATAAACAGTGGCTGGCATTGTGGCACAGCTGGTTAAGCCAGAGGCATCCCATATTAGTGCACTAGTTTGAGTCTTGGAGGCTTTGCTTCTGATCCAGCTTTCAGATAATGTAAGGCAGTAGATAATGGCCCATGCAGTTCTTAGCTCCTAGCTTTTGCCTGTCCCATATCCAGCTGCTGTAGCCATTTGGGGAGTGAACCAGCAGATGAAAGATTGATCTCTCTCTCTTCCTCTCTTCCAAGGAAATAGAAAAATGTTTGAAAATATGTAACAGCCAGAAATTCCACATGAGTGTATATAAACTGTAAAAGATTAACATAAAGAATGAATAATATGAAAATTGAGAAAATAATTCCCTCTATAAAAGCATCAAAAATAATAAAATACTAAGAGGATGAAAGATTTGTATACTGAAAACTAGAAATCATCACTAAAGAAATTAAAGAAGATAGAAATAAAAGGTAAAAGGCAATGTATCCTATTATCATAGATCAGAATATTTAATTTTGTTGAGGACAATACTAGTCAAAGGACTCTACAGACTCATTGCAGTCCTTATCAGAATTTTGATGATTTTTTTAAAATAATCTCAAGAGTCCCTGAATAACCAATACAATTTTAAATTCAAATAATAATGTTGGAGGACTCACATTTCCTGACAAATATTTAGCCTGACTGACAAAAAAATAAAGATTCTAATTACTAAAATGAAGAATAAAATATAAGACATTAACACCAACTTTAAAGGAAAAGGATTATATTCTCTACAATTGTATGTCAGTAAACCAGGTAACCTAATTTAACTGAATAAATTCCTAGAAAAACAGAAACTACTGAAACAGACTCAAGGAGAAATAAGAAATGTGAAGAGATTTGCAATAAATAAATCTTATATTTTTTAATCAAAAAGAGAAAAAAATAACTTCACACAAATAGAGCCCAATACCACATGGTTTTCATCAAACACCTAAAGAATTATTAACACAAATCTTTCACAAACTCTACCATAAAGTAGGAAAGCTGGGAACTCTTCCTGTGTTAATTTCTACAGCAGTCTTAACCGCGTTACCCATATCAGACAAAGATAACACAAGAAAATTACTGACAATTTTTTTTTTAAGATTCATTTTATTCATTCGAAATGCAGAGTCACAGAGAGGGAGATACACACAGACACACACACATACACACACACACAGGGAATGATGGAGAGGGAGAGAGGTCTTCCATCTGCTGTTTCACTCCCCAAATGGCCACAAAGGCTGGGGTTGTTCCCAGATGAAGCCAGAAGCTTGAATCTCCATCCATGTCTCCCAGGTGGGTGCAGGGGCCCAAGCACTTGGGCTGTCTTCCACTGCTTTCCTAGGTACATTAGTAGGGAGCTGGATTGGAAGTGGAACAGCAGAGACATAAGGCATGCCAGCATCACAGGTAGCGGTTTTACCCACTATGCCATAATGCTGGCCTCTACAGACCAATATTAATTATTAGTATAAGGCCGGCGCCGCGGCTCAATAGGCTAATCCTCCACCTTGTGGCGCCGGCACACCAGGTTCTAGTCCCGGTCGGGGCACCGGATTCTGTCCCGGTTGCCCCCCTTCCAGGCCAGCTCTCTGCTATGGCCCGGGAGTGCAGTGGAGGATGGCCCAAGTGCTTGGGCCCTGCACCCGCATGGGAGACCAGGAGAAGCACCTGGCTCCTGCCTTCGGATCAGCGCGGTGCACCAGCCGCAGCGCACCGGCCGCGGTGGCCCTTGGAGGGTGAACCAACAGCAAAGGAAGACCTTTCTCTCTGTCTCTCTCTCTCTCACTGTCCACTCTGCCTGTAAAAAAAAAAAATTATTAGTATAGCTGCAAAGCCCTCAACAAAATGTTTTCAAAGCAAATACAGTATCATGTGAAAAAGACTACACAACATGGCCAAGCAGTATTTAGCCCAGGTTGGTTCAGCATACAGAAATAAAGTCATAAAACTGTGTTGATAGAATAATCTCACTGGTAGCAATAAAAACATTTAACAATGGATCCAGCACCACAGGGCAATGGGTTAACCCGCTGTTTGTGATTTGGGCATCCCACATCAGAGTGCCAGTTTGAGTCCCCACTGCTCTGTTAACAATCCAGCTCCCTGCTAATGAGCCTGGGAAGCAGCAAAAGATGTCCAGAGCTCCTGGACCACCACCACCCATATGGGAGACCCAGATGGAGTTCCAGGCTCCTGGCTTCAGCCTGGCCCAGCCCCAGCCATTGTGGCCATTTGGAGAGTGAAGCAGTGGATAGACGATCTCTCTCTGTCTCTGTCAGTCTACCTTTCAAATAAGTAATAAATACTCCTTCATAATAAGGAATATCTATAAAAATTCAACTAATATAAAACTAAATAGTGAAAGACTGGAAGCTTCCTCCCTATGATCAAGAACATGTCCAAGATGCCTGCTCTTAAATCTTTCCAGCATTTTACTAAGGTCTATCAAGGAAATTAGGTAAGGAAAGTAAATATCATATATCTATATTTGAAAGGAATAAGTAAAATTGTATTTATTCATAAATTATATGACTTGGTATATAGATTAGCCCAAGAAATATACATAAAAATCCATTATATTACTTATATCAGCCTGTATGATACAAGATCAATATGCAAATCTATTTTATTTCCATACATTAGCAATGAACTACCCTAAAATGAAATTAGGAAAGTAATAATACTTAAATACATGGAAAGTCCTAAGAAAGTGATAGATTGAGTAGCATAATATTGGTAAAATGGCAAAATCCAGGGTCAGCACTATGGCATAACAAGTAAAGCTGCCGCCTTCAGTGCCAGCATCCCATATGGGCACCAGTTTGAGTCCTAGCTGCTCCACTTCTGTCCAGCTCCCTGCTAATGTGCCTGGGAAAGCAGCAGAAGATGGCTTAAGTCCTTGGGCCTCTGTACCCACGTGGGAGACCTCATTAAATTTCCTGGCTCCTACAGCCATTTGGGGGGTGAATGAGTGGATGGAAGCACTCTCTCTTTCTTTCTCTCCCCCTCTGCCTCTCCCTCTCTGTAACTCTTTCAAAATAAAATGAATAAATCTTTTTACAAAATGGCAAAATCCTCCAGATGAACCTACAAATTCAAAACAATCCCTGTCAAAATTCCATTTTGTATTATTTTGCATGAATTCACAAACCAATCCTAAAATTCATATGGAAAGGCAAAGAGTATGATTTCAACACTCATTATAAAGCTATAGCAATGAAGACAGGGTGACACTGGCATGAGTTTCAGTGGAGTGAAATTAAGAGACACATATATCAGTGGAATGGAATGGTAAACCCTTAAATAAACCCATACATTTATGGTCCACTTTCTTTAGTTTTCTTTATTTTATTTGATAGGGGAAAGGCTCACTCCCCAGAAGGCCACAACAGCTAGGGCTGGGCTAGGCTGAAGCCAGGAACCAGGAGATTCATCCAGATCTCCCAAATGGGTGCAGGAGCCCAAGGACTTGGGCCATCTTCTGCTGCTTTCCCAGGTGCATTACCAGGGAGCTGGATAGGAAGTGGAGCACTGAGACTCGAACCAGCACCCATATGGGATACTGGCACTACAGGTGGCAGCATTACGTGCTACATCACAGCACTGTCCTGAAGGGATAGTAGTTTTTAACATAGTCCATAATGTGGATTGGAAATGAGAGATTAATGAGGAGATTAATTCAAACATGAAGAGAAAAGCAGTCAAGCTAAAATGATGGTGGTATGATGAAATAAATAAAAAAATTAGAGTGGCAAATTGTTTCAATATTTGCTATAATTGGAAAAAAGGAAATTGTAATTAATTTCAACTGTTATTTTCTAATATTTAAAGGTAAATAAAATACTTTTTTTTATTTATTTATTTGACAGGTAGAGTTATAGACAGTGAGAGAGAGAGAGAGTAGAGAGAAAGGTCTTCCTTCCATTGGTTCACCCCCCAAATGGCCACTATGGCTGGCGCTGTACTGATCCAAAGCCAGGAGCCAGATGCCCCTTCCTGGTCTCCCATGCGGGTGCAGGGCCCAAGCACTTGGGCCATCCTCCACTGCCTTCCCGGGCCACAGCAGAGAGCTGGACTGGAAGAGGAGCAGCAGGGACTAAACCGGCGCCTATATAGAATTCTGGCACCGCAGGTGGAGAATTTACCAAATGAGCCACAGCGCTGGCCCCAATAAAATACTTTCAACATGTGCTTTGAACACCAGATTGATTTTTTTTAAGATTTTATTTATTTATTTGAGAGTTACAGACAGAGAGAAGCAGAGAGTAAGGTCTTCATCCACTGGTTCAGGAGTTTCATCCAAGTCTCCCACATGGGTGGTAGGGCTCAAGCACTTGGGCCAGGTTCCACTACTGTCCCAGGCCATAAACAAAGAGCTGGATCAGAAGAGGAGCAGCCAGGACACAAAATGGTACCCATTCAGGATGCCAGTGCCACAAATCAAGGCTTAGCTTGCTATGCCACAGCACCAGCCCCAAGATTGATTATTAATGAAACCAGTTGAAAATACTTTCCTGGACTTGAAAAGCTCTTTGGACACATTAAATCAATTTGGATTCAAAATAAAAATCTAGTGACTTTCAGTACTTTTGGTTAACTGGCAGAAAATGCTTATATGACAATATTATAACTTATTAAGAATGGTCAGTTGAGTGTCTGTGCTATTGAAGTTGCAATTTCCAATTATGAAAGATGATTACATATTTTTCTAATGATTATGTTTACCTCAGTGCACAGAATGCATTCATACATACTCAATGCCTTTATAAAGTTCTTTTCTATGGTAAATGCAGGGAATGTCCTGAGCTATCATGAAGCATAGATAGGCAAGTGCAAGCCATGCCCAAACCATTCTTCTGGCAGTTGTAAAGAATATCAACAAGTTAGGTACTGCCCTCGCAAATCCTTAAATCTCTCATCTTGTCCAGTACTAGCATGGGAGGTGTTCCAGATGGCCTGGGGACATGAGCCCATTATTTTTCCACCCATCAAAGTTTAGGAGTGTTTGTTGAAGGGGCATGATTAACCCTTTTTTATGGAGAAATCTGACCTAATCATTCCAAAATATATCATATATGTAGCCTGTGGTGAAGAAAATTAATTAACATGAAAACCTAGTCAGCATTTCAGATATAAGAACAGGAAGCACCCGATATTCAACCAAGGTACACTTAAAATACAGTGTATATGTGCAGGAAGAGAGGTTAAAGTGTTGTTGTCATGCTGTATTTGTTAATAAAATTAACATAAGAACAGTTGTGGTAGAACAGGAAAATAAGATAGAAAATGGAATTAGTCTGTTATCCCATCATCTCTGCTTCCTTAAAGCATCATACAATCTAGAACCTTTAAATCTTATTGGAAAAAAAATCAATGTAGGTGAAAATCAAAGTACACTGGAATGTCCATTAAAAATTAACAGAAACATTCTCCCAATCAACTAGTCATTTCCTTCCTTCACTTTGCATACACTGTATGTATGTATATATATATATATATGAAATAAATATGCTAAATATATAAAATTTTATTATGAAACCAATGTTGTTCTGGCTTATACAGCAAAAGATGAAATAACAGTACTTTCCATCTTACATTTTGTTTCACAGTTGAGCATGAATTATATTCTCAAAACCAGGCTACATGTTTGGCTTGATATATTACATTCTCTAGCTTGTCAGCCTAAAGCCAGTAATAGAGTACTTAAAGAAGCCCAGTCTTTCAATGTCAATGACACCATCCACTTCAAATTCAGTAGCTACAGACATTATGGTAGATTTCAGATCTTATGTGTAATGTACTATATTATCGGTGTGACTTGAGACACTAAATAAAGTAAGAAATGAGTGAAAACAATGCTCACTAGGAAATAAAAAAGTACAATAGCATATCACATTAATATTCAGAGTGAAAATGTAAACCTTGAGGTTTTGACAAAGCCATTGTGGCTTTTAATTCTTTAAAAAGGGCAGAGGTTGTAAATTAGATTACAGAAATAAATTTGAAGTTACAGTTTATATTTTTGTTTTCCCTTTGGAGTAATATTCTGCATGACATCTTATCTAATCTCCACTTGTTTACTAAGAACTGATAGCTTGTATATAATGAATCCTGCAACTATACTATAATGAGCAGAGGATCTTTTACTAAGAATTAAAGAATTATTTGGAACACAAGTTCAAGTGTTACAATGATAGGCATATACTTGAAGGTTTTAGTTCAGAATGGCCCACTGAAAAATAGTCCCTTCAACTCTCATTTCTTCACATAACAAATGCATATTTTCTGTGAATATCAGCAAAACCTCATAATATTTCCTGAAAACAACGTCTATCTTTTAAATAAATTACAATCACTAATGACTAAAAACACATTATAGAATAATTCGCTATTATTAGTATCACACAAATGTATTAAAGGTGCCAAGAGTATAACCCAATGTATAATAGGGCAAAACATTTCTTGGATAAGTAAAACTTGGTGATTATGGAAGAGAGAAAAGCTGATTTTTAGCAGCTGCTGAGCTGATGATTTCATGCAGCACCCTTTAAAAAAAAGATTTATTTATTTATTTGAAAAGCAGGCCTGGTATTTAATTCAGATCTCCCACGTGGGTGACAGGAATTCAAGAACTTGAAACATCATCTGCTGCCTCCCAAGTTGCATCAGCAGGAAGCTGGACCTGCAGCAGAGGAGCCTGAGCTCAAACTGGTAATACAAAATGGTATGCAGGGCACCCTGCAACATCATTTTAAAGACAACATTCTTCCTAAATTGTCATTTCTTTGCGGGCTTTCTCATGCATACCACTGATACACAGATCCCCAGACATGCACAGTAATCTGCAATGCCAAAGCTGTATAGGCACAGGGGAGGTTGCAAAAACCTATTTGGCCTCATATGCAAATAATGAAAGTTTTTCTTCTCTGCTTTGCCCTGAAAATTTACCCAGTTCTCACCCAGATAGCAGATTCAATTCTGTGAATTCATATGGTAGTCAAAAACAAACTCAGGGAAACAGAGTAGAAGGGTGGTTATTGGCCGGCGCCATGGCTCACTAGGCTAATCCTCCGCCTTGTGGCGCTGGCAAACCGGGTTCTAGTCCCGGTCGGGGCGCCGGATTCTGTCCCGGTTGCCCCTCTTCCAGGCCAGCTCTCTGCTATGGCCAGGGAGTGCAGTGGAGGATGGCCCAGGTGCTTGGGCCCTGCACCCCATGGGAGACCAGGATAAGTACCTGGCTCCTGCCATCGGATCAGCGCCGTGCGCCGGCTGCAGCGCGCTGGCCGTGGCGGCCATTGGAGGGTGAACCAACGGCAAAAGGAAGACCTTTCTCTCTGTCTCTCTCTCTCACTGTCCACTCTGCCTGTCAAAAAATAAAAAAAAAAAAAAATAAAAAAAAAGAAGGGTGGTTATTATGGTCTAGAGATTGGAAGAAATGGGAAGATGTTGATAAAAGGGTGTAAACTTTCAGCTATAAGTTGAAAAAATTCTAGAAACCTAATATACAGTATACATGATGATGGATGTGTTAATTTGAATGTGCAAATCATTACATAATGTGCATGTATATGAGATTGTCATGTTGTACACCTTGAGTATATGCAATCTGTGTTTGCCAATTAAATATTTTTTTTAACATAAGTGTTTCAAGAACTAGCTCAGCCCAGTCGGATAATTAAGGTCTATTAAGATCTTCTTCCATCATCTCTTTTAAGCTACACTTAAAAGGATACACTCTTCATAATAGTATTTTGTGATGGGGGGAGGGGTCATTTCTTTGAATCTTCTTCTGTGGGAAAACTGAAAATCACATAAGAGCTGGGAGGAGATAGACTTTGAGGTTAGACAAACCTGTATTGTATAGTTTTTCACTTATAGTATGCATCTTTAGACAACTTAAATCATTGCTTAAAGTTTCCATGTATTTATATCACTTACAGATTTACTATATGATTAAGTAACATAGGTAAAACACAACAATCCATGTTTTTTGCATATAAGGAATTCTTTAAATATATTAGCTTTCTTCCCTTTCAGAAAAGCAAAATAAGGCAAATTGTAAATAAAGGTGAATCCTTATTTCTGAAATCTATAAATGAGTATCCTCTGTGTATCAGTGAGTCAAACTATAGGATTAACATCAATCCTAGGTTGCTAACATTCTTGTTATGATCAGGATGGCCTTAGCAAGTGTGAATGCCTTCCTTAGCCATTTTTTACATGGATTTTTTTTTTTTTTACTTTTTAAAAATTGAGCTCCATTTTATAACTACTTTAAGAAATTTCTTCATTCCCTTTCCTAGTTAATCACTCCACCCATGAGGCAACTTCTCTGATTTCTGATACCATGGCCTAATTCTTCTTGTTCTAGAACCACATAGTATGTGTTTTTTATGTCTATTTCTTTCCACTCAGCCTGAAATGTTTCAGATTCATTCACATTGATCCACCAGTCACTAATTTGTTGCTTTTTATTGGAAAATGATATTCACTTGTATAAATATATCAAAGAATGTTTTTTCATTCCCCTTCATTTTGAACTCATTTTTCTGTTAGCATATCAGTTTACTGTTGAGCAGATACTAAGTTTTGGGGAAAGTTGAGATAATTAGATCTTTGGAATAAGCACCAGAATAAATGGTATGCATCATTTCTCTAAGTTTTTTTAACCTTATAGTTTGATCACAAATTAAAGTCTATGTGTCAAATCTAGGCCATCACGTGTCTGTAAAAGAAATTTTACTGGAACACAGCTACGCCTATTCACTTATAAATACTTTATGCCTGTTTTCATGCTACCGTGTCAACTATGATTAAAGAATGTATGACCCAGAAGGTCCAAAATATTAGTCTAAAGAAAAACTTCACTCACTCCTGTCCTTGAATGATTATCAGACTGATTAATGTTTTATGAACTCTGCAACCCATCAATTTCTTCATTGAGTTAAATTATAATATTAGGTCATGAGGGTAAGATCCCTCCATCTTTTATTTAAGAGATCATTTTAGAGGTTTGAACTTCATTGAGTAGCCCAATGTACTTTAAAATGTTTAAAATGAAAAATCACCTAGAATTTATCAAAAGAATATATACATTTTGAAGCAATAGGTCATTTTCCTTTCTATCTTGTCAGTGAGGAAGTGTTAAACTTAATACTATATTCTAACATTTTATTGTAATTATTTTTACTTTTCAAAATTTTTACTATTGCTTTGACATTTATGTTCACAATATGTAGCACAAATATATTTAAGAATACATTGGCTATATAATAAAATATATAATATATAATAAATATACTAATGTACTAGAATTTTATTATATTTTACTAAAAGATAAATGAAAGAATGAATAAATAACTATTGTACAAGTTATCTATTACTGTAAAACTCATGACCTTGAAATTTGATACCTTAAACATACATATTATTATTTCACATTTCCCGTGGGTGAGGAATCCTGGGATGGCTTAGCTGAGTCTTCAGGCTCAGATCACAAGGCTACAATCAAGTTGAGGATGGGGGTCAGCGGGTTTCAGGAAGGGCTATCACCTGCAGGCTTAATTGGCAAAAAACCACTTGTAAGCTTACATGGTTATTGGAAAAATTCAGTTCCTTGGTGACTTCTGACCTGATGGTCTTAGTTCCTAAACTGACTGATAGCTGGACTTAGCCTCAGCTCTTTGCCATGTGAGCCTCTCTGACAAGGCAGCTTGATTCATCAAAATGTGCAAGCTAGGAAAGCAATGGAATTTGGTAGCAAGATGCAAGACCACAGTCTTTTGTAACCTAATCATAGAAAATAATGTCATACTGTGCTGCTTAAAAAAAAAAAAGTCACATTAAAGAGAAAGGTCTACAAAAGTTGTGTATACCAGTAGTTAGAAATCATTGGAGAACATCTCAACTGTTCCCTACCACAAATATGTAGATATATATATGTGTGTGAAATACTTACCATCATAAAAGCCTTATAATCCAAATTGATGAGTCATAAAAATTCAAATGGAAATTAATAATTAATACCATATAGTATAAATTATGACATGATCTATATAAGTTATGTAAATTCAGACTTATAACTTATAAAGAGATTTTAAATTTAATTTTAATTATTTTAATTAAGTTTAAGCAATATTGAAATACAAGCTATGCCATTTCATTAGTATACAATTTTCAAATATGGTACATTTTGATAAAGAAAGAGTGTTGTTCAGCCTTAGCCCTAGAGTTTGTATAGTTAACTATATTTTTTAACCATTAGGATGCCTGTGGAAAATTATAATAAGGTTTCAGCAGCTGCCCACGTTTAAAAAAAAAAAGAATCATTAGCCTAGGACTCATTATGTAGAGAGAGATACAAGGATGTATTAAATTTACTCTCCATTTACATAGAGCCAAAAACCACAAAGCAAACAGAACAGAAGGAAGAGAAACATGGCTCGATCTGGCTCACAACTGAGCTCATTTATAAAACCTGTATCTGCTTGGAAAATTTGTAGAAAAGAAAAAAAGAATCCTCAGATTCCATTCTTTTAGTTGAGAACCAGCAACCATCTTTCTTTAAGCAATCCTAATAGAATCCAGGTCTCCTAGCAGAAGTAGTGATTGTAATTTATGTACAGAACTCTGAAAATATCTCAATTGCAACAAGCTCATAATGATTTTTCACCGAACCGAATTAATGCAAAATGTAACAGACACATGCCCTGGAAATTCTCCCTCTTCATTCTTTACACATTAGAAAGTAATCCCTGATTCTGTGAGTTGCTGGTTTTCATTGGGTCCACAAAATCAACAACAGCTGTTCCTATCAATGGACATTCCTTTTTGTAGAAAAAACAAAGTGTAATGTTTCTCTTTGTTCTGGGAATGGAATGTGGATGTGTTCCATAGGAATTCCTAATTGGTGTAGGGAAAACTACACTTAAAATTTTTAAAGTGTTTGATGGGAGATAAAATTTCCATTGTTTTCAAGTAACATAAAGATATTTTTACTTTCATAAAGCAGCTTTTCAGATGCTTTGCTTTCAAAGTCATAGAAGCTAAAAAATGAGCAAGTTTCAATTTGCAAATATACCCTTTGACACAAAAGCTTATTTATCAAAGGATTAAATCAATCTCTGTCCAGGACCGGTGTTGTGGCATAGCAGGTAAATCCATTACTTGCTATGCCGGCATCCTATATGGGCGACAGTTCATGTCCCAGCTGCTCCACTTCTGATTCAACTCACTGATGATGGCCTGAGAAAGCAGCAGATGATGGTCCAAGCGCTTTGGCCCCTGCCACCCCTGTGAGAGACCTGGAAGAAGCTCTTGGCTTCTGGCTTCAGCCTGACCAGCCCTGGCTGTCTCAGATATCTGGAAAGTGAATCAGAGGATGGAAGATCTCTCTGTGTCTCTCCCTCTCTGTAAATCTGACTTTCAAATAAATAAATAAATATTAAAAAAAAACTAGTGACCCTGAAATATGGAAAGAAATTTCACAGTATTTATTAAAACTACCAATTGATCCAGGAATCATAGTTCCAGAATTCTATCCCATAGCTACAGCTGTTGTGCACAAATTCATGAGCTTTTGGCTGGATCTGTGATTACAGAAGGAGTGAGAAGGAGCTAATTGTTGCCTCCCTTCTTGGGGGATATTTGTCAATGAGTAGAGACATTTTGGTTGTCATAACTAGGGGAGAGTATGTTACTAGCGTCTAGTGAGTAGAGACCAAGGATTTCCTAAATATTCTACAATGCATAGTAAGCTCACCACAACCCAGAATCATCTGGCCCCAAATAATACTGCCAATGTTGAGAAATTTTGATATAGATCTATTATTTTGTTTATTTGATACAATTCATATCTTCTTTTTTGCTTTCAGGTTTTAGGGCTATCTTTTACAGTTCTAGTCAACACTTAAGATTTAGATTTGTTTTCATTCCTTCATGATGACATTTAATCTAGATGCTTAGCAAAATATAGTAAGTTAAATATTTTAAATTTTACAACACCTCAAGGAGAAAAAATTTACATGTATACATGCCAAAACAAAAGGAATGGTAAGCATTTCATTACTGTCCCTTACTTAGCTTTTTGTATCCTGCACTGCAAATCTAATTTGGAGCTTTGAAACCAGCAAAATATAATTAGACACACAAACTCTAAAGAGTGATATGTTATTATTATCTTACAGTTTGCTTCTGTGAATATTCTAAAATTTGTTTCTAGAGGAGGTTCTTTGACACAATTTTGCTTAAGCAAAGTGACAACTACTTGAGGCCAAGAAGTTATGTAGCATCATTGTAAAACTGTGAAAACTGAATATCTTATGTATGTAATGAATATGCATGAGGCTCAAGATCTTTCCAAATGTTTATTAAAAACAGCCAATCAGCATATAAAATCTGATGAAAGCACAATGAAATGACTGCACTAACATGTGAAGTTTAAATTTCTCAAAGAATGTGCATGCACTTTGTACTTGAAAAAAATTTAAAATCCTTTCTCTTGCTGTATCTTTCCAAATGGATTGCACAAATTCCTACTTTTAGGGGAAATGTTTTCCCTTTCATCTCCATAATAAAACTATTTTGAAATAAAGACAACCTCCACTAGAAAAAATCAAACATTTCCTCATTTTCTTCTCTTCTCTTCCTTCTGGATTTTTCCTTCCCTTTCAGTTTACCATTCTCACTATATATACCAATCTGCACAGACAGATGAAAATACTGTATGTGGTTGAGATATGCATGCATTTCTACTCATTTACCAATGCCTTTATGACAGTGTCAGAATGAAGCTAAGGAATAAGAACTACTTTTGATTTCAGATACTTTGAACTCTCCATGAGTATCTCTCACTGTTGCTAAGTAATTCTGATTATAAGACTATCCATTAGTACAAAATAGAGATATGATTATCAGCTGAGTGGAAGAGGGTAAGGAAAGAAAGAATCATTAAGTATATTTTTCATACTACATATATCTCCCTTGTCTGGAACTAAAATGTATTGGATATGAGTCCCTAAGGATGGGTTATAGAATCAGCTTTGAAAGCAATCATGATAAATTGACATTTTACATTGGATTTTAAAGATTTTCTGTTAGTCTCAGTACTTTATTGAAGAGTCATATTCCCAAGTAAGAAATATGCATTTTGCTATGGTTCTAATTTAGAGAAAATCTATGCAGTACTTTAAATTGGATTGATAAAGGCTAAGTCAGTCAATTATCATCTGGATGTTGGGAAAAAAATCTCTTATGATAAACATAGCTGAGAGCTTTAAAAGAATAAATGCATGTTTCTAATATAAGTGTTTCAATAAATGCAGTTTTCAATAGTGCACACTTACATTTCAAGGCCAATAGTTCTTAGCAATACTGTAGCAAACGTCTTAATACTTGAACAATTTATGCCTCCCTTTTTTTTTTGCAAACCTTAGAAAACCACTCAGTCCCATAAAACCTG
Organism: Oryctolagus cuniculus; assembly: GCF_964237555.1. Classification (NCBI taxonomy): domain Eukaryota; kingdom Metazoa; phylum Chordata; class Mammalia; order Lagomorpha; family Leporidae; genus Oryctolagus; species Oryctolagus cuniculus. The sequence goes on from NC_091453.1 coordinate 22,154,064, forward strand.
TATTCAAGATAAATATATATTTAATTTTAGTTGTATTTGAAAAGGTATGACTTCCTTTTTGTATCTTACAATACGTAATAGCACACACTTGTCTTCTCAAAGGGCCACCTTCTAGCTATGATGAAATTCATGAATATGGAACAAATAGTGTGCTTGTACAACCTATGCCTAAATGTATTTTAAATTTTTTTTATCACATTTACATTCTTCATTCATTCTGGAAACATTAATTGAGGGCCTTCATTGAATAAAAGATAGATTTCTTGCCCTCGTGGAGCTTATGATCAGAAGAGGGAACTGAAAATGCCACAGCTAGTTTTAAATTGCTATCATGCTATCATGAAGAAGTAAAGAAGGTTATGAGAACACAGGCTTGGGGATTGATTGCTAAGAACTGCAGAAGAAGAAACCAATATTCCAAAACCGAAAGGTGAGTAAGCCCAGATAGATGGAGAAAGGGAAAAAAAAGTGCATTTTCTACTCATTGGAGCAGCCTGGAGAAATTATTGCTGGAATTCAACGTGGCAGCAAAGTGACTGTATTGAACAAATGGGAAATGTATTCATCAACAGTTAATCCCTGCTGAAATATTATTTCTATTACTATCAGTATCGTAGTGTCAACAAATCATGCAATGGCAGTTGTCTCAGTCAAGAATTCCTGTTAAAGGGCTGAATTTCCATAGGCCAATGATTGAATTTTAATTAATTTGGCAAAATATCAATAATTTTGAAAAATATTTGATTATCTGTGATATTAAAACTGTGTTGAAAGATAACTGATTTGTTCCCAAAATTGATATTTTGATATTTAGCAAATGTATTTAATAGCAAATCCAACAAAAATATCTCAAAATGAAGAAATTAATATCAAAGTATAATGATATTTGCTATCTACATTCTTATTTAAATTTCTGTAGCTCCTCCACTTTCAGGGTGAGTGTTCCTGTCCTGGCTGCTCTTCTTACATTCCAGCTCTCTGCTTATGGCCTGAGAGGGCAATGGAAGGTGGTCCAAGTGCTTGGGCTCCTCCACCATTAGGGAAACCTAGAAGAAACTCATGGCTCCTAGCTTCAGATTGGCTCAGCTCTGGGTGTTGCAGCCATCTGGAAAGTGAACCACTTGATGGAAGATCTTTCTCTCTGTCTCTCCCTCTCTCTGTAACTCTGTTTCTCAAATAAATAAATAAATACATAAATAAATAAGAAATGAATGGATTCACTGAAGCAAATTTGAAATATAAGAATCACAAGATATCCAAGGAAAATGAAGAATGAAGGATAAGCTGCGCTGATGCAAAGTCAGGAGCCAGGAGCTTTTTCCAGGTCTCCCACGTGGGTGCAGAGGCCCAAGCACTTGGGCAATCCTCTACTGCTTTCTCAGGCCATAGCAGAGAGCTGGATCTGAAGAGGGGCAGCCGGGACTCGAACCGATGCCCATATGGGATGCTGGCACTGCAAGCGGAGGCTTTACCTGCTACGCCACAGCGCTGCCCCCTGATTTACATGTTTTTACTTTACTTCCATAAGATCATTTAATAGATGAGCCGGCGCCGTGGCTCAATAGGCTAATCCTCCGCCTTGCGGCGCCGGCACACCGGGTTCTAGTCCCGGTCGGGGCGCCGGATTCTGTCCCGGTTGCCCCTCTTCCAGGCCAGCTCTCTGCTATGGCCAGGGAGTGCAGTGGAGGATGGCCCAGGTGCTTGGGCCCTGCACCCCATGGGAGACCAGGAAAAGCACCTGGCTCCTGGCTCCTGCCAGGATCAGCGCGGTGCGCCGGCTGCAGCGGCGGCCATTGGAGGGTGAACCAACGGCAAAGGAAGACCTTTCTCTCTCTGTCTCTCTCTCTCACTGTCCACTCTGCCTGTCAAAAAAAAAAAAAAAAAAAAAAAAAAAAAAAAAAAAAGATCATTTAATAGATCAAGTATGTTGATTAACTTAAAATGACTGCAATTTCCTCTGATTTGACTACAAGAACAGTAAGTAAGAAAATAACAGTTGAGGGAGAAAAGCAGCTACACGTCTGGTGCTCCTCTTTCTTTCAATAAAATATCAGAAATAAAAAAAAAAGAGATTTCTTAAAGCATAAATATTGTCTCTGAGTTTTTACCAAGAAGCATCAAATTTTAGACTTTGTCCAAGATTTAGCACCTTATTTATTTATTCATGTGTGTGTGTGTGTGATTCTGAGAAAACCCACTGATTGACACTATTATAAACATAAACATTTGCTAGTGCCTGAAGATGAAAAACAGACCCTGTGTAGTACATCACTATCACATAATACTCAAACAGAGCCTGAAATGGTGATGGTGACATCTAACACTTAACAGAACACTCATTGAGAACCAGAACTTTCTAAGGATTACACATGCATTTATACATTTAATTCTCCAAAATATCCTTTGATAAGGGTATTATTATCTCCATATTATAATGGAAGAAAATCAGTTCACAGTGAAGGCAAGTAATTTTCTCTCAAGGTCCTATCAAATGGAAGAATCCAAGCTGTCTGATTGTGGACTTCACAACCTAGGATAGCTGGCTTGTTAGATGGCTCAACTGTTTTTGAAGCATCATTAGTATCATTATATGAACGTGTATGGGGCATAATCACTGCACAGAAATGGTATGTTTCTCAGGGAAGAACCCTTAGGCTACTCAAGCAATTAGATCTTGGTCAGAGGAAAAGGAGAAAACAACACAGGTGGAGAAGGAACAGCCAGAGAGATAGTAAACTAGTCAGGTTAGTCATGAGAACCAACAGCAAACAGTGCCTCCAGTTGGTCAACTGGTAAATGTTGTTGACATGCAGAGTAAGCTTAGAACACAAATCTGGCCATTGTATTAGGCATGCTGCACAGGGTTAACAGTCTTTTCAAGTGGATAGATAAAAGCCTTGATGGAGTTAGTTTGTTGAGAAAACAAAGTGAAGAGGAGCAGAGCAAAGAGTCCAAGGCTACAGAAAAATGTGGGAGCCAGGAGGTCCAATGACAGATTTCTCTGGAGCTGTTTGTGATTGTAGATCAAACCTGACATGGGAGTTTACATACACGATGCAAACCAAACACAGCAAGATGACTAGCCTAGGGGGAAATGAGACCAGTGTGACACAAAAATCAGCAAATCAGACATGAAAAGAAGAAATATTCAGCAAAGAACAATGGCCTCCAGCTACAGAACACCTGGGAAATGAAAAAGAACAGCCATAAATCTGACTTGCACTTGAATGGTAAAACTGCTCCTAAGAAAGTGCCATAGCGTAAGTCACTGACATAATCCCTAGAGAGGCAAAAAGAACACTTGGATCAAGAGTTATTCATCAAGAAGAAATACAACTATAGGAGAAATTATGTCTACAAGTAACATGGTAAAAATATTCTAAATAGCCAATGAAAATAATATTCAAATAGGGCAATACTGATTTAAATAGTAAAAGTCCATAAATAATGCATGTTGAATAAATGTCTCTGAACAGCTTGAACAAAGAATCAGTGTTTTATTAATTTTAACATCTCTAAGGCTGAGCATAATATCTGGTAGCAAAGATATTCATTAAGTTGTTGTTGAATGATAAGGACATTAAAGTGGTCAATCTTGGTTAACTCAATGGTATATTGGAGGAAGTCCTGGCATTTTCAATTCCTGTGGCTTGATAGTTTTAGTGGACTGGAAGAAAAAAAGATATTGACAACAAATGGAGACTGACAGAAAGGGAGTGGTGGGGATTCTTATATCTTATTTGTAAGGCTTATCTAGAGGAGCCTATTCATTACAAGGAGGGGAAAGTATGGGAGGAAAGATAATCTTCCTTTCAAACTGCCTCCTCACTCTTGATTCGCCCTGGGAGGAAAAGTAATATATCTCATTAGTGAATCTGAGTGAAGGAATGGAAGAGGAACAGATAAATGCACTTTCTCTTCCTCCTTCATATGTAGATTGTCCCTGCAGGAAGGCTAAAGCTTGCCAGTTTGGAGTAAATGTATTCAATTTTGGTAGAGGGTATCAATAAGTCCACTATGTCCAAAGTCTCAATCCTTTTTCGAATTCGTTTTTTAAAATGATTACGTTGATATTTTTATGTCCATCTACCTTATTTCTATATCTACCTCTTCATGGGTTCTAATTTCAAATTCGGTGAAAAAAGGGTTTGATTAATTATTGCTCCTTGACCCCCTCAGAGGCCAAGCCACAGAATGAAGTGTCTTAATTTCCACCATAAGAGATTTAGAAGGGACTTGCACTATGGCATAGCAGGTAAAGCCACCGCCTGCAGTGCCAGCATCTCATATGGGCGCCAGTTCAAGTCCCGGCTGCTCCACTTCTGATCCAGCTCTCTGCCATGGCCTGGGAAAGCAGTGGAGGATGGCCCAAGCCCTTGGGCCTCTGAGCCCATGTGGGAGACCTGGAAGAAGCTCCTAGCTCAGGCCAGCTCCAGCTATTGTGGCAATTTGGGGAGCTAATCAGCAGATGGAAAAATTCTCTCTCTTTCTGCCTCTCTCTAACTCTACTTTTCAAATAAATAAATAAATCTCAAAAAAATTTTTAAGACAACAGAAAGTACCAAATGGCATGGATGACACAATTTTTTGGACATTCTTTAATACACTGAGTAGATTGCAATCAAATTATACTCAAAGAGAAAAATAGCTGGTTTTCCCTTGCAAATAATAAGAAATAAAACTATATCTATGGTTCTTTTCAAGCTTGTCCCTTCTTAAAGAGATAGATGATGTTCAATAAACATTAGGAGCCCATTATTTTGGATTAGGCTCCTGCACCAGGTTCTGGGTGACAAGATGACAAATCAAAATGGAGTCACTGGTGCTGAAGTTACATGTCACAGAACCAAAACTCAGTTGTTATCTGATATTCAGGAGAGAGAGATAAGGGCCAAGTTTCCTAAGTGGGTGAGTTCCAATAGGAATGATATTGTAATGCAGTTCCCATTGCTTTACCCATTACCTCCTTTAAATCTTGAATCCTTACAAAAAGTCTAATGTTGACCAGTTTTTTCTATTGTTTTGTCTCCAGGGCTACTCCTTACAAGGAAAGTGACTTTGAAACAACCATCCACCTCTTATTTATTTTCTGCTTTCTTCAGCCCCTCTTTGTTTATACAATCCTAATTTTTTGCTTAGCTCATTGGAACACTTATTCTATGAAGTGTTGCCAGATTCTAGAATCTCAAAATAAGGCCAATTAATGTCTTTAACTTGTTATTTTTTTTCCCTTTGACTGCAGGAAAGCAGGCAAGCCGATTACTGCTCCCTTGGAATAAAGGCAAGGAAAAGAACCAAATCATCACCAGATATCTTTAAAAAGACCAGAAAAGGAGAACAGCTGATATTATCATATATTCAGGTATCATACAGAGAAAATTATTAAAGTTGGGAGGGAAGTGATCAAAGCTACATCTGTATAGTATGATATACTTTAGAAAAATAATGTTGACAAATTAGTGTCTTCCGCCACAAAATAGGTGAGCTTGTTGAATTTAGTAGCATTGGACAGAGAAAAGAATAAATTTAAGAGGGTATGTTTGATGAAGATAGGTCTGTAAATCGTCTGCAGTTATTTTCAACATTAAGTACTGTTATTATTTATATTTATTTTATTTATTGGAAAGGCAGAGTTACAGAGAGATAGACGGAGAGGGAGAGACATACACAGAGAAATCGTCCACCTTCTGGTTTACCCCACAAATGACCGCAACTACCAGGACTGGGCCAGGCCGAAGCCAGGAGCCAGGAGCTCCTTCTGGGTCTCCCGTGTGGGTACAGGGCCCAAACACTTCACTGTTCTCTGCTGCCTTTCCCAGGTGCATTAGCAGGGAGCTGGATTGCACATGGAGCAGCCAGGACTTGAAACGGTGCCCATATGGGATGCTGGCATTGCAGGTGACAGCTTTACCCACTATGCAACAATCTCTTTTTTTTTTTTTTAAGATTTATTTATTTATTTGAAAGAGTTACACAGAGAGAGGAGAGGCAGAGAGAGAGAGAGAGGTCTTCCATCCAATGGTTCACTCCCCAATTGGCTGCAACAGCTGGAGCTGCACCCATCAGAAGCCGGGAGCCAAGAGCTTCTTCCAGGTCTCCCACACAGATGCAGGGGCCCAAAGACTTGGGCCATCTTCCACTGCTTTCCCAGGTCATAGCAGAGAGCTGGATGAGAAGTGGAGCAGCTGGGCCTCGAACCGGCGCCCAAATAGGATGCTGGCACTTCAGGCCAGGGCTTTAACCCTCTGCACCACAGTGCACAGCCCTTAAGTATTCTTTTTCATGATGAAAAGTAATGAAACAGGAAATTCAAGCCATATTAAAATGTGTTTTCAGGGCTGGCACTGGGGTATAGCGGGTAAAGCCACTGTCTGCTGTGCTGGCATCCCATATGGGTGCCGATTCTAGTCCCAGCTGCTCCACTTCTGATCCAGCTCTCTGCTATGGCCTGGGAAAGCAGTAGAAGATGGCCCATCTGCATCCACGAGGGAAACCCAGAAGAAGCTCCAGGCTCTTGGTTTTGGATCGGTGCAGCTCCAACTGTTGTGGCCAATTTGGGAGTGAACCAGAGGATGGAAGACCACTCTCTCTCTCTCTACCTCTCCTTCTCTGTGTAACTCTGACTTTCAAATAAATAAATCTTTAAAAAATGTGTTTTCAAAAGCTATTTTAGGGAGATTATTTTCTTATTATGCTTTATAAATTTCCCAAAATGGTGTTGATGGCTTCCATACAGATCTTATTCATCAAGGGTAAAGTGGATTTGTTTTCAGGTAGAAATTTTTTTTGACAGGCAGAGTGGACAGTGAGAGAGAGAGAGAGACAGAGAAAAAGGTCTTCCTTTGCCGTTGGTTCACCCTCCAATGGCCGCCACGGCTGGCACGCTGCGGCCGGCGCGCTGCGCTGATCCGAAGGCAGGAGCCAGGTGCTTCTCCTGGTCTCCCATGGGGTGCAGGGCCCAAGCATTTGGGCCATCCTCCACTGCACTCCCTGGCCATAGCAGAAAACTGGCCTAGAAGAGGGGCAACCGGGACAGAATCTGGCGCCCCAACCGGGACTAGAACCTGGTGTGCCAGCGCTGCAAGGTGGAGGATTAGCCTAGTGAGCCGCTGCGCCGGACTCAGGTAGAAATTTTTAATGGACTTCTTGATCAGATTTATAATTTATTTAGTTTAAATCATAACGAGAGTACTAAGTTGTAAAATAGTGAGACTATATTAAAACTCTCCCTACATACAAATATTTCTTTTTACCTTCCTTTATATCTAGAATCATTTTCCTTCATCAGAATACATTTCAAATAGTAATAAAGGTTCAAACACTTTATCTCAGTTAAATTGCTGCAATGAAATTTAATCAATAATTAAACTACAGATACATATTGTAAAAAGATACAAAACAATCATTTCACATCTGGTGAAACCGGTTATTCCCAGGGTAATTTAAGTATAATTTACCTGCTTATTAAAGTTTTGTTTCATTTTAATCATGAAATTTATTTTAGTCCTCCAAAATGGCAGTTAAGTGTTACACATTTGAACTCTGAGGTTAATCTACTACATTAGCTATGTCCCTGATTTGCTTATTAATCAGGTTTTGCTAAAAATTGGGGGAAAGAGAGGCCTACAGAGTTTAATTTATTAGACATTTTATTTCCAAAATTTCTCTAATGATTTTACTAAAGCACATTCTAGATTCAAGTTTTAGTGACATTCCAAGATAAGTGAGATTATGTTCCATCTGTCTAATTTTAAGTTGCACAAATAATCCTATAAATTAAACAGTAATTGAGAAAGCTGGCAAAAGAATAGTCCACTGTTTCCATTTGGATATATTTCCACTTTATTTATAAACTTAAGCCCCAAGTGATTAATGTGGCCTTAGTGCAGTTACACAGCTGAAGCTTACTCAACAAGATTCTAGGAAAGAGCAACTAAAAATAACATCATTAAAAACTAATTGGATGTTTTAATCACACTATCTCCTTATTTTGGAAAATGTATATTACCAATATTTAGCAGTAAATAAAAAGAATGTAATTTGTGTAAAATACAAACTTTTTCTGTAATTCTGAAGAATGTGTAGGATGTAGTTGGATGCACACAATCAATACTTATTTCATCATTTCTTCCACTTTTAAGATAAAATAATTACTTGCATCCTATTCAGTGAAGTAAGGAGAATTATTCTGCTAATACTTTTTCATTTATTTACATAATAAATTTCATCATTTCTGATCCTCTATATCCATACACTTGAGGCTATTTTTTGCAAACAACAGCACCCCAGTTTGAACAAGCTTGGAAGACAGTGTAGATTTCAGGAAGTGAACCAAAGAGTTGGTTCATAATGACTGAGTCAGATTTGTAACTTGATTAGTAGGCAGATAAGAGCAGTTTGTAAGGGGAAAAGAAGGAAACAAACATGAGACTCCTCAGGGCTGGCGCTGTGGCATTGTGGGTAAAGCAATTGCCTGCAGTGCCCGCATCGCATATGGGCGCCAGTTCTAGTCCCAGCTGCTCCACTTCTGATCCAGCTCTCTGCTATGGCCTGGGAAAGTATTGGAAGATGGCCCAACTCCTTGGGCCCCTGCACCTGAGTGGGAGACCTTGAAAAAGCTCTTGGCTTCGGATCAACGCAGCTCTGGCTGGTTGCAGCAATCTGAGGAGTGAACCAGCAGATGGAAGACCTCTCTCTCCGCCTCTGCCTCTCTGTAACTCTGCCTTTCAAATAAATAATTCTTTTCTTCTTCTTTTTTTTTTAAAAGAGACTCCTCAGCTGTGTATCTTATAGTGTTAGTCTGTGTGTTCTTACTGCAAAAGCTATGGGGAAAGGGCTTATAGACCAAATGTGAGCAGGTGCCCACCTGGAACAGAGGGATAGGTGATTGAAGAATATTGAAAGAACACGATGTAAGTTCCTGATGGTGGTAGTGTCAAGAAGAATGGAATGGAAGGATACAGAGTGGGAGGGACAGACTATTACACAGATATTTACCAAAGTGGAAACACAAATAATAAATATATAGAAGTAGTCAGTTGTCTCAATTAACTAAATCGTAGATTAGAGGTCTAGAGTAGAGGTTAAACTATATATAATCATCAATATGTGACCACTTTTGCCTAGAGAATTGGCTACTTAGTGTGCTACAACATCCTACTTTATTCTGGAATTTGTGGTAAACACTGCTGTTAGAAGAAAAAACAAAGGTACAGTATCAAACTGAGTAGAAAAATCCAAGAGGACAAGGAGGAAGTGGACGTAATTTAAGCTAACTGATTGGCCACTCTTGCCAAACATTGTAGTTTATGCTGGAATCCTGTTAGTACTCTTTCTGTCTCACATTTTATTTTGATCCTACTGTATTTTAAAAGACACAGCAACTTGGCCAGCGCCGCGGCTCACTAGGCTAATCCTCCGCCTAGCGGCGCCGGCACACCGAGTTCTAGTCCCGGTCGGGGCGCCGGATTCTGTCCTGGTTGCCCCTCTTCCAGGCCAGCTCTCTGCTGTGGCCCGGGAGTGCAGTGGAGGATGGCCTAGGTGCTTGGGCCCTGCACCCAATGGGAGACCAGGAAAAGCACCTGGCTCCTGGCTCCTGCCGCGGCGGCCATTGGAGGGTGAACCAACGGCAAAGGAAGACCTTTCTCTCTGTCTCTCTCTCTCACTATCCACTCTGCCTGTCAAAAAAAAAAAGACACAGCAACTTGACGGGTGTTAGGTCTGGTCACACCATGAAGAATTCAGCCTCTACTACCTCTCACTTAGACTACTTACACATTTGTATGCCCTGCAGGTCAACCATATAGGCATGTGTGTATGCAGTCAGTAGGTGCATAGTCACAGAAGGATGGATTGGGGAACTTGGCAGACAGAAAGACACTGCTGTAGGGACTAGCACTGTGGCATAGTAGGTAAGCCTCCACCTGTAGTGCTAGCATCCCATAGGAACACGGGTTCATGTCCTGGATACTCCTCTTTCAATCCAGCTCTTGGTTATTGTGCCTACAAAAGCAGTGGGGGGCCGGTGCCGTGGCTCACTTGGCTAATCCTCCACCTGTGGCGCCAGCATCTCATATGGGCACCGGGTTCTAGTCCCGGCTGCTCCTCTTACAGTCCAGCTCTCTGCTGTGGCCCAGGAGGGCAGTGGAGGATGGCCCAAGTGCTTGGGTGCCTGCACCCGTGTAGGAGACCAGGAAGAAGCACCTGGCTCCTGGCTTCGGATCGGCGCAGTGCCAGCCGTGGCGGCCATTTGGGGGGTGAACCAACGGAAGGAAGACCTTTCTCTCTGTCTCTCTCTCTCTCACTGTCTATCTCTATCTGTCAAAAAAAAAAAAAAAAAAGCAGTGGAAGATGGTCCCTGCACCAACGTGGGAAACCCAGAAGAAGCTCCTGGCTTCTGGCTTCTGGCTTCTGGCTTCTGGCTTCTGGCTTCTGATCTGCCCAGCTTTAGCCATTATGGCCATTTGGAGAGTGAACTAGCAGATGGAAGACCTCTCTCTCTGTTTCTTCCTCTCTCTGTAACTCTGCCTCTCAAATAAATAAATAAATAAATCTTTAAAAAAAACACATTGCAGTAGCCCATTGAAAGTGTATTAGCATACTTAAAAGTTAAAAAAATTGATCTTTGCTAAAAATTGAGCCTAGGCCCATATCTGATTCCTTCCATTGTTATGCTATGTGACATTGAACAAATCATCATTTTTACACCTCAGCTCCTCATATGTAAAATCTAACTATACTATTTGTCATGAAGACTTTCATTAATGATTGAATTCTGGGCTCCTGGCTCAGCCCTTACTGCTGTGGGCATTTGAAAAGTGAACCAGCAGATGGAAGATCTCCGTCTGTCTTTATTTCTCTCTTTGCCTTTCCACTTTTCAAATAAATAGAATCTTTTTTAGAAACTATTTTGCTCTAATTTCTCTCTCTCTTTCTCTCATACCTCCTCATTTACATTTTATTCAGTTTGTTTTATTACCGAAGTAATAGGATCAGAGACAAACTCAACAAAGCTAAGATCAGAGTAAAACAAAACATAAGTATGGATGAAGTTAACTAGGAAAAATATATATACATACATATTTTTTTTTTTTTTTTTTTTGACAGGCAGAGTGGACAGTGAGAGAGAGAGACAGAGAGAGAAAGGTCTTCCTTTGCCGTTGGTTCACCCTCCAATGGCCGCCGCTGCAGCCGGCGCACCGCGCTGATCCTGGCAGGAGCCAGGAGCCAGGTGCTTTTCCTGGTCTCCCATGGGGTGCAGGGCCCAAGCACCTGGGCCATCCTCCACTGCACTCCCTGGCCATAGCAGAGAGCTGGCCTGGAAGAGGGGCAACCGGGACAGAATCCGGCGCCCCAACCGGGACTAGAACCCGGTGTGCCGGCGCCGCTAGGTGGAGGATTAGCCTATTGAGCCACGGCGCCGGCTTATATACATACATATTTTAAAGATTTATTTATTTATTTGAAAGATGAGTTGCAGAGAGAGAGGGAGAGACTGAGAGATCTTCCACTCACTGGTTCACTTCCCAAATGCTCTCAACAGCCAAGGCTGGTCCAGGCTGAAGCCAGGAGCCAGGAAGACCATCTGGGTCTCCCGCAAGGCTGGCAGGGGCCCAAGTACTTGAGCTATCTTCTGCTGCTTTCTCAGGCACATTAACAGGAAGCTGGATAAGAAGCTGGGAATCAAACCAGTACTTCAATATAAGAGGATAGTAACAAAAGCAGCAGCTTAACTCACTGTGCCGCTGTGTGTGTGAGGGGGTGTTAGGTGGGTGTATATTCTATAATGTATAAGTTCCATTGTATATAATATGTATGGAACTTATACATTATAAATTCATACAGTTACTTCAATCTTTTTCTTCAGGACATTTGCAGATAAAAACTACTGGTCTATCTTGGAGCTCCTTTTTACAATGATCCAATACCTAATACACAGTATTTTTCAGAACACTGACATTACCATTTGGTGTTACTAATGTAATCCATCATAAGCTAGATAGAAACCTCACTTTTAGTTTAATAATGGAACAATTACCAATCCAAATAAATAAAATGGACATGTCTATATCACCTATATCTTTCCAGACATTGTGCAGGAACTTAAGTGAAGAAAATGTAAGAAATTTATATTTTGTATTCCTATGAGCCTGGTTTTAGAAAGAAAATTTCTGCCTTTCATTTTCAGTCTTAGAAAAAGAAAACTTGGGCCGGCGCCGCGGCTCACTAGGCTAATCCTCCACCTGCGGCGCCAGCACACAGTGTTCTAGTCCTGGTTGGGGCACTGGTTCTGTCCCGGTTGCTCCTCTTCCAGTCCAGCTCTCTGCTGTGGCCTGAAAGTGCAGTGGAGGATGGCCCAAATGCTTGGGCCCTGCACCCCATGGGAGACCAGGAGAAGCATCTGGCTCCTGGCTTCGGATCAGCGCGGTACGCCGGCTGCAGCGGCCATTGTGGGGTTACCCAACAGAAAAAGGAAGACCTTTCTCTCTGTCTCTCTCTCACTGTCCACTCTGCCTGTCAAAAATAAATAAATAAATAGATTTAAAAAAAAAGAAAAAGAAAACTTGTCTACAGAAGACATAAGCCACATTACTATTAGAATTCCAACACAGCAATATATAGACTTTATTACATCATTTTGATCAGAGGATTATGTATTGTAAATTCTACACTGCTCATCTTTGTGGAAACACACACTCAATTGTCTTTTTAAAATAAGAAAAAAATGGCCGGCGCCGTGGCTCACTAGGCTAATCCTCCGCCTTGCGGCGCCGGCACAGCGGGTTCTAGTCCCTGTCAGGGCGCTGGATTCTGTCCCGGTTGCCCCTCTTCCAGGCCAGCTCTCTGCTGTGGCCAGGGAGTGCAGTGGAGGATGGCCCAAGTGCTTGGGCCCTGCACCCCATGGGAGACCAGGATAAGTACCTGGCTCCTGCCATCGGATTGGCGCTGGTTGCAGTGCGCTGGCTGTGGCGGCCATTGGAGGGTGAACCAACGGCAAAGGAAGACCTTTCTCTCTGTCTCTCTCTCTCTCTGTCCACTCCTGCCTGTCATAAAAAAAAAAAAAAAATTCTGATAGGTTTCCAAAAGATCCTGAAGATAATTTGGTAGTTTTCAAATATTTATGTATGTTATATATTTTTAAATTAACAGTAAGAATCCTGCATATTTAAAAGTGACATCTATTTTCAAAGTTACTTCCAGAAATGTGGATTTTTACTCTATTAAAATTGAAACTGGGGCTGGCGCTACAGTGCAGCAGGTTAACATCCTGGCCTAAAGTGCCGGCATCCCATATGGGCACCGGTTCAAGTCCTGGATGCTCCACTTCCAATCCAGCTCTCTGCTATGGCCTGGGAAAGCAGTAGAAGATGGCCCAAGTCCTTGGGCCCCTGCCACGTGGGAGACCTGGAAGAAGCTCCTGGCTCCTGGCTTCAGATTGGCATGTTCCGGCCATTGTGGCTAATTGGGGAGTGAACCATCGGATGGAAGACCTCTCTCTCTCTCTCTCTCTCTAGCTCTCTCTGCCTCTCTTCTCTCTATGTAACTCTTTCAAATAAATAAATATATCTTTAAAAATATTGAAGCTACATGAATAATGGTTTTTTCTTCAATGCTGAGTTTTAGAGTTGAAAAGCATGTTGTTTCCACCCTTAAAATTAAAAAAAAAAATAAAAAAAGAACCAAGTTAAGTAAGATGAATAAGCTCTAGGGATCTGCCATATAACATTGTACCTGTAGTCAACAATAAGGCAAGGTGCACTTAAAAATTCATTAAGTAACAGCCACTCTACTTAGTGGTTAAGATGCTGTTAAGATGCCTGTATCCCACCAAACTCTGGCTCTAACTCAAGTGTCTTGCTAATGTGTACTCTGGCAGGCAGCACTAATGGCTCTAGTAATTGATTTTGTGCCACTCCCATGCCATGGAAGACCTGGACTGAGTTCTCAGCCCCTGGGTTTGTCCCCAGTCCAATCCTAGCCAGTAGATTTTTGGGAGTGAAAACTAGCTCACTAGCTCACTTGCTCTCTCTTTCTGTCTCTCCCTCCCTCCCTCCCTCTGTTTCTCTGCCTCTCAAATAAGTTAATAAATAAATAAAAAGTGTTAAAAAGGGTCAAGAGTACAGATCTCATGTTAAATGTTCTTATTAAATAAAGTGCCAGACCAATTTCTAATTATATATTTTTGAAATTCCAGGGAGCTGAGGTCGTTGGTCCTAAATCTAAGGAGAGATCTTGACTACGGGGAAGAGATAGGAGATGAACTGGCCCTCACTTAGGATAGACACAATTGGGCACTGATAAGAATAATTTAGGTGGAATTGATGACAAATTGGTAAAAGTCATATATGACCCAGTAATACAATGAATTCCACGGAGGCATCAGAAATTTGGTGAGTCCATATGATACTGAACAGCAGGGAGGTCACTGTGTGAGCCCCCCCCCCCACAGTCTCAGGAATGTCCTTGGCTTCAGAGAGTGATAGAAATCAATTATGAGCAACCAAGCTGAAAGCAAGAGAATTTTATTAAAGAAAGCAGCAAAGAACAAGCCTCTCCACAGACAGAGCAGTCCCATGTGTGGTGGAGGTTCCAGATTTATGGGGTCCAAGCAATGCACATAACTATCTAGATGGAATGTTCATCTTATTTCTGGGTAAGGGGCCACAACTTCCAGGAATTCTTTCTTTGTATAATCACTTCTGTGGATTTCCATGGCAATTGTAAACTCATGGCATGAGGGGGAGTGACTTTTACTGACAGTGCTTTATAGTGAGGCTATATTGAGGATCTAGGTCTCTTTGATATCAGACTACTTACAATCTTGGTTTCAGGTAATTTGAACCAGTTACTCCCCTTAAATTTTGGCTTTTTTTTTTTTTTTTGGCCCACTTCTTGGTGGGTGGAGCTAGGGCTTTCCACGTAATATCTCATGTAATATCTTGCATGTTCTTTCTCCACAAAGGCCACCAGGAGGTCACAGAAAATATTGGAGACAGCTCCAAGAAATATCCATTATAGTGCAAGACAATGGGAGAAAAGCAAAAAAAAACAAAAACAAACAAAAAAAACATTCTAGTCTAGCCATAACAAAAAAAACAAAAAACAAAAAACATATGAATCTGCATTAATCTGTGGGGGTGAAAGGCAGCAAACACTGCTGGTCTTTGGGAACTGGTGAACCATCATGGAATTTAGGCTAATGCAACTGTATAGAAGCTCTGCTTCTGGAGAAGGAGATTATGCATGGAGCCTACAACTAAAACTTTGAGAGAGATAAGATATACAAGAGGGTACATCCCTGGCACTCATTCATAACAATACTACCATCTCTATTTCCAATCCAAGATGAGAAGCTTTGAACAACAATTAACAGAAGAATACAGCTGAGGTAGAACAAGATAGCAGTAAATGTGCGAAGTAATTCTTTCTGAGTCACATAAAAAAAAGAGAAACTAAAAATAAGATTCTAAGAGACATTGCTTTGGCAAACCACTTCCTATTCTAGACACAAGTTGTCTTTATAGGAATTTGAAGGCTATATGCCCTGACAGGAATCACAGCAACAACAAATCTCAAACTCAGGCAAACTTCTAGTAAGATTAACAAAACATGCCTTAATGTGCCAGCAGAATAAATATAGTGTTCCCATATAAGCAAAATACCATTTTTCTCAATTTGTGCATTTCCCCATTTGCAATTTGGCAGGAAGACTTTTAAAGAAAAAAGGGAAGTTGGGGGAGGTTAGAGAAGATAATTGGCCTAGTTAATTGTCAGGCAGGTTTCCAGTGTTGATTCTAATAGTCATCCTGATGCCAATTACATGGAGGTTACTTTGACATGAAGCATAGCTGTTTTGGACTGATGGTCATAAATTCCTTCCTTATCTGGGGTCTGCCATTTTAGCCATTTCCCTACATTTGGATCTGGAAATTCTTAGGCAAGCAGTATTCATTTGTTGAACAAACATTCTGATTAGTCACAAGATTATCAGTTAACTTTTGTTAATTAGAATGCAAAAAGGGAACGGATTGAACAATTCCCACTGCTGATTACTCATTCTGTATGTGGAGTAGGAGTGTTGACTATTCTGGCTACTTCTTGAATGAGAGCTAAGTGAGGGTTTTTGATAGGAAAGGTTTTGACATGGTAAAATACATATTCTTTACTTTTCCCCTTTAAGGGAGAGCAGACAAAAGACATTTGTTTGGCTGCTAGTTTAGATGTTTGTTAACAAAGTGTCTATATACACAGCTAGTGACTCTAACCCCCAACTAAAATTCTAATACTGATATCAAGAGTGTTAATCCTTACTGTAAAATTCCTTCAAAAATGGACCTGATGCCAGATAGCATCCAGGAGAATAAATTTGAAAACGACTCTCCAGCCTCTTGGAAGAGAGGGTGTTTGCTTAATGAGAGTCTATTGGAGCAGGTGGCCAGTCTCTTAATTTTTTGCACATTCAATTATATTTGGGATTGTTATGGGTGAAATGGTGGCGGAAAAATATTACCTCTGACTTTGTCTCACACGGAAGAAGAATCTCCAAGAAGACAAGACAGAGAGAAAGCATTTAAAAGCAAGATTTATTAGAGTCAGAGACCTCCAGCCAGAGTGGCCTGGAGAGGGGCTCCAAGAGAGGAAAAACCCAAAGGCGTTGGTGGTCCTGGAGTTTTTAAGCACAATTTTGGGGAAGAAGAAAACTTATCAGCTTGACATACAGTTACAAGATGGGGACAAACCCATCAAAAGACCTGATTTGTAATCTTTTTTACCCTGTCTGGCTTGCTCATGATAAAACAATAGAGCCTAATTTGCTTTACCGGTAAACTTGGAGCTCAAAAGGATGGCATCATCAGTCCCTTGCTATTCTCATGATAAGACTGGAAGCTCTTGAGGAATGGGGCAGGCACTTTTTATCTTGCTAAAGGTAACTTTTGGGGGAAGCAAGCATTCTGCACCCTTAATTTTCACTAGGACCACCCTGACTGCCTATTAACCCTTCTGACTCCTCACAGGATGAAGAGTTAACATAAACAAAGCATGAATTATTGGCCTCCATACAGACCAGACACCACCCTCTTCTGATAGAGTATAGTTTAAGGCTATCTTATTGTGGGGAGTTAGGCTAATAGGCAGTTAGGTCAACTTTCTGTCAGAATGAGAAAAGGGGCAGAGTCCCTTTAAGAGTGGACAAAGTGCTTGCTTCTTCCCAGAGTATGCCTTTAGCAATATTTAGTTGTAGACTACACAGGATTATCAATTTCAGCCCTCATGAGTTTTTTGTTTTATCATGAGAGCAGTCTAGACAGGATTAGAAATTCCAGCCCTCTGATCGATTGCTAGCTTTGCCTTCTGAGTAGCTGTTATTCTTCTCCTCCTCTAATTGGTTAAATCTAGGTAGATTGGTTACATCTAGGTAGCCACTTTTGTGAATAAAAGAGCCAGTACTCAGAGGCTTTCCTGGCAACTCCTCCCTTGGATCTCGCCTCCTGACTGCTACAACAGGAGGTTTCTCACTTCAATAAATCTTGCTTTGCTCACTGTCCCTGTCCACATAGAAATTATTGTTTGATGTGAGACAAGAACCCTGATCACCTTAATTATCCCATAATACTATCATCTAAAACTTCCTTAACTAGAGAATTGAAGGATTTTTATGTTTGTAAGCTGAGTTAGCAGTGTTAACAGGTAAAACAGCAGTGGGGAAAAGATTATCTCTGTTCTTTGTCTCACACAGAAGAATTTCCATGGAGACAAGGCAGAGACAAAAGCAAGATTTATCCAAGTCAGAAATCTCCAGCCAGAGTGGCCTGGAGGGGGGCTCCAAGAGAGGCAAAAACCCAAAAGGGCTGATGGTAGTGAGGTTTTTAAGCATAATTTTGAGGGAAAAAAACTGACCCTCAGCTAGCAATCAGTGACAAGGCAAGGACAAAACCTTTTAGAAAAAGGCCTGATTTGTCATCTTATTTGCCCTGTCTGGCTGCTCATGATAAAACAAAAGAGCCATCAGAAGGGTGGAATCACCACTCCCTTGCTGTTTTCATAATATTAGAAGCTCTCAAGGAGTGGGGCAGGCACTTTTTTTTTTTTTTTTTTTTTTTCTAAAAGCAGCTTTTGGGGAGGCCAGTAAGGTTGCTTTGCGGGTTAAGCCGCAACCTGCAGTGCCAGCATCCCATGTGGGCACTGGTCCCAGCTGCTCCACTTCCAATCCAGCTCTCTGCTATGGCCTGGGAAAGCAGTAGAAGATGGCTCAAGTCCTTGGACCCCTGCACCCGCATGGGAAGACCCAGAGGAAGCTCCTGGCTCCTTGCTTCGGATTAGCACAGCTCCAGCCATTGCAGCCAACTGGGGAGTGAACTAGTGGATGGAATAACTCTCTCTCTCTGTGTATCTCTGACTTTCAAAGTGACAATTTTACTTATACACTAAAAGGCTGATAGCCCTTAAAATCAGTTGTTCTGTGCATATTTTTAAATATTTCAATGCTGCAAATTGTATTGCAATATGAAGACTACAGATTTTTAATAAATTTCTGAAAATAATCACAATGCCATGAGAAAGAAAAGTACTTACAGTTTTTTAATTTTGTGGGAATTCAGTAGGAAAAAAGGTAAATATTTTTAGCTTTGCTTTCACAAATATACCATACTTAAGTGTTGCAAACCCTAGAAATCTCAGGAAAATATTTAAGCTTAAAAGATAAAACATTTCAGTATAGAAACAATATTATAAACAAAAGACTAGAAACTTTGAAAATTCACCAGATCATTGAGTCATGTGTAATTACTTCTTATATTTTTTAATTACTTCTTGTCTTGTTCGCTTTCCTTTAGCAATTTATTTATCAGAGTTCTTGAAAATTCTTGTTAGTACATACACTGATCTACTGTCAGAAACCTGCATTTACAATTTTTAAAGAGTATTTTCTGATTGTAAATGTTTCCAGAGAAGAACAAGAGCTGTGAATGACAAAAGACTTGAAATCACCATGATTAAAATTTGGATGACAGTCCAGCAATCTACCAGGAGATTTCATTATTTTCATTGCATACAGCAATGAAAAGCACAGCAGGGTTTTACAAACTACTGCTTCCTTTTGGGCCTCTGAGTCTGTGATGGGAAGGGAAATCTGAAAGATCTTTTAAAGGCCCCAGGCCCTTTTTAATTAAGGTAACAAACAAGACTGTAGTCATGTATCAGGATGAGCAGACTTTTATAAATATAACTTCCAAAATATTTACATCAATAATATACCTGTATAAATATAACTTGAAGTAGCATGATTTTATAACTTCACAAAGCTTTCTGTACAATCTAAGTAAGCCTAATTAGTTATTATCTATACATGATGACAGTTACATCGTTTGAGCATCTCCAGGGCCCCTGTCTGGAAGTCTCAAAGTTAAAAGACTTAATTTTAAACTTCGATTTTGAGAAATCCTGATAAAAATATCAAATGCTTTAGAAAAAGTTGAACAAAACAGAATCCTTCATCATTATAAAAAATATATATTATATAATATATTACATATATATTATATAATTTTATATTATAAAAATTCATTTACCCATGGTGCTTTAGTTATACAATAGATTTAATTAAAATTATAAATATTAAATATTTAAATATTTTTAAAACTGTTATAAAATATTAAAATTCAGGTTTATTTATTTTTTTTGAAAGGCAGAGTTACAGAGAGAGAAAGAGAAGTAGAGACAGAGACAGTGGTCTTCCCTCTGCTGGTTCACTACTCCCTAAACGGCTGCAAAGGCTAGGGCCAGGCCGGGCTGAAGCCAGGATGCCAGAATTTTATTTAGGTCTTCCACATTAGTAGCAGGGCTAAAGCACTTGGACCATCTTCCACTGCTTCCCTAGGTGCATTAGTGGGAAGCTGGATCAAAAGTGGAGTAGCGAGACTTGAATTAGTGCTCCTATGGGTTGTTAGCAGCAGAGGTTGCAGCTAAACTATCTACAAAACTCAGTTTTTCAAGCACTCAAAACCCAGTAAAGACAGGAGAGAAAACAAGAGATTATTTTGACACAACAGAAAATTTCATTTTCTTGGTTAATTACCAAAAGGTGAGAAAAATCTCTTATAATGTATTTCCCTTTACAGGAAGCTCATTCAGATAACTTGGAAGTCAAATCTGATGGGAAAGTATATTTAGACACTGGTATAGCATGTGGTCAAAGAATAAAGAGCAAGTTATCTCATTATCCTATGCTTCTGTGATAAATGTTTTTAGTGTCAGGTCATAACCAGTGAGGAGAAAAGAGCTTGCAGTATGAGGAGGCAGATGGGCCAACTGGCAGTTAGGTCAGTCCCAGTCAGAATGAGGAAAAGGGGAAGTCAGTTTAAGATGGTGGGAAATGCTGGCTTCCCCTTCACAAGCTACCTTTAGCAAGATGAAAGTGCCTATCCCACTCCTTTGAGTTTCCAGTTTTACCATGAGAATAGCAAGGAAATAGTGATTCTATCCTTCTGAGTTTTCAGTTTATCCTTTTGATAGCTTCTTTGTTTTATCAGGAGCAAACTAGACAGGACAGACAGGATTAGAAATCCAGCCTTTTGATGGGTTTTGTTCCTGCCTTCTAACTGATTGTAAACTGCTGTTCTGTTCTGTTTGTTTGTTTTGTTTTGTTTTCACTCAAAATTGTGCTTAAAAGAGTCAACCCATCACAGTTTCTCAGGTCTTTCTTTTTTGGAGCCCACCTCCTGACTGCTGCAGCAGGAGGTTTCTGACTTAAATAAATCTTGCTTTGCTCACGGCCTTGTCCTCATAGAAATTCTTTTGCCTGCGACAAAGAACCGAGGTCCTAACAACAAGGCATGGTGAGAAAGGTGAGGGAGTCATCAATTAAATGGAAACTGTAGAGATAAGCTGCAGTTCAAAAGATGGTTGAAAATACTAACAAACATTTCAAAACTAAAGATCAAGGCTGGCACCATGGTTCACTTGGCTAATCCTACCCCTGCGGCGCCGGCACCCTGGGTTCTAGTCCAGGTTGGGGAGCCAGATTCTGTCCCAGTTGCTCCTTCCAGTCCAGCTCTCTGCTGTGGCCCAGAAGGGCAGTGGAGGATGGCGCAAGTGCTTGGGCCCTGCACCCGCATGGGAGACCAGGAGGAAGCACCTGGCTCCTGGCTTAGGATCAGTGCAGCGCACTGGCCTTGGCAGCCATTTGGGGGGTGAACCAACGGAAAAAGGAAGACCTTTCTCTCTGTCTCACTCTCACTGTCTAACTCTGCCTGTCAAAAAAAAAAAAAAAAAAACTAAAAATCAAAACCTCATGCAAATATTTATTAACATATCAATATTTTAAGAAAAGCTTGTTGCTTTACCACAAGGGACCAATTTCTAGTTTTTTGTCAGTGTACCTTTGGAGTGAGAGAGATTGGGTTTAATGTTTATTCCAGGCTCTTGCCATGCATATCAAGAGGAATTCTTTTTTTTATTTTTTTATTTTTTTATTTTTTGACAGGGAGAGTGGACAGTGAGAGAGAGAGAGACCGAGAGAAAGGTCTTCCTTTGCCGTTGGTTCACCCCCCAATGGCCCCTTCGGCCGGCACACTGTGCTGATCCAAAGCCAGGAGCCAGGTGCTTCTCCTGGTCTCCCATGCGGGTGCAGGGCCCAAGGACTTGGGCCATCTTCCACTGCACTCCCTGGCCACAGCAGAGAGCTGGCCTGGAAGAGGGGCAACCAGGACAGAATCCGGCACCCTGACCGGGACTAGAACCCGGGGTGCCGGCGCCGCAAGGGGGAGGATTAGCCTAGTGAGCTGCGGCGCCGGCCAAGAGGAATTCTTAATGCTGGCATATATAAGACACACACGAGCATAGGTGGGGAGTAGGCCAGAAGGAAAAATGGGGAGGGGAGGGGAAGTGGAGAGAGAGTACCTCAGCACCTTCTCCAGTTGTAGTCAGCAGAGAAGAGAGTTGTAGCTTCCTTTAGAAAGTCAGAAGGGGGAGTGGCTCTGTAAATACATATTTACACATGCAAATAATAGCCACTCCCCTCCAAGTCCCAGGTGAAGGAGATACAACCCAGGAAGGCACAGATCCACTGACAGGTGGGTATATGGGGTTAGGGTGGGGTGGCTTCCAGCTCAGCAAACCTAGCTACCTATCTGCCTTATCCCATACCATCTTTTACATTAAAGCTCATTTTTTTTTTTGGACAGGCAGAGTGGACAGTGAGAGAGAGACAGAGAGAAAGGTCTTCCTTTTCCTTTTCCGTTGGTTCACCCTCCAATGGCCGCCGTGGCCAGTGCGCTGCGGCCAGTGCACCGCGCTGATCCGAAGCCAGGAACCAGGTGCTTCTCCTGGTCTCCCATGGGGTGCAGGGCCCAAGCACTTGGGCCATCCTCCACTGCACTCCCGGGCCACAGCAGAGAGCTGGCCTGGAAGAGGAGCAACCAGGACAGAATCTGGCACCCTGACCGGGACTAGAACCTGGGGTGCTGGCACCACAGGCCAAGGATTAGCCAAGTGAGCCGCAGCGCTGACAAAGCTCAATTTTTTGAAATTCATGTAAACAATTCCTTTCTAATCTCAGCCAACCTTATCTCACAGAAAACTTATTTCTACAAAACTACAAATTCTTTGTATTCCAAATTCAGTTATTTGTCATACTTTTCCTCTTTTTCTCTGTGGAACAAAAGCCATTTTCTCTTTTTTCCCTCTTAACTGAAACATATGAGTCATACCTCATAGTCTCACCAAAAACACATTCTCATTTCTCTCTCTCCTACCCACTTGTTCCTTTCATGTACATTTTGAAATAATCCTTTACAAATCTCAAAATTAAGAGAAAAATTTTAAATGAAAATTCATATAGAATTTCAACTTACTTTAAAGTAGTCTTGAATTGTTTGCCATATATCAACAATCAATGAAAACAGTCATTAATAAATTCAAGAATATTATCTTTTCATAGAATTTAAGAAGCAAAGGGTTTTTAAATTTGTATTTAGAAATATTTATTTCATTTGCATTTTGGAAATTTACTTTTAACAAATATTCTTAGGTTACTTAATGAAAACTGAGATATTAAACAATTATAGTCATCATTTAAAAGTTAAATTGTTATGCTTGATACACAAAATATGTATTGTACTTTCACCTAGTCTTAGGCTAAATTTATATTTTTATGATCTTAGACATCTAACAGGTATATAGAATCCTTCTTGGCCAGCAAACCTAGGCACAAATATATGTTAACAAATTTGAAAACATCTTTATTTTATTTTTACCAGCAAATTTAAAATCACTTATTTATCAAAGATTTATATAAGTCAGGTGAACCAAAAGACATTTGGGTTAATAGTTTATGAGAGTTCTTGGCCAGCGCCGCGGTTCAATAATCCTCCACCTAGCGGTGCCGGCACCCCGGGTTCTAGTCCCGGTCAGGGTGCCGGATTCTGTCCCGGTTGCCCCTCTTCCAGGCCAGCTCTCTGCTGTGGCCCGGGAAGGCAGTGGAGGATGGCCTAAGTGCTTGGGCCCTGCACCCGCATGGGAGACCAGGAGAAGCACCTGGCTCCTGCCATCGGATCAGCGCGGTGCGCCGGCCGCAGCACGCCAGCCGCAGCGGCCATTGGAGGGTGAACCAACGGCAAAAAGGAAGACCTTTCTCTCTGTCTCTCTCTCTCTCACTATCCATTCTGCCTGTCAAAAAAAAAAAAGTTTATGAGAGTTCTCATTTATTTCTAACTAAATTAAATTAAAAATCTCTTAAAAGAATTCTCTACCATGTTGATACAGCATAAACATGTATACATATATTAAGTATAACAATATCACAAGACAAAAAGTAAAGCAGTTCATATAGCAGATTTGTTTTCAGATTGGAGGATTTTAATGTCACGTGACTAAATTTGTGGTAAAGGACACATCATAACCACGTAGAATGAGTCCCATTTAAGAAACAGATATTCTGGGGCCAGTGTTGTGGCATAGCAGTTTGGGCATCCACCTTCAACGGCAGCATCCCATATGGGCACTGATTTATGTCCCAGCTGCTCCACTTCCTTTTTCAGTAATACATTTTTTTATTTATATAAGGTGAATAAATTTAATGTGTTTCATACATACAGATTTAGGAGCATAGTGATACTTCCCACCTTACTCTCCCTCCCACCCTTTCACTCTTCCTCCTTCCTTACTTATTTTTTTAATTTTTACAATGATATACTTTCAATTTATTCTATAATCATAAGCTTAACCCTCCACTAAATAAGGAATTCAGCAAATAACAATAAGAAAAAAAAAACACTGTTCCACAACAGTAGAGACAGGGGCTGTAAACAATAATTAAATATCTAAATGTCAATTTTGCTTATATACATTACTCTATATAGTTCTCTATTAGTTACCACAAATCAAGGAAAACATGATATTTTCTGTGTGGGAATGGGTTATTTCACTAAGTATAATGGTTTCCAGAAGCATCCATTTTGTTGCAAAAGACAGGATTTCATTCTTTTTTTATAACTGAGTAGTATTCCATAGTGTATATGTACCATGTTTTCTTTATTCAGTCATCAGTTGATGGACATCTCATTTAATTGCATATCTTAGCTATTATGAATTGAGCTACAATAAACATGGGGGTACAGATAACTATTTCATATGCTGATTTTATTTCCTTTGGGTAAGCAGCTTGTTTTTTAATCTTTTATTCTGTTTTTACAATTACCATTAATTGATTAGAATTGCTTCTTATTCTTAGTAACCGTACTTTTTAGTGAGAACTGAGTAAGCCATTTTAAATTGTTATATAGCAGTATCTCAACTGGAACCTGCAAGAAAAAATTGATACTTGAACATTTAGTTTTCTTTTTATTTTTTTTAAAGATTTTATTTATTTATTTGAGAGGTAGAGTTACAGACAGTGAGAGGAAGAGACAGAGAGGAAGTTCTTCCTTCCGCTGGTTCACTCCCCAGATGGCCGCAACAGCCGGAGTTGCGCCTATCCAAAGCCAGGAGCCAGGAGCTTCATCCCAATCTTCCACGCGGGTGTAGGGGCCCAAGGGCTCAGACCATCCTCCACTGCTATCCCAGGCCACAGCAGAGAGCTGGATTGGAAGAGGAGCAGCCAGGACTAGAACTGGTGTCCATATGGAATGCTGACACCACAGGCAGAGGATTAACCTACTGCACCATGGTGCCAGCCCCAACATTTAGTTTTTTTTTTTAACTTTTATTTAATGAATATAAATTTCCAAAGTACAGCTTATGGATTACAATGGCTTTTTCCCCCCCATAACTTCCCTCCCACCAGCAACCCTCCCCTCTCCCGCTCCCATTCCCCTTCCATTCACATGAAGATTCATTTTCAATTATCTTTATATGCAGAAGATCAATTTAGCATATATTAAGTAAAGATTTCAACAGTTTGCACCCACACAGAAACACAAAGCATAAAATACTGTTTGAGTACTAGTTATAGCATTAATTCACAATGTACAGCACATTTAGGACAGAGATCCTTCATGGCGACATGGCGAGTAAGTGCACAGTGACTCCTGTTGTTGACTTAACAAATTGACACTCTTGTTTATGGCCTCAGTAATCACCCTAGGCTCTTGTCATGAGTTGCCAAGGCTATGGAGGCCTTTTGAGTTCGCCAACTCTGATCTTATTCAGACAAGGTCATAGTCAAAGTGGAAGTTCTTTCCTCCCTTCAGAGAAAGGTACCTCCTTCTTTGATGACCTGTTCTTTCCACTGGAATCTCACTTGCAGAGATTGTTTGTTTGTTTGTTTGTTTGTTTTTGCCAGTGTCTTGGCTTTCTATGTTTCAAAATCACTCTAGTCCCAGTAAAGGAGTTTAATGTTTTCACATGTGGGGAAAATTATGTCTTAATTTTAGATCCTTTAATTGTCACTCTAATATTTAGAGAAATGCTTTTTGTTGAATTATTATGAGTCTTGTTTTCCACTGTCATCTGTACTAGCACCTTCTGTGGAAAATTGACTGGCTTTAAAAGATCAAGGGGAGCTGCTGTGTCTCCTCATTATTTAGAATCTAACATATACACAGGCATTAGAGTAATATAATTTTTCTTAGTAATGGCTCATATCTATAAGTTGTTACAATTCGTTAGGATAGGACTTAGAGGCTTTTTGATGGATTTAAAATCATGTAGCCCATATTTTACCAAACAGAAAGATATTCTTACAGAAATAGAATACACTCCAAAAACTCCTCATTGCTGGGGACTGGAAAAAAACAGATGTAGACTCTTATTTCCCACCAACTGATATCAGAAACAAATAACCCAAGCTCTTTCCAAATGGCACAAAGTCCAAACTGTGGAGAAAAAATTCCTAGTGTGCACCTAGTTTGACTCACCCAATCTTGGAGCATGTTGACACTGTGAAGTATCACTTCCTTGCACCAACAAATATTTATAGGCTTTATAGGCCACGAATGCCACAGCAGGAAAGAGGACGCTCATTAGTGGCTCAGATGTGCTTGAAAGTCCCAACATGGAGTCAGCTGATTTACAAGAGTAGTCTGTCTTTCTCCAGTAGAGCAACAGCTAGACTGTTTGGAGTGTGCTTAACCTCCTGTCCAGCTTGCCAGCTGATGCTAGGAAATTAGGCTCAGAGAGCTTGCCACTGGATGGCCAATTCACCAGAGGAAAGTTGATGAAAACAAACAGGTTTATTCAAAAGGCTAGCAGTCTTGAGGGAAAAGCATACATCTTTGGTCTCAAAAGTGCTTTTCTCAATTTGCAAGTTAGCAGAACTCTTAAAGAAGAAAAGGATATTGGGGGAGGTTAGGGGTGATACTAGATCTACTTCATTGATTATCAGACAGGTTTCCCTGGGTTGGTTCTAATAGTTATCCTGATGCCAATTAAATGCCTTTACCTGCTGTGCCACAGCACTGGCCCCTAATTAATATCAATTATTATTCTATAGTATCATCACAAACCTGAGGTAGCTAAATCTGAATCATTGTTCCCCGGGAAAACTCAGAGTTAGATTCCCGCACACTTCTGGAAATCTAACATTTTATCTACCCCTCAGTACACAGCCTGGCTTAATGTGCGTATTTAATAGGTATTGTTGATTCATCAGCGTGGAACTCATGGACCACAGCGCTGCAGCTCATGCTTGAATGAACCTTATCTGGCATGTGTCGGTTTCTCCGAAAGTCTTATCACAGCCGTTTTGTACATAGGAACAAAACAATTCAGGACTATACTTGTGGGCCATTTTAAGCAGTGAAATCACCACGAAAAAGCGCAAAAATTTGAAAAAATTGTGACACTAACATTAAAAGCATCTTTGTTTACAATGTGAAATCTGAAACAAGAAGGTCTTGTTCAATCTCAGCTAGGTCCATGAGTGCCAGGGAATAAATACTGGGCTATTCCCTGAATGTCCGTAAGTGACTGCAAAATTATGTCAAGTACTGATTTTGAATTACAAATTAACTTCAGTTAGTAGATGAATTCACAAATAAGGACTCTGTACAAAGATTAGATAGGACCAGAGGGCTCTTAGTTTCTTGAGGGTTCTGATACTCTCTAACTCTAAAATATAACTTGAGACCTTGAGACCAGTTAGTAGTGTATATCCAATTTGCTACTGATTTCTCCACTGTTTATTCCCAGGTTCTAACTAGAAATTTAAATTTTTGAAATGTTATCAACATTAGCATGAAATATTTTGACCTTTATTTAACTAATGGTATTTTAATCATTTACAAATTAAACTATATCACAGAGAAACTATGAAGTAGAAATCATTTCCTGCAAATGTTGATTTTATATATAATTTGAACTAAATCCTAGTGATTTATCAAAAAGAAAAAATGTACACCTACAATAGGTTAAGATTAAAGAGTTCCTTATCCTACTTTTAAAGGTCAATATTATTATTTATCCATATAACAAAACTGTGGCCAATCAGAGGGATTGGTTAAGACCCATAGGTTAGATTTTAAAATGGATCAGTACAGCAGAAAACATACAAATGACTATGAAATATAAGAATTCAGAAAGTCATGAGGAATTTATTTTTGAAAGATACCCAGTAAAATAAAGTCTATATTTATCCAAATGTTTAAGGTTTACTACAAACCCTTAAGAGTATATCAATCCTAGGGGTCGGCGCTGTGGCGTAGTGGGTAAAGCTGCCGCCTGCAGTGCTGGCATCCCATATGGACGCTAGTTTGAGACCCGGCTGCTCCACTTCCAATCCAGCTCTCTGCTGTGGCCTGGGAAAGCAGTGGAAGATGGCCCAAGTGCTTGGGCCCCTGTACCCGTGTGGGAGACCTGGAAGAAGCTCCTGGCTCCTGCCTTTGGATTGGCACAGCTCCGGCTGTTGTGGCCATCTGGGGAGTGAATCAGCAGATGGAAGACCTCTCTCTTTCTCTCTCTCTTTCTGCATCTCCTTCTCTCTCTGTGTAACTCTGCCTTTCAAATAAATAAATAAATCTTTTAAAAAAGTGTATATCAATCCTAGAAAATGCTCCTGATCATTGCTAAAGACAGAATTTCCTTAATCAAAATGAAATATTATACTGCAGAGTAGTGGAAAACAATAAAGCATAGATAGCAAGGAACCAAAAAATGTGGGAAAGAAATATGCACAGATAATACAAATTAATTTCATTTTAATTTGTTTGGTAATGACTTAATGAAAGTATGAGCAAATACTTATTTTTGTACCATAACTGGATTTTGCTTAAATTCCAACTAGATAAATGAGTACCAGCAATTTACATCCTGCCAAACCCCGGTTATGGAAGTGTTATATCATGGTTTCCATTACTTTCTGAATGCCAGCCAGTGCCATCACTTCTGAATGCCAGTATCAAGAGTTTACTTAGCAGAGACAGGTCTGTTTAAGGTTATACTCTGGATACTGATGATATATTATCTTAGTAGTCATCAATTTCCCAGGCAAAGACTCACCTTTTTGTATGACTCTGACTATGATTTATTGCTAATCATATTTACAATTGAATTTACTTATCACTTTGAACTTCAAGTCAGAACTGGGATGTACACTACCTACACAACACATATATCTTTCCCCTGAGCATATATACATTTCATCACTTCAGATCTTGTGAAATAAATTTCTTACCATAAAATCATGACTTTTATTATACTGTGTGTGTATATATATATGTAAAATCTGTAGAAGAAATACATTACTTTAGTCAAAATAAAATAATTTCACTTCAGTGTTCTTATTCAAAGTTCTGCCTTCCATCTCTGTATCTAATTCAACAGTGTTGTCAGTTCATCTTCTGAATAATTATCAGTGTTTATAATTTCCTCTTGGGGATAATGCAATATCTGCAAAATATAAACATTAGTTTTATTGCTGCTAATATGTTTAAAATAAAAAGTAGCATTACTAAAGAATCCAAATCCTTTAGTTATTATTAGTTTATCAAAACCACTATTAAAAATAAATTATAAGTTGCAATCACACTATAACTATTTTACCTCAAAAGAAATAAACTTCTCTATTAAATACACAGTTTACTTTCAAAAAAGACACACAAATGTGTGTTTAACACTCTCCCTTTCACCCCACTTCCTTCTCAAATATTAATAAAATAATGCAATAACAATAATGTGATATGACAACATTGGTGATTTCTGTGAGTGTCAACATCACAGATACTACAAATAATACTATAGTATGTTCACAACAATCATTATGGAAGGAAAAGTAGAAACTCAATGAGTTGTTAGAATAAAATTGCAATTTTCCAATTCACATTTTTCTGGATAGCCTGAGTTATAACCATGTTCCCTTTGAGGGTATGCCATCCCCAGGTTAAGAATCTCTTGTGGGGGCCGGCACTGTGGTGCAGCGGATTAAAGCCCTGGCCTGAAGCACCAGCATCCCATATGGGCGCCAGTTCTAGTCCCGGCTGCTCCACTTCCAATCCAGCTCTCTGCTATGGCCTGGGATAGCAGTAGAGGATGGCCCAAGTCCTTGGGCCCCTGCACCCACGCGGGAGACCCAGAAGAAGCTCCTGGCTCCTGGCTTCGGATCAGCGCAGCTCCAGCCATTGCGCCCATCTGGGGAGTGAACCAGCAGATGGAAGACCTCTCTCTGTCTCTACCTCTCTCTATAACTCTGTATTTCAAATAAATAAAAATAAATCTTTAAAAAAAAAAAAAGAATCTCTGGGGTATTGGAAATTTCCCATGAGACCTGATGGTAATTTACCAGGGTTTCTGAAGGTATCAGATTTGGACAGCTGTTTCTTTCAAGTTCTCTTTTTCTTTATTTTAAAATATTCCAATAATATGGAAAAGTATAAGGAACTGTTCAATGAAAACACATAGATTTAACAATTTCTAACATTCAGCCATATTTTCTTCATATATAAGTATTGTATATACATAAGTGTACACATACACAACAAATTTATGAAGAAATGCTCAATGTCATTAATGATCAGGAAATTGCAAATCACAGCCACAATGAAGTATGATCTCAGTTCAGCTAGAATGGCTGTTATCAAAAGGATAGCAAGTGCTGGTGAGGATTTGGAGAAAAGGAAGTGCTTGCACATTGTTGGTGGAAATATAAATTTGTATAGCCATTATGGAAGACAGTATGGAGGTTCCTTAGCAAACTTGAAAAGGAGTTACCACATGATCCAGCAATTCTGAAAAGACATCTGCACTCAAATATCTATTGCAGCACTATTCACAATAGCACAACAGTCAAGAAATGGAAAAAAAAAAAAACTCCAGGGGTCCATCAACAGAAGAATGTATTTTTAAAATGAAATATATATGTATGTATACACACACACACACACACACATATATATATGTATATGAAATACTATTCAGTCACAAAAGTATAAAAACCTGCCATTTGTGAGAACATGAATGGGACACGTTAATTGAAAAACAAATACTCCATGGTCTCACTCATGTGTATAATCTAAGAACTTTGCTCTTACAGAAGTTGAGAGTTGAATGGTGGTTACCAGAGGCTTGAGAGAGTAGAGGGGAGGGGGAAATGTTGGTCAACAGGTACTAAGTTATATTTAGATAGGAGGAATAGATTCTGTTTTTTTCTATTGCATAGTTGAGTGACTATCCATAACATTTACATACTATATATTTCCAAAATGCTAGAAAGAAGGATTTTGAAGGTTGTCACCACAGAGAAATGACGTTTCAGGAGATATATATATATATATATATACTGACTCTGATTTGAATATTACATGATATATAGAGGAATTGAAATATCATGATACCCCATAAATATGTTATGTACAATTTTCATGTGTCAATTTAAACATTTTTAAAAAATCTACACTTATTTCTCTGGAGGAGGTCAAAATTGACAACTGGCATTTCCCAGATAGACAAGAAACCATAAATCTCATGAGTTTATCACATTTTACGGGAAGAAAAGTTACAACAAAATCCATTATTTAGTAAAGAAAAAAAAAAAACAGAACAAACTTTGGTTTCTGGGGTATTTATTTCCACCGTGTAACAGGTTTGGGTCTCCATTTGGAACCCCAAATTTGTTACCAGTAATCATTGTGCATTTCCTTGACTGATCTTTTAAAGGAACAAAATTAATAAAATCAAGAAAGGAAGGAAATTGTTCCCCTCTGCAATACATCTCAATTTATAATTCTTAAAATTTTCCCAAATATTAAATCTATTCCTTTATAAATGCAAATTTATCAAGCCCACAATTACTAAATGTATTACAGATAATTAACAAGAATTAATTTTTAAGTATTTAATATATCCTGGTCTCTGTTCTAGGTACTTGGCATGCACCAGCTTATCTAATTATTAGAAAATCCCTATGAATTAAGTGCTACAATTATTCTCATTTCATAAAGAGAAAAACAGACTTATCAGCTATAGAAAGATTACATCAATTGCTCAAAGTCATCAATTAAGTAAGCTATCATAACAATTTTTCAGAAATATCAATAAAAATATGAGTTTAAGTGGGATATCTATGTAAGACTTTTTATCTCCTAATTTGTCTTTATAAGACCCGCATTTCTTATACACTATTTTTTGTGAGATATCATAGATTTAATGAAGAAGAACATCTTTTCCAAAAAATAACAATCATGCTACTACATTATGTCCATTATTAAACTATGCATGCTCTGGAATCCTGGTGTAGACCTGCAAGATCCATTTGACTAGATATACTATTTTGATTTTTTTCAAAATTTTCTTGTAATTCTTGATTATTCATAACAAAGTAAGAAAGGCCTTATATTGCTAATTTATAGTCTATAAGTTCTCTTACAGAGTTATGAAACTGTAATGTAGTTGACTTCATATTTCAAAGGTCACAGGTACAAATCTGATTAAAAATACAGTTGTGAAAATTTGCCATTTCTTTTTTCATTATAGTATAATGACAGATAGATTCATTTTAAAACATGTTTGGAACACAAAACAGCAAGGGCTGATTCAAGTAAATCATGCATCTCAAAATGATAAAATTTAGAAAATATTATTTAAAATTGCAACAGTTTGACATTTAAATAATCTAAATTTAAATTAAAATAAACTTTGACATTTAAATAATCTAAAGAAACAAGATATGAATAAGAAACTTACTCTTTATACTATGCTTACTTGTAATACTTGAATAAAAGTTCAGGATATGATGATGCTAAGACAAATCAGTTCATTTAACTAAAACTTTAATGACATTTTTTTGCCTGTAACTATTTGCTATGCTATGCCTGAATGAAGAATCATAGTTTTCTTTAAGATTTCGTTAGTTTTAATTATACTCTTGAATAGGAAGAATCAATATTATTGCTGACTCAAGAAATTATAATTTAATTTTTACAACATGTAGAAATGATAAATTTAAAAATAGAAAAAACTGATATTTTATTAAATATATTTAGTCTTTTAGTAATAATATTTTATCACATCTGTGTTTTTTTTGTATCCTTTGCAGCATGATACATAGCAAGCTAGAGTTGAGGATCATTTTGATGAAGCATAAGGTGGGGGAAGATGCCAGTAGGTACTCATGTGCTTGAATAATCAATAAACAAAAAGGGGACACAATAGATGTCCTAACATACTGTTGGAAAGACATTGAAGAACTGAAAATTGTAAATCAAAGAGGTAAAAGAGGGTTCAAAAATTAAAGAAGCCAGGTGTTATGATTTGTATTTTAAGTAAAAGAAAAAAAATTAAAGAAGGCAGGGGTGTTATGATTTGTGTTTTAAGTAAAATATACTTTTCTAGGGCAAATATGTCACCTCAGCTATTTTAAAGCATTCTAGAATTTCTGAACATAAATATCGATACACAGTATGTCCTAACTGAATAAAAGGATGAACAAATTCATAAGAAGTCTGCCTATTTGAGAACACTCTGGTACTAGTAGTATATTGAGAAAAAAGAAACTCTATTTGCTGGATTTCAGAATGGTTTGGGGATAATTCAGTATCTCCTTTTCATCATTAGTTGTATCATTCAGCATTATACTGTTTGACAGGTGCCATGAAAATTAATTCAGAGCTGGTAAAATGACAAACTTTCTAAAATTGTGTGTATGTGTTTATCTATATGTACGTTAATGTAATGCGGCTGGGAATTGAAGATGTAGATAACCACACAGTGACAAAGAAAATTCTCATAATAAGCCATATTTGCAGTCTGTCTTGCTTGAAATCCACTGCAAAACAAATAAAAATATTCACTATATATCCTGCTATTGCCTCCCCAAATACAGAGTAACAATGAAAGTGAATGAAGATCCTAAAAAAGTCTCATCTCATTTTTAATTTAAATGTGAAAATTTTAAGTAGCTTCATTTAACTTTAAGAATCTTCCATGGTTTGAATGTGCTACCCAAAATATATGTGTTGGAAACCTAATGCCTAAACGCAGTGTTAGGAAGTGGAGCCTAATGGGAGGTTTTTGGATCCCAAGGGCATCACCCATGATCATGAATACATTAATGCCACTACAAAAAGAGAGCATAGGAGTGGGTTCATTGCTGGTTGTTCTTCTTTCTTTCTTTTTTCCCCTCCCTCCCTTTCTCCCTTCTCTCTTTCTTTCACTCTTTCTCCCTTTCTCTCTGTCTCTCTCTATCTCTCATCTTCTGCCTTCTGCCATATGAGGATTCAGCAAGGAGTCCCTTACCAGATACTGACTTCCCAACTACTGCAACTGCTTGAAATCTATTTTCTCATACTCATGGATTTCTATGGGGTCAAACACATGCAAAGAAAACATTCTGTTGTAGGGATCTCCACTATGCTTGCTCTGGTTTCTTCTTGGTCATATGCATGTGGATAAATGTCTAATTTTAAGTACTCTTTATTAACATTCTCCCAAGACAGAACTTTAATATTTGATCTCAACATATTAAAGACAGATAAAACTTTAAAAAGTATATTTAATAATTAACTTTTTAATTCTATTTAAATGGCAGAGTTAGAGAGAAGGAAGAGATAAACAGACATCCTCCATCTGCTGGTTCACTCCTCAAATAGCCACAATGGCCAGTGCTGGGCGAGGCCAAAGCCAGGAGCGAAGAGCTTCTTCCAGGTCTCCCATGTGAGTTCAGGGGCCCAAGGCCTTGAGCCATGCTCTGCTTTTTTCCCAGGAATATTAGCAGGGAACTGGATCAGAAGTGGAGTAGCCGGGACTGGAACTACTACCCATATGGAATGCCCACGTTAACACCACAATGCCATCCTCACTTATTGTTTAATAATTTGAAAACTATTACATTTATTTAAGAAGCAGAGAGACAGAGTGCTTTCATCCACTGCACGGATTTACTCCTTAAATGCCCACAATGACTGGGACTGGGCTGGGCTCAAGCCATGTGTAGGGAACTCAACTCCCAAACAGCTGGCAATGACCCAGTTACTTGAGCTATCATCTACTGCCCCCCAGGGTTTACATTAGCAAGAAGCTGCAACTGGGAGCTGGAGGTGGGTATTGAACCTATGTACTCCAATATGCATCAGGGGCATCTTTTTTTTTTTTTTTTTTTTTTTGACAGGCAGAGTGGACAGTGAGAGAGAGAGAGACAGAGAGAAAGGTCTTCCTTTGCCGTTGGTTCACCCTCCAATGGATGCCGTGGCCGGCGTGCTGCGGCCAGCGCACAGCGCTGATCCAAAGGCAGGAGCCAGGTGCTTCTCCTGGTCTCCCATGGGGTGCAGGGCCCAACCAAGCACTTGGGCCATCCTCCACTGCACTCCCTGGCCACGGCAGAGAGCTGGCCTGGAAGAGGGGCAACCGGGACAGAATCCGGCGCCCCGACCAGGACTAGAACCTGGTGTACCAGCACCGCAGGCGGAGGATTAGCCTACTGAGCCGCGGCGCCGGCCCAAGGGGCATCTTAAAAAGGCTAAATGCTTGCCCCAATTTTTAAAAACTTTAGCTGTAATTTAAAAATCATAAATATTTTGGGGTGTTATGTGATGTTTCTTTTTCTAAAAGATTTACTTTTTAATTTGAAAGGCAGAGTCAGAGAGAAAGAGAGGAGAGACAGAGAGATCTTCCATCTGCTGGTTCACTCCCCAGATGGCCACAACAGCCAGCACCAAGCCAGGGAGAAACTAGGAGCCAGAAGCTTCCTCTGGGTCTCCCACATGGGTACAGGGGCCCAATCACTTGGTCATCTTCTGCTGCTTTCGCAGGCACATTAACAGGGAGCCAGATCAGAAGTGGAGCAGTAAGGACTACAACAGGCTCCCATATGGGATGCTGATACTGCAGGTCATGGCTTTACCCACTGAGCCATACTGCCAGCCCTGTGATGTTTCTTTTTTTTTTTTTTAATTTTTTTTTGACAGGCAGAGTGGATAGTGAGAGAGAGAGACAGAGAAAGGTCTTCCTTTTGCCGTTGGTTCACCCTCCAATGGCCACCACGGCTGGCGTGCTGCGCTGATCCGAAGCCAGGAGCCAGGTGCTTCTCCTGGTCTCCCATGGGGTGCAGGGCCCAAGCACTTGGGCCATCCTCCACTGCACTCCCTGGCCACAGCAGAGAGATGGCCTGGAAGAGGGGCAACCGGGACAGAATCCGGCACCCCGACCGGGACTAGAACCCGGTGTACCAGCACCGTAGGCGGAGGATTAGCCTAGTGAGCCACGGCGCCAGCCAGCCCTGTGATGTTTCAATACATGTATACATCTTGTAATGTTCAAATCAAGGTAAACACATCTGTTTCCTCAAACACTTATTTATGGGAAAACATTCAAAATTATTTCGTCTTGCTTTTTCTAGGAAAAATATACCATACTATTATCCATGTTCACTCTACTATGCTATAGAATACTAGAACTTCCATCTCCTTTATAACTATAATTTGGTACCTGTTAATCAATGCTTCCTCTCCCCTCTTCCCAGTATGTTTTTACAAAATGAACTCTCATTCTTTTATTCACATTTCATTGGTTCTTCAGCTACCAGAAAAGTGTATAATTTGCCTTTCATTCCACTACATCAGCATTTTTATTCCAAATTTTTAGTGTGTAGGTCATTTATATCACCAAAGCAAAGGAAATATTCAATTACATTTTTTAAGAAATGAAAAATATTCTAAGTTCACCATCAAAAATTGAAAACAGTATTCTAAAAGGAAACAAACCAAGGGGGAACTGTTGTCATAAGTTAAAATAGTTATCTTAATTACAAGATGTCAGTACTTAGGGGCTCTAACTGAATTCTCTTCAAGTATAACCATTTTGTGACTGCTGAGCGCATTCTGAGACAATCTCGGCAGATGGTCCCCCAGCAACCACTTGAACACATCGTCTGATGAGAATTCTTGTTTAGTAACACATCCTTTTCCCTGTGGGAACAAAATCAGAGTTCTTTCTTGTTTCAGTTCCGTACCTCACTGCCTGGAGCTTTCAGGCTCTGGTCAAAGTTCTCTTCTCAGAGCAACAGAACCTAGTAATTTCCCTTTCCACACCTGAGAAGACATTTTTCCAAGCTCAACATCATTTGTTTGAAAGCTGCTTTTGCATTTTAAAGGTGTTTGTTTCAGCAATGACCCACTTCTAAGTACGAATTGCTATCTTAAGTCTGTTTAAAGTTCTATGACAAGATTATCTTACACTGGGTAGCTGATAAATTATAAAAGAGTATATATATACATACACACACACACACACACACACATATATTTACCATTCTTGGGGCTGTGAAGTCCAAAATCCAGGTACTGGAAGGTTCAATGTCTAAAGAAAACCTATTCCTTATGGATGGTAACTTTTCTGTTGCCTTATCCGAAAGAAGTTTAAAAAGACACAAACTTACTTTCTCCGGCCCATTTAAAAGGGCACAAACATCATCCATGAACGCAGACTTCATGATCGAAATATCTCCCAGAGATCACCTCCATCTCTTAACATGATCATTTTGGAGGTTAAGTTCTATCATACAAATTTTGTGTGGACACCAATATTGAGACCTTGGCATGAAATATCGGTAAGACAAGATTTTCCCTATTTTTGATTATCCTCTTTCCCAGCAACTATAACTATGTCTGGCTTCTGCCACACCAATGGGAATTTAATTAATACTTCCTCTGGTTGCAGATTTGGGGACCATAGAGAGTTATCTAGCCATTTATTAGGTATTTGTAGTCATTTCTAGCTATATGACAAAAAACCCTCATAACTCAATGTCTGCCCAAGGAAGTACTTTATATTTTCAGTATCTAAATATATAGTATTTTTAATTGACTCAAATAACCTGATTGTCATTTCAACAGTGCAAAGGAATTTGGAGTAATTGTTGATATTCTTTTACCTAGAAGAGTAATTTCACTACTATTCCTCAAATTCATTTTAGATTTTTAAGTAATATGACTACTCAGTATGTGGCTATCAAGCTTAAAATTAGCTAAAATAAAAAAAATGTTTCCAAGTCACATACAAGGCCATATTCCATTTATGTAATTGATACTTTGAACCTACTTGGTAGACATTCCATTATTTCTGCAATATTTTGTTCTATATACTTCAATACAATATTCCAGAATGCTTAGATTATACTTGTATATCCATTTGACATCTACAATGTTAGCTTTCTCTTGCTTTTTTTATATAAACATTTTCTAAATGATTCCATGGTTTCAAACAGGACACAAATAACTCAGACTCAGTCAGGTAAGAATCCCTCAGAAATTCCTTGTAACTCTTCCTGAAGTCTTCGTTCATTCATTTATTAATTCATATCAAGCTGGCATGAAGACTTTCCTAACCATCCTATCCAAAATTTCCCCATATCAGGACTTTTTTTTTCTTTTTTGACTGCTCACGAGCCTCCTTTCTATTTGTCTAGTGTCCATCTCTGAACTAGCAAGTCACCTCCAAGAAGGCAAAGATTTTTGTCTGATTTATCCTTTGTTATATTCACAGCACTTAGAACAGAACCTTGGAAAATAAATATTAGTTGCATGAATAGCTACGGCAACTGCTATATGCAAGGCAAAGATCCTATTATAAACTACAGGAAATGAAAAACTGTCTTTTCCTGATAGAACTTAGCTACTAAAGGAATGAAAAAGATAAAAACCACAGAAATAGATAAGCATATAACATATTTTAAGTTATTGATTCAGGGAGAGAATATTAGTGGAGACTGAGTTTTCACAAATGATCTATCTCTCTGAGGAAGTAGCATTTGAAGAGAGGCTTAAAATATGAAGATAAGGTGCACAAATATTTGGGGGTAAAGTGTTCCAAGAAGAATGATTAACAATTTAAAAATTTGACAAGAAATTGCTTAGAATGCTGAAAGTACATCACAAAAAGGTATAGGAGAGATTGAGGAAATTAGGTCAGAAAAATAAGCAGTGACTAGATTATGTTCTAGCCCTTTGTGACTCATTTCCTATAGTCGACTCTAGGAAACAGGATTTTTTTATATCCCTAAATACACAGTGATATGATCCAATTTATTTTTTACAAAAATTTCTCTGGATTCTGTGTGTAGATATGATAATCTACAATCTAATTTTAAATATCAAAATAAAAAAAGCTATTTCATAGTCCAGGCTGGAAATGATGATGATTATAGACTGGGAATAATATGGTAGAAGTGATAAAAAGTGTCAGACTTGGAATACATTTTATGACTTCACTGTCAGGATTTACTAATGGACTAGAACTCAGCTATTAGATAAAAATCAAGTTTGAATCATAGGTTTTTGGTAAAGTAAATGAAATAAATGCCAGTACCATGTACTGAGAATGAGAAATCTAGGGGGAACAAATTTATGTGAGCGTAAGAGGATACCAGAGATTGAATTTTGTCCCTACTCCCAGATTCATGTGTTGAAACCCTAAATATCAATGTGATTATATTTGAAAATAATACCTTTGAGAGATAATTAAGTTTAGATGAGATCATGATGGTAGGGCCCTCGTAATAAAATTAGACCCTTTGTAAGAAGAGACAATACAGTAATACAACAGATCAGCGAAATGAAGAGCTGGTTTTTAGAAAAAAATGAACAAAATTGAAACACCATTGACACTAATAAAAAAAAGGGAGAATACCCAAATCAATGCATTCAGAAATGAAAAAGAAAAGGAAAGGTAACAACAGACACCACAGAAATAAAAAGAGTCATCAGAAATTATTACAAAGAGCTGTATGTCAACAAATCAGGAAACTTAGAAGAAATGGGTAGATTACTGGACACATAGAACCCACATAAATTGAGTCATGAAGACATAGAAAACCTAAGAGACCAATAACCAAGATGAAAATTGAATCAGTAATAAAGACCCTCCCAACAAACAAAAGCCCATGACCAGATAGCTTCAATGCTCAGTTCTACCATACATTTAAAGAAAAACTAACACAATTCTTCTCAAGCTATTCAAAACAATTGAAAGGGAGGGAATTCTCCCAAACTCCTTCTATGAAACCAGCATCACCTTAATTCCTAAATGTGAAAAATATACAACAGAGAACTACAGTCCAATTTTCCTGATGAACGTAGATGCAAAAATCCTCAACAAAATACTAGTCAATCAAACCCAACAACACATCAGAAGGATCATTCACCTGGACCAAGTGGGATTTATCCCTGGTGTGCAGGGATCGTTCAACATCTACAAATAAATCAATGTGATATATATATATATATATATAACATTAACATACTGAAGAACAGAAACCATATGATTTTCTCAATAGAGGCAGAGAAAGAGTTTGATAAAATATAACAATTTCATGCTGAAAACTTTAAGCAAATTGGGTATAGAAGGAACATTCCTCAACACAATCAAGGCAATTTATGACAAACTCACAGCCAGCATCCTATTGAATGGGGAAAAACTGGAAGCATGTGTCGCTCCCCGTCTTCGTGGGGGAACGACACAAGACCCTGCGCTGTTCTTTTGTCTGCTCGGCCCTCCCCGGGTTTTCTGCTGGTTCTTCCCGGGTTGGCTACTATCCCTTCCACCTCCGTGGAAGGGCAGTTCCCCCTGGCCACATTCCCCACTTCCGCAGGGGAGCGGCACACTGCCGGCCGGCTCTCTCGGGGGCTGCACATGTGTTCCCTCAGATGTTCCCCTTAGATGTTCCTGGTTCATGCCGTCTCTCTCCTCCTTTATAGTCCTCCTCCGCCAATCCTAACTCGGCTGCCCACACGCCGAGTACGCTGCTCTCCTTCAATCAGGAGCAGGTCCTGCAGCTTGTCAAGTTGGTGAGAGGCAGCTGGGTAGAAGCTGTTGCCTCTTCTCCCAGCGCCATATTGTGGGAGAGCAGATGCATAGAATAAGTCTTAATTCCAGTAACTCAGTCCAGTCCGGGTTGCTCCCCACAAGCATGCCCACTGAGATTCAGAACCAGACAAGGATGCCCACTTTTCATCATTGCTATGCAATATAGTCCTGGAAGTTTTAGCCAGAGCCATTAGGCAACAACAACAACAAAAAAAAAATCAAAGGGATACAAATTGGGAAAGAGAAAGTCAGATTATTCCTATTTTCAGATGACATGATTTTATATATAGGGGATCCAAAAAACTCCACTAAGAGGCTATTGGAACTTATAGAAGAGTTTGGCAAAGTAGCAGGATATAAAATCAATGCACAAAAATCCACAGCATTTGTATACACAGGCAATGCCATGGCTGAGAAAGAACTGCTAAGATCAATCCCATTCACAATAGCTATAAAAACAATCAAATACCTTGGAATAAACTTAACCAAAGACGTTAAAGATCTCTACAATGAGAATTACAAAATCTTAAAGAAAGAAATAGAAGAGGATACCAAAAAATGGAAAAATCTTCCATGCTCATGGATTGGAAGAATCAATATCATCAAAATGTCCATTCTCCCAAAAGCAATTTATAGATTCAATGCGATCGATACCAATCAAAATACCAAAGACACTCTTCACAGATCTGGGAAAAATGATGCTGAAATTCATATGGAGGCACAGGAGACCTAGAATAGCTAAAGCAATCTTGTACAACAAAAACAAAGCCAGACGCATGAAAATACCAGATTTCAGGACATACTACAGGGCAGTTATAATCAAAACAGCATGGTACTGGTACAGAAACAGATAGATAGACCAATGGAATAGAATAGAAACACCAGAAATCAATCCAAACATCTACAGCCAACTTATATTTGATCAAGGATCCAAAACCAA
This sequence comes from Oryctolagus cuniculus, assembly GCF_964237555.1. Classification (NCBI taxonomy): domain Eukaryota; kingdom Metazoa; phylum Chordata; class Mammalia; order Lagomorpha; family Leporidae; genus Oryctolagus; species Oryctolagus cuniculus. Next base: position 22,195,723 of record NC_091453.1, read on the forward strand.
TTCCTGCAGCAAGGGCAGTCTATTCAACAAATGGTGCTGGGAAAACTGGATTTCCACGTGCAGAAGTATGAAGCAAGACCCCTACCTTACACCTTACACAAAAATCTACTCAAAATGGATCAAAGCCCTAAACATAAATTTTTCTTGTCCCTAATTTTAAATCTTCCATTCCTTCCAAAAACTTATTAATAAATGAGAAAAATGATTTAATTTTATTATCTGTTCTAGGCCCAACATGCAGAACTGCCTTCCCTAAAAGAGGTGAATAATATATCTGTTGACTGATCAAACACACTTGAAATACGTCAACTGTCTTTCACTCATTTATCTCAAGCTTTTCTATAAATGGACATAAAATTACACAATGTTCAATACAGTGTGGAGGTTCCCATTTATTCAAAAAACTACATGCATCAGAATAAAAAGCTTTAAAGAAAAACAGTAAACATTTTCATCTAGAAAATTTTCCAAGGAACTTGAAAGTGACTAATTTCTAGGCAAATGTTAAGAATTTGAAAACATATCTCCATGTGTAGACTAGTTGCTTTGCTTATTTATATAACCCAGATAATAAGATTCCAAATCTGCTAATTTTTGCCTTTTTAATACCTGAATTTACCTCACCTCAGAGATGTACTCCTACTTAGGTAAATATTTCTATTTACATACACTTGTGTATATTGACAGGCTATAGTTAAATACTCCACCAGTGAATATTTAGTTAGCATTAATTTTCTGCTGGTTATTATCATATGCAATTTTAAAAACTATTTTATTTTTGAATATGTTGCTATAGATATGATTATATATGACTATATAAACATTGTATTAGATTTTGAGTGCCACCTTAATTGTGAAATGTCTCTAGAGATTATATATCTAAAAGTTGCATAATTTAAGAAGTAATTGATGGAGCTGGCACTGTGGCATAGTAGGTAAAGCCTCAGTATGTGGCTCCAGAATCCCATATCATCACCAGTTGCAGTCCTGGCTACTCCATTTCTGATCCAGCCCCCTACTAATGCACCTGGGGAATCAGCAGAGGATGGCCCAAGTCCTTGGGCCCCTGCATCCAAATGGGAGACCTGGAAGAAGCTCCTGGCTCCTGGCTTTGACCCAGCACAGCCCTAGTCCCAGCTATTGCGGCCATTTGGAGAGTGAACCAGCAGATAGAAGATCTCGCTCTCTCTCTCCGCTCCCTCTTTCTCTGTAATTCTACCTTTCAAATAAATATTTTTTAAAAAGAAGTAATGATGCATATAAAGGAGTAATTTTGATTTTTTTCTACAAATACAGCTATAATTCAGAGATTATCCATTTTTTTCCTAAATCCAAAATTAATATTGTACTGGTGATTTGATCGAGACATCACTGTATTTTCTGAAGAGTAAAACTGAGTAATACCAAGGATATAGATGTGTATATCAATAAGCACAATGTACGAGGTTTGGAGATATTATTTCCAGAGGTTTGATCAATATAAACCAAATTACTGGACTGAGTTCATGTTGACTTAGGTTTAATTACAACCAGGATGTTACAAGCAATTAAAGTAATAATGTACACAATGTAGCATAGTTATGATTAGTTAATAACATTTATGGGGCATGGAGAGGTAATGCCCAGAGCATTATATTTCACCCAGTGGCATTAGTTTATAAAAGTCTTGCTCCTGAAGGCCTTCTGAATCTTTTCTAAAATATCACCAGAGTTGAATAAATATTTATGTTACTTATGTTTTTCTCATTTGAATTTTCATTCAGGTTGAGCATAGAAAACATGGAAACTCACATTTCAGTGAGCCCTTTTATCTTTAACAGTCTAGGAAGAACAATGGCGAAATTCAACCATGCCAACAATTTCTCAATATAGGCTTTCAGAATAGCCAAATTCCTAATCCTATCATTCTGGATTTAATATAAAATCTGCTTCTTTCCTTTACAACACTCCTCTCTCCAGAAGTATATTGACATATTTTGGATAAACTTTACATATTTTCAATCAATTTCATTGCTTTTTATTCATTTCATTTTTTAAAGATCTATTTATTTACTTGAGAGGCAGTTACAGACAGAGAGGAAGAGACAGAGGTCTTCTATCCGCTGATCACTTCACAAATGGCTGCAATGGCCGGAGCTCAGATGATCCAAAGCCAGGAGCCAGGAGCCAGGAGCCAGGAGCTTAATCTGGGTCTCACACATGGGTGCAGAGGCCCAAGCACTTGGGCCGTCTTTTGCTGCTTTCCCAGACCATCAGCAGGGAGCTGGATTGGAAGTGGAGCAGCGGGGACTGGAACTGGTGCTCATATGGGATGCCAGCGCCACAGGCGAATGATTAACCTACTACGTCACAGCGCTAGTCCCTGCTTTTTATTTCTGAAAAATGAATCCATGGGAAATTAATTAACCAATACCAAGACAAAAAATGACCCTGCATTGTAACATCTTAAATATACTGTCATTTTGAGGTGGATATTTATCTTAGTGATTAAGATAACTATGGGCATTATCTGAGTGCCCAGATTTAATTCCTTGATCTGGCTCCTGATTCCAAATTTCTGCCAGTGCAGACCTTGGGAGACAGCAGGTTATGGCTCAAATGATTGTTTCCCTGCCACCCATATAGTAGACCTGCACTGAGTTCCCAGCTCCCCAGTTTGGCTGAGCCCAGCCCCAACCACTGCACACATTTGCAGAGTGAACTAATGAATAGGAAACTCTCTATCTGTCTCTCTTTGGCCTGTCAGACAATTTTATGTATGTGTGTGTGTGTGTGTGTATATATATATGTGTGTGTATATATATATGTGTGTGTGTGTGTGTATATATATATATATATATAGTCATCTTGATTATATTGGGTTGATGTCTACTGGGAGATATTTGTTTACACAGTATGGTGCATATCTAGTGTAAAATATTTTATCATTATTGAGATTAGTTGATTAGTATGTGCTATTATTTGACTATGAAACTCATGTTGAAATTTAATCCTAATTATGAAATATTAAAAGGTGTAACCAAGTGTGTTCTTTAAGAAATGATTAGACCTCTGCCCTCATGAATATATTAATAAGTAGATTAATCTATTAATATATTAATTAATCTATTAATATCTTAATTTAGGCTTTCAGAATAGCCAAATTAATATCTTAATTAAGATATTAATAAATTAAGATATTAATAGATTAATTAATAGGTTAATAGGTTATCTTGAGAGTGGGTCTCTTATATAATCAAGTTTGGCTGTCTCGAGCACACCCCCTGTCCCTCACCATGTGATGCCTTGCACCCTCCAGACACTGCTAGCAAGAAAGATATCACTAGATGGCCAGAACCATGAGTCAAATAAACATCTTCTTTACAACTTATTCATTCTGTGTTATTTGCAACATAAAATAGATTGAGACACTATTCAAAGAGTTCTTGCATTAGTCACTGATTCAATTATGTGATATTACATCCCATGCAGTCCATCTTTATCCTGAAAATTTTGTTGACATTTGGGTGAATATTCATGAAATAAATATATTACATTCTTTCTTGAGATGAATATAACACACAAAGATTAATGTAGTTAGACTTATGCTCCTCTGTGCTTCAATTCAATATATACAAAGAATTACCTTAACATTAAGAGGTGAATACCCAGAAAAATATTACTTATGAAATACTTACAGTAAAAGAGGATTTGTTATTTATGTAAAATTCAAATTTAACTGGGCATTCTGCATTCTTATTTGATACATCTTACAACTTTATTTTAGCCTAATACAAAATAAGTCTCTAAATTGTATTTGTTGTATATAACAAAACCCTCATTTCATGAAAGTCTATTTAATCTAATGGTGGTTTACTGTTCATCATGGTCTTCATTGACATGGGTCTCTAAAATCTGCATCATCCCCTTATATTTCTAAGGTATATAAAATTACTTTGAATGAAAGTGGTGATAATCTCTATAGCATACTCTTTTACAAGTAAACATTTGTTGAATCTCTACAGTGAGAAATAACCATATAGCTGTGCTTGTGATCTTAGTGAACCCTCAGAGGTTCATTCTTCAGCCACTTTTCTCCTTCTTTATCAGAAAATATGCTTATTCTACAAAACAAAGGTTAATAAGAATCTCTCATATCAATGGAGATTTTGTTTCTTTTTTTTTTTTTTTTTTAAGAATCTTCATATGATCTTTTCTCCTGATGAAACAGAACACAGTACTATTCCTAGTCTACATCTCTCCCGGTATTCATGCCCTCAAAAAGTGATTTTGCTATTTTTCTCACTAGGAGCAGAATATGTTTCCCAACTGATTGATATTGGACTCAGATATATGACTTTCTTTGTGTCAATGAATATGAGCAGGTATGTCAGTGTGTCAGGATTGGGGTCAGCATTGTGGTGCAGTGGGTTTGGCCATTGCCTGTGACTCTGGCATATCATATAGGGTCCAGTTCAAGTCCTGGCTACCGTGCTTCTGATTCAGCTCCCTGCCGATGTGCTTGGGAAAGCAGCAGAAAATGGCCAAGTATTTGCACCCCTGCCACCCACATGGGAGACCCAGAAGTAGCTCGCTGCTGGCTCTTGACTTTAGTCCAGCCCAACCCCAGTTGTTGTGACCATTTGGGGAGTATACCAGTGGATGGAAGATTGATATTTCTCTCTCTATCTGTAACTCAAATAAATAAATCTTAAAAAAAAAAGAAACATTATGTATTTCTGCTTACCCGTCTTGTATTTTTGTCATCACCATCAGAACAAAGTATTGCATTTAGTCCACTAATCCAAAGAAGAAGATACACAAAAGACCTGTATTATAGCTTAGAGGCAAACCCAATGTATATGAGCTAAATCTTGGCTAATTCACACATGTGAGAACAAGTATAACAGCTTATTGTTCTAAATCACAGTTTTGGAGTGATTTGTTATACAATGTATTTGTGCCAGTGGTTGACTGAAACACTAGAAATGATCTTACTATTGGGATATCTACAGTTTTCCACATACAATGCTCTTCTGTAGAAGTCTAACAATTAACTGCATGAACAATTATTTCTAATTTTGCTTTAGCAAAACTTAGTTTTCACTTCTAATAACACAAATTATGATTCCAGGAATCACACTTCTTTGATAAATAATGCCCTTATATTTTACACATGCTGTAGAGTTCCTTAATTAAACACAATTCACTTCCATGACACGGATATCTGAATTAGAAAATGTTACTCCTTTTAGTGTGATAATTTTAAACACAACACTAGTACCTAATGTCATTTATTAGTTTTGCTTATTTGTTTAATAACTTTATATTGAGCTTATGTGTTAGCTACTGCCATAAACATAATATTCATTGATATAATCATAAAACTACTTGAAGTAGGTGTTATTATCATTTTTATTTCCAAGATAATAAAACTGAGAAACATCGGCCGGCACCACGGCTCACTAGGCTAATCCTCCACCTAGCGGCGCCTGCACACCGGATTCTAGTCCCGGTCAGGGCGCCAGATTCTATCCCGGTTGCCCCTTTTCCAGGCCAGCTCTCTGCTGTGGCCAGGGAAGGCAGTGGAGGATGGCCCAAGTGCTTGGGCCCTGCACCCCATGGGAGACCAGGAGAAGCACCTGGCTCCTGGCTTTGGATCAGCGCGGTGCACCGGCCGCAGTGCGCCTGCCATGGTGGCCATTGGAGGGTGAACCAACGGCAAAGGAAGACCTTTCTCTCTGTCTCTTCGCTCTCACTATCTACTCTGCCTGTCAAAAAAAAAAAAATAAAATAAACAAAACAAAACTGAGAAACATAAGTTTAAGCAAATTATTTTAAGTGATCAATTATTAAGTGATCAGTGGAAGTGTGATTGAATGTGGACACTTTGGTTTAAGGACTTCATTTGTTACCTACTAAATAAGGCTGCTATAGATAGATTATAACTGTAAAACATCAATGAGTAACTAAAAAATAAAACTTAAAAGAACATGACTATATTGCTCAGAATTACATTTTTAAGATTTATTTATTTATTTTGAAAGTAAGAGTTACAGAAAGACAGGGGCAGAGAGAGAGAGAGAGAGAGAGAGAGAGATTTTATCCACTGGTTCACCCCTCAAATGACTGCAACAACCAGGACACTGCCAGGTGGCAGCTAGGAGCCAGTAGCTTCTTCCAGGCCTCCCACGAGCAAGGCAGGGTTCTAAACACTTAGGCCATCATCCGCTTCTTTTCCTAGACCATTAACAGGGTGCTGGATGGGAAGTGGAGCAGCTGGGACATGAAGTGGAGCCCATATTGGGATGCCAACGTTGCAGGTGGTGGCTTTATCCACTATGCCACAATACCAGCCCCCAGATTATCTTACTAACCATGTTGCATGTCAAAGAGTAGATACTGAAAATCTTAGTTTCCAGAAGTTTGTGAGGGAGCGCTTTATGGAATATCACCTATGGAGGGAGAAAATGAAGCAATGTTTACCAGAAGACAGGCTGTAATTAGATTAAAACAGTCTTAGCTTACCTGATGTCAGCTCTGAAGCTAGACTGGCTCTTCAAATTAGTCCTACATTGAAGTATAAGGTTCAAGACTATATTCTTGCATCAAGAAGTCATTGACTATATCCTGCCTGTGGAAAATGTCCTGTGCTTGGGCAAGGCTGCTTTCTTCTCTTCAAATTCTCCAAAGGGATTAATAGCTATGAGTCCTAGCTTGCAGCACTTTCATTATTTGTTCTCTAGACTTGCAAAGTTATCTGGTGCTTAACAACCTCCACTATAACTTTCTCTTTTTTTAACTTTTATTTAATGAATATAAATTTCCAAAGTACAGCTTATGGAGTACAATGGCTTCCCCCCATAACTTCCCTCCCACCAGCAACCCTCCCATTTCCCACTCCCTCTCCCCTTCCATTGACATCAAGATTCATTTTCAATTATCTTTATATACAGAAGATCAGTTTAGCATATATTAAGTTAAGATTTCAACAGTTCACACCCACATAGAAACACAAAGTGAAAAATACTGTTTGAGTACTAGTTATAGCATTAAATCACGCTGTACAGCACATTAAGGACAGAGATCCTACATGAGGAGTAAGTGCACAGAGACTCCTATTGTTGACTTAACAAATTGACACTCTTGTTTATGGCATCAGTAATCACCCTAGGCTCTTGTCATCAGTTGCCAAGGCTATGGAAGCCTTTTGAGTTCACCAACTCTGATCATATTTAGGCAAGGTCGTAGTCAGAATGGAAGTTCTTTCCTCCCTTCAGAGAAAGGTACCTCCTTCTTTGATGACCTGTTCTTTACACTGGGATCTCACTCGCAGAGATCTTTCATTTAGGTCATTTTTTTTTTGCCAGAGTGTCTTGGCTTTCCATGCCTAAAATACTCTCATGGGCTTTTCAGCTGGATCCACATGCCTTAAGGGCTGATTCTGAGGCCAGAGTGCTGTTTAGGACATCTGCCATTCTATGAGTCTGCTGTGTATCTCGCTTCCCATGTTGGATAGTTCTCTCCCTTTTTTATTCTATCAGTTAGTATTTGCAGACACTATTCATGTTTATGTGATCCCTTTGGCTCTTAGACCTATCAGTGTGATCAATTGTGAACTGAAATTGATCACTTGGACTAGTGAGATGGCATTGGTACATGCCACCTTGATGGGATTGAATTGGAATCCCCTGGTATGTTTCTAACTCTACTGTTTGAGGTAAGTCAGCTTCAGCATGTCCCGAATTGCACATCTCTTCCCTCTCTTATTCCCACTCTTATATTTACCAGCAATCACATTTCAGTTAATTTTCAACACTTAAGAATAACTGTGTATTGATTACAGTATTCAACCAAAAGTATTAAGTAGAACAAACATAAAAAAATACTAAGAGGGATAACGTATTAAGTTGTTCATCAACAGTCAGGGCAAGGGCTGATCAAGTCACCATTTCTCATAGTGTTCATTTCACTTTAACAGGTTTCTTTTTTGGTGCTCAGTTAGTTGTCACTGATCAGGGAGAACATATGATATTTGTCCCTGTGGGACTGGCTTATTTCACTCAGCATAATGTTTTCCAGATTCCTAACAGGGACCACTTTTCAGTTAAAATTTAAACACCTAAGAATAATTGTGTGTTAATCACAGAGTTCAACCAATAGTTCTAGAACAAAAAAAATACTAAAATGGATAAAGTATTATATTGTACATCGACAGTCAGGACAAGAGCTGATCAAGTCACTGTTTCTCATAGTGTCCATTTCACTTCAACAGGTTTCCCCTTTGGTGCTCAGTTAGTTGTCGCAGATCAGGGAGACCATATGATATTTGTCCCTTTGGGACTGGCTTAATTCACTCGGCATGATGTTTTCCAGACTCCTCCATCTTGTTGCAAATGACTGGGTTTTGTTGTTTTTGACTGCTGTATAGTATTCGATAGAGTACATGTCCCATAATTTCTTTATCCAGTCTACTGTTGATGGCCATTTGGGTTGGTTCCAGGTCTTAGCTATTGTGAATTGAGCTGCAATAAACATTAATGTGCAGACAGCTTGTTTGTTTGCCAATTTAATTTCCTTTGGGTAAATTCCAAGGAGTGGGATGGCTGGGTTGAATTGTAGGGTTATATTCAGGTTTCTGAGGGATCTCCAGACTGACTTCCATAGTGGCTTAACCAATTTGCATTCCCACCAACAGTGGGTTAGTGTCCCTTTTTCCCCACATCCTCGCCAGCATCTATTGTTGGTAGATTTCTGAATGTGAGCCATTCTAACCGGGGTGAGGTGAAACCTCATTGTGGTTTTGGTTTGCATTTCCCTGATTGCTAGTGATCTTGAACATTTTTTCATGTGTGTGTTGGCCATTTGGATTTCCTCTTTTGAAAAATGTCTATTGAGGTCCTTGGCCCATCTCTTAAGTGGGTTGTTTGTTTTGATGTTGTGGAGTTTCTTGATCTCATTGTAGATTCTGGTTATCAACCCTTTATCAGTTGCATAGTTTGCAAATATTTTTTTCCATTCTGTCGGTTGCCTCTTCACTCTCCTGACTGTTTCTTTTGCAGTACAGAAACTTCTCAATTTTATGCAATCCCAAATGTTAATTTTGGCTTTGACTACCTGTGATTCTGGGGTATTTTCCAAGAAGTCTTTGCCAGTACCTATATCTTGCAGGGTTTCTCCAATGCTCTCTAATAATTTGATGGTGTCGGGTTGTAGATTTAAGTCTTTAATCCATGTTGAGTGAATTTTTGTGTAAGGTGAAACGTAGGGGTCTTGCTTCATGATTCTGCACGTGGAAATCCAATTTTCCCAGCACCATTTATTGAATAGACTGTCCTTGCTCCAGGGATTGGTTTTGGATCCGTGATCAAATATAAGTTGGCTGTAGATGTTTGGATTGATTTCTGGTGTTTCTATTCTGTTCCATTGGTCTATCCTCTGTTTCTGTACCAGTAAAGATCCCTAAAATGAAAATTACAAAACCTTAAAGAAAGAAATAGAAAAGGATACCAAAAAATGGAAAAATTTTCCATGTTCATGGATTGGAAGAATCAACATCATCAAAATGTCCATTCTCCCAAAAGCAATTTATACATTCAATGCAATACTAATCTAGATACTGAAGACCTTCTTCTTAGATCTGGAAAAAATGATGCTGAAATTCATATGGAGACACAGGAGATCTCGAATAGCTAAAGCAATCTTGTACAACAGAAACAAAGCCAGAGGCATCACAATACCAGATTTCAGGACATACTACAGGGCAGTTGATATGAAAACACTATAACTTTCAAAGTACAGTGGCTACACTGTGGTAAGCACTGACCTAGGCTATGATTTTTTTTTAGAATAGCTTTTCTTTACACCAACTTAAGAGTAATGTATATTTTAGATTGCACGTTTTTACTAGTTGTGAGTTTGAGGCATTGTGATACTGAGTAAGAAAATGATATGATTACAAGGTGTCAGGAGCACACAATGAGACTTACTTGTCCATCACCTTGATAAGGTTGCATATAAGCAGAGATACCTCATAGCATGAGACCTTCAAGAGGCAACAGTTCAGGGCAACCATCTAGAAAGCAAAAAGGACAAAGAAAATCCCAGAGTGAGAGGAATCAGAGCAGGGGCTTATATGTCTCCATGATGTTGTTCAGCAGCCTGGCAGAAGTATCTGGGTTAGAGAATTGCAAAGGGCAGCAGTGGCTTGGGCATTTTATAGCTATGGGATATATCTTATCTATGTATAACAGATGTTGGGCTCAGTTTTGTGGGGAAATGCAGAGCAGAAAATATCTAAATAACTGAAAATCTGCTTATCTAGGCCATTTTTAAGCCATTTTGATGTGTACAAATTTAAATCTGATGTCAGTGGGCTTCTGAGATAATGTTCCTACTGTGAAGAAATATACAACACAGAGCCAATATGCAAGGGCCATTTTTGACTTGTTTATATGAGAGTACCTCTAAAAGTTCATGGAAAGTATGTATTATGAAAAAATCATACATGGATTTATAAAATTTTGTCCCAAAATAAACTTATCTTTTAATTCAATTTTCCCCCATTTTGAAGTAGTCTCTTACATGGTAGAGCCTTTATGCATGTATGAAAGCCAAGACCAATGTTTTTATAAAGTTCAAGTTAAAGGAATACAAGTCCTGATATTTAAAAAAAAATTATTTATTTGAAAGGCAGAGTTACAGAGGCAGAGATAGAAAGAGAGGTCTTCCATCTGCTGGTTCACTCCCCAAATGGCCACAACAGCCAGAGCTGGGCTGGAGCCAGGAGCTTCTCCCGGGTCTCCCATGCAGGTGCAGGGATGTAATCACTTGGGCCATCTTCCACTGCCTTCCCAGGACATAGCAGAGAGCTGGATGGGAAGTGGAGCAGCTGGGATTTGAACTGGCTCCCATATGGGATGCCAGCACTGCAGGCGGTGGCTTTACCAGCAATGGCACAGTGCCAGCCCTAGTCCTGATATTTTTAAATTTAATGTAAAAATATATAACCAATGTAGTCACATCATAAGCATAATATTTAAAATATTTAGATGCTGTAGAACTGATTACATGAGTATTTCTTGCTACTTATTATGTTATATATTATTAATGACTATAAAGTTTGCTATGTATCTATATAATCTACCTTACTGATTTTGTCTTTTATCTACTCTAGCATTATTAGAGTATTAATATAACCAAGTATTAGTGTGTTTCCATGTGTCTATTAATTCCTTTCACATCTCTTGCAATTGCTACAGGTTTTGCTGCAAAGTCCCTCATAACTATTGTATAGACATTGCAATTACAACTTTTTTTTTTTTTTGACAGGCAGAGTGGACAGTGAGAGAGAGACAGAGAGAAAGGTCTTCCTTTGCCGTTTGTTCACCCTCCAAAGGCCGCTGCGGCCGGTGTGCTGCAGTGGGCGCACCGCGCTGATCCAAAGCCAGGAGCCAGGTGTTTCTCCTGGTCTCCCATGCGGGTGCAGGGCCCAAGCACCTGGGCCATCCTCCACTGCACTCCCGGGCCATAGCAGAGAGCTGGCCTGGAAGAGGGGCAACAGGGACAGAATCCAGCGCCCTGACTGGGACTAGAACCCGGTGTGCCGGCGCCGCAAGGCAGAGGATTAGCCTATTGAGCCACAGTACTGGCCCGCACTTCATTCCTTTTATGGCTGAATAGTATTCCTTTTTTTTTTTTTTTTTTACCATATTTGTTTATCATTTTTCATTTGTGAATGGCACTTGAGTTTTTTCCAGGTTTGGCTACCATGAATAATGTTATAATGAACAATGACACAGTATCTGTTTGAGTGTTTTCAGTTATGTTGGGTATACAAATATGCCTGAAAGTGGAATTACTAGGTCATATAGTAATTTTCTGTTTAACATTTAGCTATTGAAGTTCTTTGTACATTTTGAGATAGTGCTGTTTGTCTGCTTTGTTGATGAGCTGTAAAATTGTGTGTGTGTGTGTATTCTGGATCATATATACACAAACACCTATAGGTATATGCTAGATATTAGACCTTTATCAAACAGATGATTAAGACATTCTTCCATTATGTAGGTTATATTTTCAATTGATTTGAGGCCCAAAAGCTTTCCATTTTAATGACATCCAGTTATCTGCTTTTTCCGCTCATGCAGATTTCAAAAATAATTCGGAAGACACATGGCAAAGCTATAGTTACCAATTACATTGAATTTTGAAGTTGCACAGAACTTACTGGGAAAGGGTATTGGCATATTACACTTTTAATTAATTTTCCAAATGACTCTTTTTGGGGTCAGATTATTTCTCATTGGCCCTAAATGACTATGTCACTGTTAATCAGCATGATTGGCATGCCACAATTAAGCACGAAATATGAAAAGATAACTGTCATTCGTCTTCAGAAGAAATTAGATTTCTGCATACTACCAACTTCTTAAAGAGGGATACAATAAAGAATTCAGTCAGACAACTACAGAGAAACAAAAAAATGATATAATTATAATGGAAATATTAGCCAATTTAAAAGGAGTATCTTGCTACTCTGATTGGCATCCTATAAATTTAATCTGTGAAAATCATGCTGACAGATTTTAAAAACTATGTTTGGTCTACGTCCATAACATCCTGAACGAGCCTGAGCTCATCTGATCTCGGAAGAAAATATGTTTGACAGCATAGCCAATTGCTGATCTATTACAGGTAACCAAATGTGTAGCTTTGTGGCATTCTGATGATTGCTGAGGTTAATAAAATACACCAATGATTAACACAAATAAAAATGATTACAAAAAATAAAATTTGGGCAGGCCTAACTGTTCTGCCAACAAACTGTCATTCAATTGTGGCAAAAATGTTCTGTGCTGTCCACTCAGTCTATATTCAGATCGGACATACTTCTAATTTGATTCTTCCACCTCTCTTCACTAAGAACATGTGTGAATCACTTAAGATGAAATGAGAATTATGTACTTAAATTATTATATCTCCTTGTCCAACAATAAGAAGCTCTATCTCTGACCACATTCTGTCATGCTTCAGTGTACAGATGAAAAATGAAAAGTGACACAATCGGGCTCCATAGATAAATATAATCTAATTTCTCAAAAGAGGTAATTAGTCTTCCTGATACTAGAACGTGAAAGACATGACTATCAAAGATTTCATGGAAATACTGTGCCAATGTAACAAGAAGGCCTTTGATATTACCCATGCCAGCACATCCATGATGAATCCCTTAGAATATTTCTGTGGTATTTGATGTCAGCCTATGACATCACAACACAATGAAATTCACTGAAAGCAATTATCTGTGCTTTCACAAAGGAGGAGTGAAGGAGGATGTGGTAGATTTCAGGTATGGCATTTTTGACTCATTTGATTTTTTTTTTTTTTTTTTGACAGGCAGAGTGGACAGTGAGAGAGAGAGAAACAGAGAGAAAGGTCTCCCTTTGCCGTTGGTTCACCCTCCAATGGCCGCCGCGGCCGGCGCACCACGCTGATCTGAAACCAGGAGCCAGGTACTTCTCCTGGTCTCCCATGGGGTACAGGGTCCAAGGACTTGGGCCATCCTCCACTGCACTCCCTGGCCACAGCAGAGAGCTGGCCTGGAAGAGGGGCAACCGGGACAGAATCCAGCGCCCTTACCGGGACTAGAGCCCGGTGTGCCGGCGCCGCAAGGCAGAGGATTAGCCTAGTGAGCTGTGGCGCCGGCCCGAATCCTCTTTATTTCTAACCTTAGAAAGCTTGATTATAGGCCAGCGCCGCAGCTCACTAGGCCAATCCTCCACCTGCGGCACCGGCACACCGGGTTCTAGTCCCGGTCGGGGCGCCGGATTCTGTCCCGGTTGCTCCTCTTCCAGGCCAGCTCTCTGCTGTGGCCCGGGATTGCAGTGGAGGATGGCCCAAGTGCTTGGGCCCTGCACCCGAATAGGAGACCAGGATAAGCACCTGGCTCCTGGCTTTGGATCAGCGCAGTGCGCCCGCCGCAGCGGCCACTGGGGGGGGTGAACCAACGGCAAAGGAAGACCTTTCTCTCTGTCTCTCTCTCTCACTGTCCACTCTGCCTGTCAAGAAAAAAAAAAAAAGAAAGCTGGATTATAATATGTCATGGAGTAGATTTGGTTGAGATGAATCTCACTGGTCACTTTTTTACCTTCCTGTACCTGGATAATTGATTGTATCTTTCTTTAGCAAATTTTCTGTCATCGCTTTGAATGTGCTTTCTACTTTTTTTGCATTCTCAAGTCTCCCTGGAATATGTGTTCTTTTCATGACATACCATATTTCCCATAATATTTCTTCATTCTCTTGATATTTTTCTTTTTTCTCCTACAAATGTGTATTTTCAGTATCCTGTCTTGCAGCTCACTGATTCTTTCTTCTGTTTGATCTATTTGGTTGCTGATGCATTCTATAGGGTTTTTAATTTCACCTATTGTATTTTTTAGTTGAAAAATGTTTTAATTACTTCCATGACTCTATCAAACCTCTTTGTTAGAACACTGACTCATTTCCCTATGTTGTCTTGAATTTTGTTAATTTCCTTAAAACAGCTTTTTTTTTTAATATTTATTTATTTGAAAGTCAGAGTTACACAGAGAGAGAAAGAAGAGGCATAGAGAGAGAGGTCTTCCATCCCCTGGTTCACTCCCCAGTTGTCCACAAGGGCCAGAACTGTGCCAATCAAAGTCAGGAGCCAAGAGCCAGGAGCCAGGAGCCTCCTCTGGGTCTCCCACATGGAAGCAGGGATCCAAGGACTTGGGCCATCTTCTACTGCTTTCCCAGGCCATAGCAGAGAGCTGGATTGGAAGTGGAGCACCTGGGTCTTGAACTGACGCCCATATGGGACACCAGCACTGCAGGTGGCAGCTTTACCTGCTTCGCCATAGCACTGGCCCCCAAAACAGCTTTTTTGAACTCTTCATCTGAACTTTGAAATTTCAGTTCTTCGATGGTTTGTTTCTGTTTTTTTATTTTGCTCTTTAGGTGAGGTGATGGTTCCCTGGCAGTTCCTGATGCTTGCTTTAGTACAAAGTCATCTACACATTGAAGGATTAGGTTTTGTAATCTGGCTTTATTTGTGGCTGTCCTTCCAGAAATTCTAAACAATCTGCTCTACTGTTGAAGTGGGCTATGGTCTGCCTGTGGCTGAAGTGGGATCTGTACCTGATGGTACACCTATCATCTTTGGAATGCTCAACCAGGATTATGGAATTCCACAGGGCACTGAAGTAGGTCTGAAGGTTCTGTCTGTAAGCATTGGCCTGGGGTCAGGGAATGTTCGAATCTGCTCAATGCTGAATTATATTAGCTTGGCAGTTAGTTCCACAACAATCTTGTGATTCCTTGCTGTCTGTCCAAGGTTGTGGGATGGGTGATGGGGGCAGCTTCTTAGATGCTCACACTGGCCCTATGTGGGTCACATCTGAGTTACAGTCACCAGCCCAAATTCATTGTTGAGGGTGCACCCCTGGCCCATGAGAGGCCAATGGTCCTACACACCAATATCAGTCATTCTCACCAGGGTGCTGGCAAGTCCAGCAACTCCCTCCACAGGCTTGGTCTGGCTTTTGTAACTCTGGTGAAGGTGACTCAGTGTGTGTTCACATTGGTTTCTCTGTGGGGAGATGTTCGCTGAAGCTCCTCACTCAGCCATTATCTTGACTCTGTCTACCACAAATTAAAATATTTTATGTGCATAATAATGTAAAGATTACATTTAACTAGTTAACCAATGCTTATTTACTTTTTGGATACCCTATACAATAAATCTTGGATAGCAGAAATCTGGTAACTTGAAAGCATGGGAAATGAGTCAAACTACAAAAAGAGACTCAGGTTTTCTTCTTTCCCAAGTGTATTTGAACACTGGAGCTTTCCTCGACTTCTGTGCTAAAACACATTCTGCTGTTATTGAACACTACAAGCAGTGGAACACTAATATTCAACATATGCCTTAGCCATTGCTTAAATTATCCAACTGGGTGCAAAGGGGGAAATTAAAAAGTAACCCAGTGAGTAAGTGCATTTATAAAAACAAGTAACATTCTTAGCTCATCCTAATTGTAGATTTCTTCTGAAGTATAGGTAGTAAACTCTTTAAAGGGACAATTTCATTGCTTCTGAAAGATAAGAAAAGTTGGAAGTAAAGAAAGTAAATCTGGCTTGCACATTAAGCAGAGCTCCAGGGTGTCAGAACTTTCTGGAAATCAGCAGTTTTCCACAGACACAGGCTGTAAGGTACATAGTTTCACACTGGTTATAAAAACACTCTGACTTCATGTATCTTCTTCCTTCATTTTGACTATTTTGACTTTTGGGTGCAAAGTTCAACACTCAAAGCAAGAATAAAATAAATAATGGTAATTTGAAAATTAAAACTGAATCAACTGGAAACCAAGAAAGAAATTCTAAGAATATATTGTTGATAAATTCTTCAGAAAGAATACTCAATTCCAAAATTCACTGTTTATTATGATTTCTTTTATTGTTATACAATATTGCAATATCATTTAGAGACTGGCAGCAAAACATGAGTTCATGGTATTTGAAATGGTGATGTTTCAGTGAAAGGGAAAGGAAAAACTGCAAAAGTTAGAGGTATATAGTGAAAATATTGAAGGGGCCTGGAACCAGTAGCTGAAAGGATGAACTATTGATTCAGAGCCAGCTGCCTGAATCTTGGAGATTTGTTACCACTTGGAGGAAAATGCTCAGAGTGAAATCAAGCACCAGTGTTTAACTGGTCTGGTCTGCAGAAGATTTGAGTTGCTTATTTACTTGTTTAATTTCTTTTGTGTTTGGTAAAGAATCTCACTTTCAACTTCTAGGCTAGAGGTTTCTAAAGCTATTAGGACTCAGAACTAATAATTACTGTGGTAGCTGCCAGACTCCCTTAAACTGAAATAATTTACACTTTAAATGAAAGCACCTAGATTTTCCCCAAGAATTAAGAAAAAGGAGCTCTAACCTGACTATGAAACAACCACTTAAAATATCTTTCTTGAGAAAATTATTTTTGTAAAAGAAAATAGTATCTTCTATATTTTCCCTTCTGTATGAAGATTATTTTTGATCATTTAATTTTTTTGGAGAATCAAGAATATTTTGAAAACGTTTGGTTTAGGTCATTTATAAGTCAGTTACTTGTTTGAAAAAAAAAATGTCACTTAAGTCTCTCAGCCCCTATGCTGATTTCAGAACTCACTATATTTGATTCTACTACTCCTGAAATGACAGTTTTTAAGGCACCTTGGTGTCCTTTGGGATACAAAGTACCTACCCCCACTATTTTTCCTTCCCTTGAAGTAGTAAGAGTGAATAACAGTAACAGTAAATGTTATCTAAAAGTTTCATTGGCAGTAAGAGTTACAATCACCTGGCAAACCAGAGGTAGCTGTTAATAGAATACATGAAGACAAGCTGAAGTTGGCCATAGTGGTTTCACCTCTTTACTCAGCTTCTCGCTAGCTGCCCAATTTTCATTTCTGTCTTGATTTCCTGATCCATAATATGAAACTGATAACAACACTTCTACTTATAATATTGTGGTAAGAATGCATTGAGATAATTCCAGGGCTGGTGTCTAGCACAGATAGAGATACTCGAAAAATTGTTTTTTAATATTATTCAGACAGATGGAAATTGACTTGACTCCAAATTAAATACAGTCAATGTTCCCATAAGACTATAGTGACACTCTGTTTTAATCTGTACAAGTACCCTCTGTAATGTTTGCACATTCACAGAACATGTCTCTGTCATTAAGCAACACATGATTTTACTTGCAAGATCATGTTTTCATATTCTCACATTTAAGTTCATGAAAATTGAGTGGTATAACCCATTGGAACATTAACATAAATGCTAGCAATTTTGCATTTACATTAAAAATCTATCTTTATCTTTTAACTTATGATGCAGATACTGCTTAATTCAAGTGGATTTAAAGATTCATTTATTGTTTTTGAAGCTTAAATCACTTGAATTGGTTCAAGAATTCATTCAACTATCTTAGCATAGTAGAAAAAGATACACAATACTTTTGTTTGAGTCACCATCTTTGTGTACTTGGTAGTGACAGGATTGATGTTTTTGTGACTAATGTCTTGCCTTGCACACACTTTCTAGGATCAGCTAGAATACCTTGTGTCTATAAGGTTTTAGACTGAGTTATCAGTTTAGAAAATATGAAGGAATTCAGTAATTCCTATACAACATAATGAGATAATTTTAATGTGAGTCAAGTTGGTTCACCTGAAATGATGATTTTAGCATGAAGAGTATGGGAGAACTGTACTGTTTTTTCAACTTGTGATAAAACTAGACTGTGCAGAATGCTAGTGATGAGAAAGTATTGAGAACCACTAAGAAGACAGCATTTACCAGGGAATTCATACAGTTCCTGGATAGGTGAAACCAACTAATTTAATTTTACCAACTATTTATTATGTGATTACTACTATATGAGTTTTATTAATAATAATCTGTAGACAAACAGGGATGATAATTGGGCCTATCTCTGACTACTTACTAAACTATGCTTATACTCAAAGCTAAACTGAGAAAAAAAATATGTATCTTCAACTTGAATATTTCCACTACACCCAGACTCTATCAAACTTTCTACTTGTTATTCAGATATGGAATTCACACCTCCGTTTTACTGATAAAATGTGAGTTACTGATATCTACCATTAGGCCGGCGGCTTTCTTCAAGTTGTTCAGGCCAATAACCTTGGTGTCATCCTTTCTATTCTGTTTTGCTCATACTTAATATAATCCTAGTTAGAAAAAGCTCAAGTCAGCCCTAATTTCAGAAATGGAGTGTGACTTGAACACGTCTCACCACACTTATTGTCAATACTTTGGTCCAGGTTGCTATCACCTTGCTCCTGAATTAGTGTAATGATCTGCTAATTGGTATCTGCTGCTGCCTTCAGTCCATGTCATTCATTTCTAACGTAACAGAAAAATAATGCTGCTCTTCTGCAAATGCTCACCCTTGGTACCACCAGCCCCCATTACCTTATGATTCCTTCTTGTGCCACTCACCCCATTCTCTACAATCCAGATACTCTTAGCTTTTGCTTAAACATGTCATATGTTTCTGTGGGCAACCAACTCAAGGCCTTCACTCTAGATTTTCCTGGAACATTCATTCTGGAATGTGTTTTATCCCAGAATACATATGACTATTTTCCTCAGTTTTCCAAGTCTTTCTCAAAAGTTACCTGCTCAGAGAAAACATCATCTGATTCAATACCAATTGTTTTAAAAAGTTCTTGATTCACCTTATTTTAAAGACATATATATATATATATATATGTATATGTGCCAATGCCGTGGCACAGTGAGTTAAAGCTGCCGCCTGCAGTGTGCCGGCATCCCATGTTGACACCAATTCTAGTCTCAGCTGCTCCTCTTCCGATCTAGCTCTCTACTGTGGCCTGGGAAAGCAGTAGAAGATGGCTCAAGTCCTTGGGACCCTGCACCTGCGTGGGAGAACCGGAAGAAGCTCCTGGCTCCTGGCTTCAGATCGGCTCAGCTCCAGCCATTGCGGCCATTTGGGGAGTGAACCAGCAGATGGAAGTGTGGGGAGCAACTCGGACTAGACTAAGTTACTGGATTTAAGACTTATTCTATGCATCTGCTCTCCCACAATATGGCGCTGGGAGAGAAGAAAACAGCTTCTACACAGCTGCCTCCAGTTCAGCCAATAAACTGTAGGACTTGCTCCTGATTGGAGGAGAGCAGTGTACTCGGCGTGTGGGCAGCCGAGTTGGGATTGGCAGAGGAGGACTATAAAGGAGGAGAGAGACGGTATGCACCAGGAACATCTAAGAGGAACATCTAAGGGGAACACCTGTGCAGCCCCCGAGAGAGCCGGCCGGCGGTGTGCCGCTCCCCCGCGGAAGTGGGGAATGTGGCAGGGGGAACCGCCCTTCCACGGAGGTGGAAGGGACGGTAGCCAACCCGGGAAGAACCAGCAGCAAACCCGGGGAGGGCCGAGCAGATGAAAGAACAGCGCAGGGTCCTGTGTCGTTCCTCCACGAAGAGGGGGAGCGACAGGAAGACATTCTCTATGTCTCTACCTCTCTATGTAACTCTGTCTTTCAAATAATAATAATAAAAGGACAAGTACTTAAGGAACTGAAAGTAATAATTTTCAACTATTTTTCTTTTATGGATTTTTGGTTGCCAAAGCAGCAGCTGGAAAGGTGAAGCAGAATGAAGCTTTCAACAAATTCCAACTCTGACATGGATATGGAAAAGGAGTTTAGCATCAGTCATAGATAATGAGTCTTGGAAAGGACCCTAGAGTTTCCAGTGGAATCATGAAGTGATGTACTCTGGGATTAAGTGTACAAAAGAAATATATTGGCTTTCAGAAAGGGCTTCCGTCCCTCTGATTGGATTAATGTGATTTTTGGATTGCTGGCTCAGCTCTCTTAGCTGACTGGTTGTTACATTATTTTTTTCTAGCATAGAAAAAAACTATTTTCCAAGGTCACACTATACTTCTGGTGTAGTGGTTGGTTATAGAATTCAGCAGTTAATCTCATTAAATACCTTAAGTCTAAGCCTGTACTAGACTGTAATAATGGAATACATGTACAACTTTTCTCATTACAAGTAGTTTTCATAATAATTTTGACATGAAAAATGTGCAAAATTCCTAGAAATATATTATTTAGACTACGTGGTTGATATCTGCACACTGTATGACACATTCAGTGCTTACTGTGGTATAATTTGTAACCTTTTTAAAACTTATTGTGGGAAATCACTTCATCATTTGCTACTCAAGAAAAATAGCACACTTAGAATTAACATTTGTTAAATAAATGCTGTCAAATTTAAGTAATTAAAATGTATTATGTGAACTGAAATGGGAAATGTAATTAAATTAAATTTGATTTGTTAAATTGAATGCATATACATTTTATATGAGTGTTACCAAGTGGCATGCAGCTCTGATGAACCCTTTGTAATTAACATGTCCTCGGCTCCAGTGGCGTGAGCTTGCAGCATTCTGAAACCATACTTGTGCTTTTATCCCACTTCTATCACCTTTCGTTTGTGCCAATTTCAAAAAATAAATTAAGATCTACCAGTCTTGGTGGCAGCATTGTGGCACAACAGGATAAGCCACAGTTTGAAATGCAGACATCCCATATTTGAGTCCTGGCTGCTCCATTTGCAATCCAGTTGATGTGCCCGGGAAAGCAGCAGAAGATGGCCCAAATACTTGGACTCCTGCTCAACATATAGGAGACCTGATGGAATTCCAGACCCCTGGCTTTGGCTTGGCCCAGCCCTGGTCATTATGGCCATTTGGAGAGATCTGGGGAGTGAAACAGCAGATGGAAGATCTCCCCCTGCCCCACTCAGCATCACTCTTTCAAATAAATATTTTTTTATGAGAAAAAAATCATTCCTTCCTTGGAAGGTAATATTTTTAAATCCGTGACAATGATATAGACACAAACTGGGACAAAGACAACAGACTAGAGGAAAAAGTCTTCTGACCTCACTTGGTAAGTGCCTGTAGAACATTTACGGAGATGTTTCTTGACTTTCTTTCACGATAGCATCCCTGAGGAACATTTTTAGACAGTTTTTTTTTTCTAATCATCCCCTCATGAAAGTTTAATATCACAGACATGCTCATCTGTTTATGTACCATGGCCTTTTGAAGAGCCACAAACCATTGCAATGTTTAAGATTTTTCCCCAAAGATTCCATTTTTGTCCTCTTAGTGATAATATCAACCTGTTTGAGAGTATGTGAGCTAATGTATTTGGCATTCAACAGAATGGTTGCTCTCACAAAAAGAAAATTTGAAGCAATCAGAACTGAAGATACAAATACACTGTTCAATACTGGAATGCAACTAAAAGCCCTATAACAATATTAAAAGAAATTCATTTTTAATATCTCCAAATATCTGGAAGTTGGCATTGTATAACATCTAGGTGATTAGTAAAATTCTGATGTTTAATACACTTGTCTTTAGGGAATGTAGAATTATCATGATTTAATATAATGTGGCAATTTTTTAAAGTTTAATTTATTTATTTATTGGAAAGGCAGAACCACAGAGAGGAAGAGGCAGAGAGATAAAAAGGTCTTCCATTTACTGGTTCACTCCCCAAATGGCCACAACAGCTGGAGCTGCACCTATCTGAAGCCAGGAGCAGAAGCCAGGAGCCTCCTCTGGGTCTCCCACACCAGTGCAAGGACCCAAGCACTTGGGCCATCCTCCACTGCCTCCCCAGGCCACAGCAGAGAGCCAGATGGAAAGTGCAGCAGCTGGAACTCAAACCAGCATCCACATGGGATGCGGGCACTGCAGGTGGCAGCCTGGCCTACTACACCACAGCGCCGACCTCAGGAATTTATTTTTACACATAATAAAATCACATATGCCAGGGCTGGCACTATGGCATAGTAGACTAAGGCAGAGGCTTATCAGCATCCCATATGGGCGCCGGTTCAAGACCCAGCCGCTCCACTTCCTATCCAGCTCCCTGCTGTGGCCTGGGAAAGCAGCGGAGGACAGCCCAAGCCCCTGGGCCCCTGCACCAGTGTGGGAGACCTGGAGGAGGCTCCTGGCTTCGGATCGGCTCAGCTCCGGCCATTACAGCCACTGGGAGTGGACCAGAAGATGGAAGACCTTTCTCTCTGTCTCTCTCCTCTGCAACTCTATCTCTCAAATAAACAAACAAATAAATATTTTTAAGGAATATCTGCCCATCTTATTTCTATCAACTATAAAATGGGAAGATGTACTCCTACCTCTGATAGTTTCTGTGGGAATTTTATGTGATTATATGTCTGAAACACATGACCAATAATGCTGACAGATAAGGTTTAGCAAAGATTATATATTTTACTTTATGATGAAAAAAAGATACGATTTTTGGTCTCTGCTCATAAAGATTATACAATCACTCTGCAGAGATTCAGTGGATGGAAAAGTGCCCCCAAAATGATATGAGGACATCAAAATCTTAGAGCCTATGAAAATTATCTTACTTAAGAGTAGGATATTTGCAGATATAATTAAGTTACCGATATTGAGATAAAGAAATTAACCTGAGTTATTCTGGGGAGCTGTAAATCTTATGACAAGTGTCTTTAAGGTTAAGATAGAAGAGAAGACACATAAAAATTAGAGGCAGTCTGACCATGGCGACAAAGGTTAGAGCAATGGAAAAATAAACTGGGGAATGACTGGAGCTAACAGAAGCTGGAAGTAGTGAGAATCAAATTTTCCCATAAAACTAGCAGAGTGAGTGGAAGCCTAGTGACACCTTGATTTCAGACTTATGACCTCCAGAGCTTTAAAACAATGTTTCCATTTTCTTTCTTTCTTTCTTTTTTTTTTTTTAAAGCAACTCCATTTGTGGTTACTTGCCATAGCAGGTCTAGGAACCTAATACAGGAGATGAGACCAGGTTACACTCGTAGAAGTACTTTATTGAGGGGCTGGCTCTGTGGCATAGTGGGTAAAGCCACCGCCTGTAGTGTCGGCATCCCTTATGGGTGCTGGTTCGAGTCCCAGCTGCTCCACTTCCGATCCAGCTCTCTGCTATGGCCTGGGAAAGCGGTGGAAGACAGCCCAAGTTCTTGGGCCCCTGTACCTGCGTGGGAGACCTGGAAGAAGCACCTGGCTTCCGAGCGGCGCAGCTCCACCCATTGCGGCCAATTGGGGAGTGAACCAGTGGACATAAGACCTCTTTCTCTCTCTGCCTCTCCTTCTCTCTGTGTAACTCTGACTTTCAAATAAATAAATAAAATCTTTTTTTAAAAAAAGTACTTTATTGAAAGAGTACTCACTATAACAAATTATATGCTTATTTTATGTCTTCAAAATGTAAAATAATTTTACTCTTTGAAACTTCACATATTAAGTCCTTTATTCCTGCAGTTATATGATAATTATACTGTTCTGATTATATGATAAATCAGTGTTAGGGGAATCAATATGACTTTTTACTCTAAAAGGGCTTATACAATAGCAAAGGGCATTTTTATGAAGTGTAAAATCACATAACAGTCTAGAAATTATACCTAAGGCATTTGTGTACTTCAAAATAGTGATAATTTAGAAAACAATTTAGAAATTATTTTATTGATTTTAGTAAAAATAAAATTCATTATTTTACTAAGGTAATTTGAATTACTCATGTGTATACATGTGCATGCACATGTTGTATTTTTTCACAAATAAAGTTTTCAAAATAAATTAAATGCTGTTAGAGCATCTGTAAACACCTTTAATTTAAATTCATTTTCTTCAAATGGGTGTTATTTGATTACTAAAGAATTAAGTGGAAAGTAATTTTTAGCAAGGTAATTGAAAACTCCAGTTCTACTGGTGGAATCATTTTCATCTGATTCAGTTTTTGTTCTTAAAAAATTTTGCTCATGAAAGTGAACAAAAGGGGGTATAAAGAGAAATTTAGATATAATTTAATTCAATATTCCATAAGACAATTAGTACATAGGTATCATTTAAATTTTAACAAACACCAGTTTTGCATGGTACTTAAGAAACAAAGAAATACACAGCCTTTTCAGGCATATATCAGACTAGATGATGAATGTAATTTAGAACAAGGAGAAATTTTGACATTTACCAAATTATATTACAAAAGTAACAGTATAACCTTGACAATAAGGTATTAGATGGAAAGGCATTCACAAAACATATCTTCAAAAATGCTATTACCATTTTGTCTGCGGTTGTTTTAGAGTACCCAAATCCTAGAACATGTGCTTTAGTACCCCTGCAAATGCATATACAGGCAAATAGCACATTTTGAGAGAATGGAGACAGCATTTATGGCAATGAACAACATATGGTGAGAAAAAATGGAAATCAAGGATGTACACAAGTTTAGAGTTAAACTGGAGCAGATATAACTTATTAGAAATAAGATTTAATTGTTAAACAAATGGAAAATAGACATAAACAATAGTTTTGGGAGATATTAGAAGCATGGATTCATAAAATAATTGAACATTTAAAATTCTGCAGTAAATTATCCAGTGCTCATAAAGTAGCAAAATGAGAATATAAAAGATAACTACTAGACATGGCCAATTTCCTAGACAGCCTGGAATATTTTGTAAAGTTAGTGTAAGACTCAGTCTCTATAAAGATGTTGTTAATGGTTAAACAAATCAATAGCTAAAGCAAAGTAGTAGGCTTGGATAATAAATATCAATAATACATTTATCTAGAAACTTTTTTCAGAGCTTAGAACAGAAAACTGAAATGAAACATTTGGGCCTGGACATTTGTTTCTGGTCTACCATTCAGACATTTTTCAAAAAGATCTGTTTCAATTCACAAGAAAACTACAGCTTCTTTATAGAAGATGCTAGGCTACAAACCACTTTGTATTTCAAAGTGCTTTAATCACAGATGAGGATAATTTGTTTTCCAGCATATATGTGTGTGTGTGTGTATATATATATATCTCACTGAAACAGAAGTTTCAAAGAACATTCCCTACTTACTACCACATGCTATATTCTCTGGCAATTTCTATATCTAATTTATTTCTTTATAAATAATGCTAGTTCTCACAGGTTGAGAATTGTACACTAAAACATCCTTGTCTAAACAGCTAAAAGTACTGCAATATGGAATTGCTTTAGATATTATCATCACATATATACCTTGAATGAAAAACTCAAAAAAAACCTCTAAACCTACTGTTTGCCCTGTGAATTACAATTTAGCTAACAGAAGTATGCTTTTGCATGACAAAGGGGTTATTATATTACGCAGTGGACCAGATCTTATGGGTAGGAAATGGGGATGGCAACTTTGAGGCACTTATATCACAGCTTCTTTGTGCCTTACATCTCTGTCTCTCCTCACTTTATGTTATTGATGACACAAAAAATAAGACAAAAAGAGCAAAAAAAATGCTACAAGACATAAAAAATAAAAAATAGCAATAAGAAGTTCTTACTGGCCGGCGCCACAGCTCACTAGGCTAACCCTCCGCCATGCGGCGCCGGCACACCAGGTTCTAGTCCCGGTTGGGGCGCCGGATTCTGTCCTGGTTGCCCCCCTTCCAGGCCAGCTCTCTGCTGTGGCCAGGGAGTGCAGTGGAGGATGGGCCCTGCACCCCATGGGAGACCAGGAGAAGCATCTGGCTCCTGCCTTCGGATCAGCACGGTGTGCCGGCCCCAGCAGCCATTGGAGGGTGAACCAATGGCAAAGGAAGACCTTTCTCTCTGTCTCTCTCTCTCACTGTCCACTCTGCCTGTCAAAAAAAAAAAAAAAAAAAAAAAAAGAAGTCCTTACTTATCAGTGATTACTTTACATAATGATAAACTTTACTGCAAAAGACTCTTTTTTGGTCTAAGACACACATAGGCTAAACATGAAAGGATAGAAAAGGTACTATGTTCAATTGGGGCTTAGCTCTCTGTGAGATCCCAGTGGAAAGAACAGGTCTTCAAAGAAGGAGGTACCTTTCTCTGAAGGGAGGAGAGAACCTCCACTTTGACTATGACCTTGTCTAAACAAGATAAGAATCGGAGAACTCAGAGGGCTTCCATAGCCTTGGAAACTCATGACTGGAGCATAGGGAGATTACTGATGCCATAGACAGGAGTGTCAATTTGTAAAGTCAACAACAAGAGTCACTGTGCACTTACTCCTCATGTAGGATCTCTGTCCTTAATGTGCTGTACATTGAGATTTAATGCTATAACGAGTACTCAAACAGTATATTTCACTTTGTGTTTCTATGTGGGTGCAAACTGTTGAAATCTTTACTTAATGTATACTAAACTGATCTTCTGTAAAAAAAAAAAAAAGAAATTATCAATTCCCAACTTGACTCTCACTGGGATTAATACATGATAATAGGTCTGATCTGACTTCATCATCATTTAAAAATCATCTATTATTTTTCACTTTATGCTTCTGTGTGGGAGCAAACTGTTGAAATCTTTACTTAATGTATGCCAAACTGATCTTCTGTATATAAAGAAAATCGAAAATGAATCTTGATGTGAATGGAAGGGGAGAGGGAGTGGGAAAGGGGAGGGTTGCGGGTGGGAGGGACGTTATGGGGGGGAAGCCATTGTAATCCATAAGCTGTACTTTGGAAATTTATATTCATTAAATAAAAGTTAAAAAAAAAATTGGGACTTAGCACAGGTGGTCATATTTCTACCAGATACAATATATATCTTTAGGATAAAAACTGTCACATGAGACAAAGAAGGATGTTATATAACGATAAAAGGATCAATTCACAATGAAGATTCTACAATTATAAAGTGTTTACGCGCCTAAAATTAGAGCTGCCAAATATCTTACTGTCCTCCGTTATCTTATTTATCTTCATTCTGATTGTCGTTTCCATAACTGAAAGTGGAGTATTGAGATTTTCTATTATTATTATGTTCCTGACTATATTTCAGAGATTTTTCACATTATTTTCATTATATCATTATTCACAATAGCCAAGAGATTAAAAACAGCTACACTGCTCACCATGGGATTAACTGATAAAGAATAGATGGCATATACATAGAATGAAATATTATACAGTCTTTCAAAATAAGAAAATTCTTTCATGTGCTATAACTTGGATGAAATTTGATGCTAAAGGAAATAAGATAGTCATGAAAGAACAAATATTGTATGCTTCCAGTCACATGAGATACCTAAAGCAGTCAAAAATCATAAAGACAGAAAATTGAATGGTAATTGCAAGGGCTGCTGCAAAAGAAGAGAGAAATTAGTCATTAATGGGTATACAGGTTCAGTTTTGTAAGATGAAAAAGCTCTAGAGAGTCATTATACACAATGTGAATAATACCTAGCACTATTGAACTATATACAGAAAAACTATTGAGATGGTAAATTTAAGGTTATGTGTTTTTTTTTCCAGCATTATAAACATAAGATTCCCATTAGTCATAATTCATTTTTGCAAGGGTTAGACAGCCAAACAAATTAATTTTTTTAAAAAATTGAATATTATAAAAATAATTTATTTTGAAAGTATGGTTTAAATAGTATTTACTTCCAATATTAAAGATATAAAAATCTCTTGGGGCTGGCACTGTGGTGTAGCAGGTAAAGCCGCCACCTGCAGTGCCAGCATCCCATATGGGCGCTGTTTCGAGTCCAGGCAGCTCCACGTCTGATCCAGCTCTCTGCTATGGCCTGGGAAAGCAGTACAAAATGGCCCAGGTCCTTGGGCCCCTGCACCCACATGGGAGACCACAGGGAAACTCCTGGCTCCTGGCTTCGGATCAGCGCAGCTCCGGCCATTGTGGCCAATTGGAGAGCGAACCAGGGGATGGAAGACCTCTCTCTCTCACTTTGCCTCTCCTTTCTCTGTGTAACTCTTTCAAATAAATAAGTAAATCTTAAAAAAATGAATGTATGCCACAGGAAAGAGTAAAAACAGTGTTTTAGAAAAAAGATATAAAAATCTCTAAATAATGCTTTTAAAATGACTAACTTGTATTTGAATATCTGTTTACCAAAATATCATCATTTCATAATTAATATAGGCATAGCTAGGTTTTTATTCAAGATTTATTTATTTGAAAGGTAGAATGACAGAAAGAGAGAGAGTGAGAGAGAGAGAGATTGAGAAATCTTCCATCTGCTGCTTTACTCCCCAAATGGCTGCAACAGCAGGAGCTGGGTCTCCATCCAGCTTGGGCAGGGCCCAAGCACTTGAGCCATCTCCTGCTACTTTCCAGGTGCATTAGTGGGGAGCTGGATCAAATATGGAGCAGCTGGAACTCGGACCAGCACTCATATGGAATGGCGACATCGCAACGTGGCACCTTAGCCTGCTCTGTCAAAATGCCCGCTGGACATGTGAGTTTTTGACTAACGATATTTTTTAAAAAATAGACACCATAAAAGGAAACTTTATGTACTTGTACTTGTATTCATATCACGAAAACTGTGGTTCATATAGTCTGTGCAACCGCTTTCACCCTTTCTCTGACTCTGTGTTCCGTGTTGCTTTGTGCTTTTTCTTTTTTCATTTGCAGGGCAAAAAATTGTATAAAGCTCACTTGATTCACGTTTTTGTTTTTCAGATATTTATAGAATATCGAATTGGTTATTTTGGAGATGATGTAAGTTTATCTGAGTATAGACTAGAATTTTTAAGAAAACTAATGCTTATAAAGGAAAAGAAATATTTCACAAGATTGTAAGTGATATAATATTGGAATATTCATTCTTTCAAATCAAAGTATTTTGCAAAGTTATTTTAACTTAGGGTTCTATTGTATATTATTTTAAGCCTGCAATTTTTAATTAGAAACGACTTTTCTAGTGACCTCTAAGGTCATTGTTAAAGTATCATTGGTAATAGAGTTTCATATATAGCTAGCTTTAATACCTTAACAATACTAGATATTTTTAGTGCAAAAATGATTAGGTTCTTTCTTATGAAAAAAAATCCTTTCTTTCAGTTTAATTAATTGAAATGAATATTAAGCAAGTAGAAATTTTCAAAAGAAGATTCTCCTTTTAAAAATAAGAATATTATGGAATATGATCTATTCAGCCTTACAATATGCTCCTTGATTGGAATTTTCATAGCATAATGAATAAAGGGAAATCAGTTATATATTTAATTTGTTTCTTTAACTTGATTTTAAAATGCTTATTATTATTCTATAAGCCTTTACCTTTTTCCCCCAAATCGTTCCTCTCTTAACTAGTCTTTGTCTTTCTGAGAGATGTTGCCTATTCACTGAGGCCTGCCCATCACGTCTTATAAAAGTACCTTCAAAAAGTTCATGAAGGGGCAAACACTTGATTCACTCATATCACCTATCAGAGTGCCTGTGTTCAAGTCTCACTTAAGCTCTTCATTTCCGTTTCCTGCAGATGCACACCCGGGAAAGCAGCAGGTGATGGTTCAATTAATTGGGTCCCTGCCACCCACCCTGAATTATGGGCTCCTGGCTTTAGCCTGTCCCAATCCTTGTTATGATGGGCATTTGGGAAGTGAACTGGCAGAGAGAATCTCTCTCTCTCTCTCTCTCTCTCTAGGCATAGTTTCTAAAAGTTTATAAAAAATGTGTATTATGTTAAAAATTGCATATATTTGAGAGATCTTCCATCTGCTGCTTTACGCCCCCAATGGCTGCAACAGCAAGAGCTGGGTCTCCATCTACAAAATTTTGTAGCAGAGTATCTTTTACTTCCACATTGTGAACTTTCTGAAATACTCTTATATTTATATGACCTACACTGATACAGCCATAACTTTTGCTTATTGTTGGTATCTCTTCTGATTCATAGTGCTCATAGAACATATTGTGAATATGATTTTTGCTCTGCCTATTGAGAGCCAGTCAAATTATTACCTGTGGAATTAATCTACTTCTCTATCTCTGTTGCTACCACCTGAATTGAAGCCAGCATCACTGGGATCCCACATTCTGTAGCAACCTCCTTATGGATATTCTCAGATCATTACTGTCTCCTTCCAAATCCAATCCATCTTCCATGCAATATTCATTATAATTTTTTTTGACAGGCAGAGTGGACAGTGAGAGAGAGAGAGAGAGACAGAGAAAAAGGTCTTCCTTCCATTGGTTCATCCCCCAAGTGGCTGCTATGGCCGGTGCGCTGCGCCAATCCGAAGCCAGGAGCCAGGTGCTTCCTCCTGCTCTCCCATGTGGGTGCAGGGCCCAAGCACCTGGGCCATCCTCCACTGCCTTCCCAGGCCACAGCAGAGAGCTGGACTGGAAAAGGAGCAACCGTGACAGAACCCGGCACCCCAACCAGGACTAGAACCTGGGGTGCTGGCGCCACAGGTGGAGTATTAGCCTAGTGAGCCGCGGCGCTGGCCTCATTATATTTTTTAAAAATTTGATGATGACAATCTCTTCCTTAGAAGACTGAAATGGCTGTGCATTGTTGTTGTGATAAACACCAAACTCTAGTATATCCTAGAAGATCCTACCCAGCTCCCGAAATCTGAACTTGCGGTCTGTTTAAACTTCAGCCATAATATATTCCTTTTATGTTTCTATTTACTTCTAAGGGTGTCAGGTCCTCAAAGAAGCTTGCCTTAACCTACTAGTCAGAGTTCCTTATTATATGCTCTCATGCCAGCCTGTACTTCTCCTTTGTAACTTACAACAACCATAATTAAATAATTACAGTCATACTTAACAATTACATTCAGTATATTTCCCTTGCTAACATGCAGTATCCACCAAGGTAGGGAACATGTCTGTCCAGTTAAACTTCTGCCTTCTGAATGTCTATCACAGCATTTTGCACAGAGTAAGCACTCAATATTTACTGAATAAAGGAATGTGTGAAATATAATGCTATATTTAAATTAACCTATAGCTGTCATTTATTGTAGTTCTATACCATTGTTAGGTAACATATCTCACACATCAGAGATTAATTACATGGGAGCTAGCAAAGTTTTTATCTGGCAGAAAATAAGTGTGAAATGTCAAATTTCTGGATGAAAAGTTTCCAATTTGCTCTTTGAATAACTTGGAATTCTTTGTTAAAAGTATTTTAAAGATTTTTTTTTTATTTATTTGAATGGCAAATGGGGGAGAAAGAGAGAGAGAGAGAGAGAGAGAGAGAGAGAGAGAGAGATATCTTTCATCTGCTGGTTTACCTCCCAGAAGGCGGCAACATTTGGGGCTGCTTCAGGCCAAAAGCCAGGAGCCTGGAACTCCAGCTGAGTCTTCCATGTGGGTGGCAGGGACTCAAGTACTTGGGCCATCTTCTGTTGATCTCCCAGGCACTTTCACAGGCAGAGGAGCTGGATTGGAAGCAGAGCAGCCAGGGACTTGAACTAATGCTTTGATATGGGATGTCACTGCACAACACCATCCCCACCCTCATTAAAAGTTTAAAACAATGCACTACAGTAGAAATATAGCCGGCCCGAGAATAAGAGAAGGTGAATTTTAATCTGAATATGCCACAGACAACCTATATAATCACTGAGCCGCCTTAACTAGGATCTGGCGCTATTATCAAGGGCATTCAAGGCTAGAGTTCATGTGAATGTGGGTTGCAGCCGACAGTAAACCAAGGTGTGGTAGTGACTCTTGCAACCTCCAGAATAAAAGCCTGCTCTAGTGCCTGGTCTATTATTTTTCCTAGAAAAAAATACAGGAAAATTTAAACTTGTCAATGGGTCAAATATAACTTTTCAGCTGCCAATTGGTGATCTGCTTAATAAATGTGCCCTTCAGTCACTAAAAATGCATGACTTGTTTCCACATTATAGAGTATTTGATATATCCCTCACAATTTATAATTTACTGCTCTATGGATGAGTACAGGTCAAATGACTTGAAAATTGCTTCCTCATGTTATTAGTTTGGGTCACATTGGCAAACCCATGATTTAGAACAACCTTTGCCCAGCGCCGTGGCTCACTAGGCTAATCCTCCGCCTGTGGTGCTGGCACCCCGGGTTCTAGTCCCGGTCGGGGCGCTGGATTCTGTCTCTGTTGCTCCTCTTCCAGTCCAGCCCTCTGCTGTGGCCTGGGAAGGCAGTGGAGGATGGCCCAATTGCTTGGGCCCTGCACCCGCATGGGAGACCAGGAGGAAGCACCTGGCTCCTGGCTTCGGATTGGCGCAGCGCGCTGGCCGTGGCAGCCATTTGGGGGGTGAACCAACGGAAGGAAGACCCTTCTCTCTCTTTCTTTCTCTCTCTCTCTCTCACTAACTCTGCCTGTCAAGAAAAAAAAACAAACAAACAAACAAAAAAGAAGAACCTCTGTAACTCATCAGAGCTTGCTCAACTATATTTTGCCCTGTTTCCAGCTAGCATGACCTAATGGAAAGGGAGAAACAGAGAAGTCTTGAGTCCTGGGTTCCAGTCCTGAGGCTAATATGCTGAACCTTGACTTTGCAAGTTTGGGCTTCTGTATTTTTATCTGAGTAGTGACAAAACAGCAGAAATATAGCTTCACTCATACTGTCTCCTAATCAGACACCTTGCTTTTCTTGATTTGTTTCAGTTCAGTAAATGAGTATTTATTCTCCCTATATTGCCATGGAGAAAATGAACAGATTAATGCACTTTTCACTCATTAATGTTCAAAATAGTTGGTGGAAGAAGAAAATGTAAAACAATAAAATTAGACAAAGCAAAAACTACAAATATTACTTGTTTAACTATAGTATAATGGGAGTGTTGAAGAGGAACAGTCAAATTCTTATCACTATGAAAATCCTAGAATCGCACTTGCTTTAACTTTTTTTCAAAACTGTTAAATTGAGCTTTACATAAGGAAAGCCCACAAAGCACAAGTGCATAATTTAATCAACCATGTCCCCAAGAAATAAAGCATTGTCTATCACTGTGATTTCCCATGTATAAAAAATTATCAATCTTGATCCTATCTTTTATGTTAACCACACGCTTACTTTTCAGATAATTTTGAATTCAAAGTGTGCATGACTACACAATATAGTTCACTGTTGCATGCTTTTTAATTTCATGTAATTGGAATTTCAACTCTATATTTTCAAGACCCATCTGCATTGTATGTAAAGCTCTAGAGTTTTTTTTTTAATTTTCAATATGAGATGGTAATCAATTATATGACTATGACATTATATTTATCCACTGTACTGTTGGTGAACATTTGGCTGGTTTCTAGTTCTTGGCTATTATTTGCAATGCTGTTATGAATGTTTTTCTACATGTATCCAATCACACACTTACATGAATTTTCTGAATATATTCATAGCAGTGAGAACGTTGGGCCAGACCTATGTTATTTAGAGCCTAACAAAGATAAAACCTTCCCTTGTGAATTGAAAGTGATAAATGAAAATGACTACTGAAATCAATGGAATGTTAAAATTATTCCTAAAGATTCTCAACCATGTCCTAAATTCTGAGGTGCTGGTGAAAAACAGAAGGACCATTGTCAAATCATTTGGGAAATGCTAGATGTTCTACTCTATCTCTAGAGACTTGCAGTGCACATTGTTATATTTAAAAAAAAATCGGGGAAGTTGGGCAATGAAGACGCTTCTCCAGGACTGCTTGACAGTTTTCTAAGCTTTTTGTTTGTAATTCCTTCCTCCCTTCAAATCTGTTTGTTAATCCACGAAAAATACTACAGAAGATTTGAATTAGAATTTTTGAATACAAAAAGGATATCATAAACCAATCACCTGCTGATTGAGAAAGATCTGTCAAATATCAGAATTACTTCTTTATATTTATTTTTTGAAGGGTAATTGAAAAAAATGAATCCTGCTTTATTGCGAAAGCTCCATCTGACTTTATCTTTTAGTTCTAACTCTTAACTTTCACATTTTCTAGACATTATCTCTGAACATAGCTGCAATTTATCTTTTCTTTCCTCATATTTATGAGAATACTTCAAAAAGTTCTTGGAAAACGCAGAATATAAACTAACTATGCATGGATTTCAATTATTTCACAAAAATAAGTCAATCATTCGATTTAATTTCCCATGAAGTTTTTGAAGTATCTTTGTACATCATATCAATAGTTCTCAGAGTGCAATTTTTACAGTATTTTCAGCAAATAAATTGGCTCTTGTCTTGAGATTGACAACCTATTGTTTCACTATTAATGAACAATCATGCATACAAAAATACATAAACAAATAGAAAAAATGAACCTTCCCAGCATCTAATTTTATTTTGTAAATGAAACATTATTTTAATCATAGAGTAGAGAACCAAGATGGCTGAATAGAGAAAATATATAATAAAGTCATAATTTTCAATCAAAGATCATGCTTTGAATTACATTTGCCGTAATAAAGAACATAATACATGGTTCCCTCTTTAAAAACTTTGTCATGAGCCCGCGCAATTCCACAGGCTTATTGTAGGACTTTGACAGTCTCCCTTTCTTACTCTTCTCTGTGAGCGGCACTCAGTGTACATAGAGTATACAGAGGCTGGCGCTGCGGCTCACTAGGCTAATCCTTTGCCTTGCTGCACCGGCACACCGGGTTCTAGTCCCCGTCGGGGCGCCGGATTCTGTCCCAGTTGCCCCTCTTCCAGTCCAGCTCTCTGCTGTGGCCCGGGAAGGCAGTGGAGGATGGCCCAAGTGCTTGGGCCCTGCACCCCATGGGAGACCAGGAGAAGTACCTGGCTCCTGGCTTCGGATCAGCGCAGTGTGCCGGCCGCAGTGTGCCAGCCGCGGCGGCCATTGGAGGGTGAACCAATGACAAAGGAAGACCTTTCTCTCTGTCTTTCTCTCTCTCACTGTCCACTCTGCCTGTCAAAAAAAAAAAAAAAAAGAATATACAGAATAAATAAAACCCAGAGTAGCTAAGAAGATGCTGAGCACTAATACAAAATTAAAACAGGTAAAGCGGATAGGGTTTGCCAGAAGTGGGTGAGTTTTAAATGTGTAAATATCATTCTAAAGCAAGTTCTTTCTGAGAAAATAAACACTTGAGCAAAATTTGCAGACATCTGGGATAGATGTGTTTAGGTAGCTAAAATGGCAGTGCAGATTCCTGGAGTGGAGTGTACTTGTTTTGTTTAAGTAAAAACAGTATAGGTAGGGTCACAGAAATGAAATAAGAAAAGGGAAGTGTGTAGGAATTATTATACTTCAAAGTGCAGATATCATATAGGTAGCAAGAGTTCAAGACAGGCTGCATTTTAATATTTTTAATAGCTGAATAATATTCCATTGTGTGTGTGTGTATGTATGTGTGTGCATGTATATATATATATATATATATACATATATCACATTTTCTTTATCCATTCATCTGATGATGGACACGTTGGTTGATCCCAAATTTTGGCTGCTGTGAACAGTGCTGCTATGAGTATGGTGGCGCAGGTATCTCTTTGATACATTGTGCTGGATCATATGGCAAGTCTTTCTAGTTTTTTAAAGAAATCTCCATACTGTTTCTTCCACTATTTTACACTAATTTTTGTGGATATTGTGACTGGGATTTCTTTCTTGATTTCTCTTTCTATGGGTTCATTATTAGCATGCAAAAAACTTGGTTTATCAATTTTAACAGCTTTTTGGTAGGGTGTTTGGTTTCTCTATGTACAACATCATGCCACCTGAAACATGTATAATTTGACTTCTTCTTTTCCAATTTTGATGTCCTTTATTTTTTTCCTTTCTAATTGTTCTTGCTAATACTTCCAGTATTATATTAAATAAGAGTGGTGAAAGTGGACATCTTTGTCTCGTTCCAGATCTGAAGGGAAATGCTGCTACCATTTGCAGCAAAATGGACACTACAGGAGGACATCATGTTGCGAGAAATAAGCTAGACCTAGAAAGACAAATACCACATGTTCTCCCTTATGCATGGGAGCTAAAATTAAAAAAAAAAAAAAGCTTATTTGGCAAAGCATAATTAAGCTTTTTTACTGTAATGTAAATTTAAGATATGTTATCTCAAAAACTTTGAAAAAAGGAGAAGAGGCCTGCGCTGCGGCTCAATAGGCTAATCCTCCACCTAGCGGCGCTGGCACACCGGGTTCTAGTCCCGGTCGGGGCGCCAGATTCTGTCCCGGTTGCCCCTCTTCCAGGCCAGCTCTCTGCTATGGCCCGGGAGTACAGTGGAGGATGGCCCAAGTGCTTGGGCCCTGCACCCCATGGGAGACCAGGAGAAGCACCTGGCTCCTGACTTCGGATCAGGGCGATGCGCCGGCCGCGGCGGCCATTGGAGGGTGAACCAATGGCAAAAGGGAAGACCTTTCTCTCTGTCTCTCTCTCACTGTCCACTCTGCCTGTCAAAAAAAAAAAAAAAAAAAGAAGAAGAAGAAAGGATGGTGGGAGGGAAAGTGGGAGAGAGGGAGGAAGGGTTATCATTATCTTCTTAGAATTTTATCTACAAAGTATATTGAATCTGTTAAATTATTTAAAAATTAAAATATTAATAATAAATTAAATTAATAAATATTAAGACCTGTTGAGGCCTGTGTTGTGGCACAGTCAGTTAGGATGTTGCTTGCTTGTGAAGATGGCATCTCATATCAAAGCAGCTCCTCTGCTTCCAATCCAGCTCCCTGCTAATGCACCTGGCAAAGCAATAGAATATTTCTCAAGTACTTTGGCAGGTGTTGCCTATGTTGAAGACCTGGATGGAGTTCTGGGCTCCTGGCTTCAGCCTGGCCCAGGCCAGGCAGTTGTGGCCATTTGAGGAATTAACTGGTGAATGGAAGATCTCTCTGTCTCTCTCATTCCTCCCCCCCCCCCCAACACACACACCTCTCTCTGTCTCTTTCAAGTAAAAATTCAAAAAATATATATCTATTTCAAAGTCCATTTTGTTAATTTCCCAGATTGTAGACAATGTCTCTTGCCTTCCCTCTATTTAAAATCAAGATATGTCCTATATTTCACCTCTCCTCAAGGCTCTATTCTAATTCCCAATTCCTGTCAGGAATAAATGGAGAGCATTTCTGCTGTGTTCTGTAATCATAATGAAAATTTCAGGCTTTGACTATAATATCTCTTCAAAACATTGGAGAGTATGTAAAATTTCAGTTTGAGTATTCAACTGAAGGTATTTTCTATTTACTTACACTCTCTCAATGGTTAAAAATGAGGCAATATTGTAATTTTTCTTCCAGTTTGCACCTGTTACCCCGGGTTCTAGTCCCGGTCGGAGTGCTGGATTCTGTCTCTGTTGCTCCTCTTCCAGTCCAGCTCTCTGCTGTGGCCCAGAAGGGCAGTGGAGGATGGCCCAAGTGCTTGGGCCCCTGCACCTGCATGGGAGATCAGGAGGAAGCACCTGGCTCCTAGCTTTGGATCGGCACAGCGCACCAGCTGTAGCGGCCATTTGGGGGTGAACCAATGGAAGGAAGACCTTTCTCTCTGTCTTTCTCTCTCTCATTAACTCTGCCTGTCCAAAAAAAATTCATATGGGATAGACTTTCTGAATTCTTGCATGTGCCCAGAACTTTTAATCTCTCATGCTGATACATTTGGTCAGTTTTAGAATTCCAAAAGCAAATTTATTTTCCTTAGGACTTTAAGCATTGCTCTATTTCTTCCAACATCTAGTATTTACTAACGAGAACTCCAAAGTCCCTTTCCTTTTTAAGAGATTTTGTTTCTTTCTGGAAGTTTTTAGGCTTTTTCTTTTTATTTTCTGGTGGTATGAAATGAGATAAGAATATGTCTTCCATGGGACTTTCATTTTTCATTCAACCATCTGGGAGTTCAGCATACTTTCCAATACAAAAATCTCCCTCTTCCTTCAGTTTTTTTTTTTTTTTTTTTTGACAGGCAGAGTGGACAGTGAGAGAGAGAGAGAGAGAGAGAAAGGTCTTCCTTTGCCGTTGGTTCACCCTCCAATGGCTGCTGCGGCCAGCACACCATGCTGATCCGAAGGCAGGAGCCAGGTGCTTCTCCTGGTCTCCCATGGGGTGCAGGGCCCAAGCACTTGGGCCATCCTCCACTGCACTCCCTGGCCACAGCAGAGAGCTGGCCTGGAAGAGGGGCAACCACACCCCGACCGGGACTAGAACCCGGTGTGCCGGCGCCCCAGGCGGAGGATTACCCTATTGAGCCATGGCGCCGGCCTCCTTCCGTTCTTAAAAATAACTTTACTTGTCTTTGAAAATTTGTTTCTTTCCATTTTCTGTTTCTGTTTATCTCATTCTGCTATGTTTTTCTCTTCATGAGAACCTGTTGTTTGTATCTTGGGATCCTGAATTTATCCTTTCTGTTTCTATTTTCCCCCAACTCACTGCTTTTCTTCTCTGGGAGATTTCTTCATGTTTTGGCTCTAAATTACCTAATCAATTTTACATTTCTTCATTTTTTTTTATCTGTTTGAAGGGAAGATAGAAAAGAGAGAGAGAGAGAGAGAGAGAGAGAGAGGTGGTTACAGAGACAGAGATCCCTCCATCTGCTGGTTCACTCTGCAAAAGGGCATAATAGTCAGGGCTGGGCCAACCCAAAACCAGGAGCTGGAACTCAATAAGGAGACAAGTACTTGCACAATCGTCTGCTGCCTCCCAAGGTATGAATGAGTAGGAAGCTGGAATGGAGAGCAGAGTCAGAACACGAACCCAGGCACTCTAATAAGGGATGTGGACTTTGCAAGTGGTGGCTTGACTGAGTCACCAGATGTCCACCCATCCTCACTCATTTTATTTTTAATTTCCAACTTGCATTTGTGTTATGGATTCTGTATCTTTCTGGGTTTCTAATAATACTGACTTAATTATTTTTTCAAAAGTGCTCTTCTCTTCCTTCAATCGTTTATCTTTCATTCTTTCATTTCCACTGCTTCTTGTTTTGATTTTCTTAGTGTCTCTCTCTCTCTCTCTTTCCCTTTCCCTCTCCCTCTCCCTCTCCCTCTCTCTCCTCTTCCCCCATCTTTTTGCATATATGTGAGAATAAGTGTTGATAACTTTATAATTGAGGAGAAAGAAACTATTTATAATTGGAATGGGTTTCTGCAACTGTGCTGTACTTGACACTATGTTTACAGGAATCCTTCCTATGACTACTCAAGCAGACTGAGAATTATGAGAAATTGGGAGAACTCGGTGACTGTTGAGTTAGATTTCAGAGTGAGTGGACAAGAAGCGAGCAGGTAGATTACATTCTTCACTTAAATCCAGACAAGAGAGGAATTTACTCCAGTAGCTCTAGGATAGTGCTAGCTCTTCTTTTTAAAACCTATTGTTTTAAAAGAATAGGTTTTTTTTTTTTTTCATTTTTATTTGTGTGTAAATGTGTGTGTGTGCAAGTGTGTTTGCTTTTATTTTTTTCTCTTTTCTACCTGGGATAAATGCTGGGTGTGATACATTATATTTTCCAAAAATAGCCATGATAATCACGTACCTTCTTCTAATAATGTGCTATTAATAGCTTTCCTCAAAATAGGGGAAAGGAGGTCTATGTTCCCTCACACTGGTTCTGGGTGGCCCTGTTACTATGGCACAAGCAATGTCTCGTAATTTTTGGAGACAAAGTTCTAAAAGGTGATACAACTTCCTGATCCTTTTGGCGATACTCACCTTTTGGAATCCAGTCTCCGTGCGGTAAGGAGCAAAGCCACTATGTGGAGTAGCCACATAGAGATTCACAGCTTGAAAGCCTCTACTGAAACCCTATATGAGAGCCACTGACAGGTGCAAGGCACAATCAGGAACAAGGCTTCGGATGATTCCAGCTCCCTGTCATTTAGTCATCTAAACCTTCAAGCTGGTTCAAATGACACCACTTGGAGCATCAGTGACTTATCTTCCCTGAGTCCTGTACAGATCGCACTTCTATGAGCAAAACTCAGCCATGAAGTTCGCAGAATTCGTTGTTCAGCAACAGATAAGTGAGATGTGGTGCTGTTTATCCTGCACTGGTGACTAGGAATGGGCGATAAAGGGAAATAGGGGATGCTGCCCCATGGTGAAACTCTTGGGATGGAGGAATTTAAGTATTCCTTCTGTTTCCATCCCTTTTTCTCCCAACATCGTCTCTGTTCCTGCCACTGTGTTGAAATCCCCACTGGACTGCATAAGGAAAGTTGGCTTACCTTCCCCTGGTGCTTCGGGCATTGCTACAGTCTCTGTGTTCCTTCATCCAACAAGCATTCATTCTCATTCTGCCTTCCAGAATTTTTGAAATTTCTCATATGCCCTTTTGTTTTGTTCAGCGATATTTTTACTTCATTTTGCACTCCTTTACTTTATTTTTCATCATATAGTTTTTCCTGATTTGCGTTTCCTTCATTATTAAAGGGGTTGAATATATTTTTGTAAGATGAGGGGCCAGCGCCGTGGCTCACTTGGCTAATCCTCTGCCTGCGGTGCCGGCATCCCATATGGGCGCCAGGTTCTAGTCCTGGTTGCTCCTCTTCCAGTCCAGCTCTCTGCTGTGGCCTTGGAAGGCAGTGGAGGATGACCCAAGTGCTTGTGCCCCTGCACCCATGTGGGAGACCAGGAAGAAGCACCTGGCTCCTGGCTTTGGATCAGTGCAGCGCTGGCCATAGTGGCCATTTGGGGAGTGAACCAATGGAAGGAAGACCTTTCTCTCTGTCTCTCTCTCTCACTGTCTATAACTCTACCTGTCAAATAAATTTTTAAAAAAGATAAATGATGATTTGTATTTCAAAGAACTTTTTAAAAAATTTTATCAATTCAGGAAGAGAAAAAAGATCTTGAACTAAATGTATTTGAGGAAACCAAAAATTCTATATGGAATAAACTTTACAGTATGGTGGTTTTCTACTTATAACTTGTTGAACAGTGAAGGGTTAAAGTTGTGATTATAAAGAAAATTGAAACTATGTCATTGTAAAAATTTTTTAAAGAAAAAACAAGAAAAGGAAAAGGAAAGGTGGATATGAGGGAGGGAGGATAGGGTGGGAAGTAACATTATGCTCTTAAAACTGTATGTATGAATACATGACATTTGTTCCCTTTAGATAAATAAAAAAAATATTTTCTTGTGATGGAAAGTGTTAGCATGGAATCTATGCTCTGAATAAATTTTAAGTGAACCATGCAGTGTTGTTAACTGTTGGCATAATATATAAAACATAGAGGATCTCTAGAATTTATTCATATGACATAATGAAAATTTTATGCCTACTGATTGGCAGTTCCTCAATTCTCCCAACCCCGGCTCAGATACTACCACTGCACTCTCTGATTTTATGAGTTTGACTATTTCAGATACCTCTTATAAGTAGAATCATGCAGTATATGTTCTTCTGTGACTGGCTTATTTCACTTAGCACAATTAGTCAAGGTTTATTCATGTTGTCACATATTGCAGAATTTCCTTCTTTGTAAAGCCTGAATAATATTCCATTGCATGTATATATGCCTCATCATACTTTTGAAAAGAAATAAGCATCTGTGTTCAGTATATATTGTAAAAGAGATGATCTAATTATACAGTAAAGTAATTTATATCATGTGTAAATCGGACATTGTCCTAGTATCAAGTTCACTGTTTATGAATGGTGTCTGAAGTAAGAAAAATATTTAGCACTGATGGCATATAATGTGAATTTAAATGCAAAGTAATATTTTTCTTATAATAACTTGTAAAATGCCTTATTTATTGATTGATAACTTACTTTTCCTTTAACAATGCTGGAATTCTTTATTTGCTGTTTCAAAGGATCTCCTGGATTTGGATTATTTTGTAGAAATGTTGACTGTTCAGTGCCCTAAGTCATCTCCAAAATACAAATTAATAGAATTTGAGGGGCCGGTGCCATGGCGCAGTAGGTTAATCCTCCACATCCCATATGGGTTCCCGTTCTAGTCCCGGCTGCTCCTCTTCCAATCCAGCTCTCTGCTATGGCCTGGGAAAGCAGTGGAAGATGGCCCAAGTCCTTGGGACCCTGCACCCACATGGGAGACCTGGAAGAAGCTCCTGGCTTCAGATCGGCGCAGCTCTGGGTGTTGAGGCCATCTGGGGAGTGAACCAACCAAAGGAAGACCTTTCTCTCTCTCTCTCTCTCTCTCTCTCTCTCTCTCTCTCTCTCTCTCTCACTGTCTGTAACTCTAACTCTCAAATAAATAAATAAAATCTTTAAAACAATATAATTTGAAAAATATCAGAACAAAAAGAAATTGAAAGCAGCAAGAGAACGAGTAAATGGAAAGTGTAACACTTCTTAAAGATACAATCATGTATATAAATATTTAGATTAAGTACATAAATGCTTTCCAATATTCACATATGAATCATGAATATTCTTTAAGCCTAAAGGATTTTAACATGTTTATTATTTTTAAAAAATATTATAGACTTAGTATAACAAATTTAAACACACAGATGCATACTGGAAAACAAATCAATGCAAATTCAACTCTCCTGATAACTTCTTAGATTTTGAAGACCATTTTTACCTCTCTGCTATAGAAATTTCTTCTGGGTGCAGAACATTGTGTTGGGCTTCATGAGCAGTGTGAGAAAAAAAAAATCAATGTTCCTGTTTCACTTGAGATAAAGATAAATCAAAGTTCAGTTTTTCAACTGTCTATATTCCATCCAGTAGAGATTTATGAGGTTTTCAATTTAAAATTTTCCTTTCATTTCTTTTCTAAGTAGATATGAGACTGCTTATTTTTGAGCAGCAACAATATTATATCAGAAATATTTCTTTTGAATGAATTATAGATGTTAATTGACAAAGTTTAACATTTAAATAAACCCAATAGGTTTTTTTTGTTGTTGTTGTTTTTTGTTTTTTTTTTTTTGTTTTTTTTTTGTTTTCTTTTTTTCTTTTTTTTTTTTGTTATTGTTTTTTTTTTTAAACCCAATAGGTTTTTAAGGAAAATGTTAAATATTCCTCCAAAATAT
Organism: Oryctolagus cuniculus; assembly: GCF_964237555.1. Taxonomy (NCBI): domain Eukaryota; kingdom Metazoa; phylum Chordata; class Mammalia; order Lagomorpha; family Leporidae; genus Oryctolagus; species Oryctolagus cuniculus. The sequence continues at coordinate 22,239,029 of NC_091453.1, forward strand.
GAAAAAGATGGATGTAAGAATTTGCATTTATTCAGTGTTTCACTTATTTATTATTCATCAACTTAATCTTTAGGAACTATGCACAGGGCATTTTGTGTGTAAGGCAGAGTAGTAAATAAAATTGATAATTTATCTTTTTTCCATTTTAGCAAAGAAGAAAGATTTGAAGTTATAAAACAGTGTAGTTTCCTCTGGTGATGAAAATAATATAAAAGAAGTGCACATATATAATTCGTCTTAGGGTCTTGCTTGCGTGATTGACATATCATTTCTCTTGCTGAAAAATCAGCTGCTCATTGACGTCAGCTGGGCATATGCATATATATAAAAGCTTGTAAAATATTTACTATCCATTTCTACTAAATATTCCTTAAGGAAAAAAAATCAACATATAATGAATCACTTGAATATATCCAATAAAATATCAGTATTTCCTCAAAGTTTGGATGATATGCTTTAATTAATAATACTTTTTGAGTTTACTCCATTTTTTTCTAAAGCTTTAGTGCAATGATGAAGTACGTTGAATCTAAATTTTTTTCAAAGATTTTATTTATTTATTTGAGAGAGAGAATTACAGAGAGAGGGAGAGTCAGAGAGAAAAGTCTTTCATCCACTGGTTCAATCCCCAAATGGCTGGAATAGTTGGAACTGGGCAGATCCAAAGTCTGGAATAGCCAGGAGCTTATTCTAGGTCTCCCACACAAGTGCAGGGGCCCAACACTTCACTGCTTTCCCAGGCCATAACAGAGAGCTGGATCAGAAGTGGAGCAGCCAGGACATGAACCAGTGCCCATCTGCGATGCCGGCACTGCAGGTGGAGGCTTAACCTACTACGCCACAGCGACTGCCCCCAAATATAAAAAAATTTGTTCTGAAGTGGGCATTTGGCCTAGTGGTTAAGATGTCCATGTCCCTTATTGGAGAGCCTGTGTTCAAGTCCCAGTTCCTTCCCGGATTCCAGTTTCCTACTAATGTGCACTCTGGGAAACACTCAGGAAATCCAGATTAAGTTCCTGGCCCCTGGGTTCAGCCCACTCTAGTCCCAGCTGTTGCAAACATTTGATAAGGGAACCAGCAGATAGATTTTCTCTCTTTCTCCCTCCTCCCTCTTCCTCTCTTTCTCAAATAAATTTTAAAAAACTGCCCTAATGAATTTTTCCCAATTAATTTGTTTTCCTGTGTCTATGCAAGGATATATTTAAAACTACACTTTATGAAACTATTCTATAAGGATTACTTTGTTATTTCAGCTAGGACAGAAATTGCAAGGTGGTGAGTACAAAATGAAACCAACTGAATGGTATAAGTTGTCTTTACCTTACAATATATTTGACATTTGTCTTATATGAAGGTTTTTTAAAAGATTTTTTTTTTTATTTATTTGAAAGACAGAGTTACAGATAGAGGTAGAGACAGAGAGAGAGGTCTTCCATCCGCTGGTTCACTCCCCAGATGGCTGCAATGGCCAGAGCTGTGCCGATCTGAAGCCAGGAGCCAGGAGCTTTTTCCAGGTTTCCCACATGGGTGCAGGGGCCCAAGGACTTGGGCCATCTTCCACTGCTTTCCCAGGCCATAGCAGAGCGCTGGATCGGAAGAGGAGCAGCCAGGATTAGAACCGGCACCCATATGGGATGCCGGCACTTCAGGCCAGGGCTTTAACCGGCTGAGCCACAGCGCCAGCCCCTTATATGAAACTTTAAAGGTCATTTTGAATTTATTTTTGGCTAAAAATTCTATCCTAGGATTTATATTTTATTAACTTTCAATCTACAACACCATTCATCACAGAATTCAGAAGACTTATTAAATGCAAACACTTTGATTAAAGAACAATTAGAATTTGGGGCAGACATTGTGGCTCAGTGGGTTAAGCCACTATCTGCAGTGCCAGCATCCCATATTAGAATGTCAGTTCAAGTCCCAGCTTCTCTGCTTTTGACCCAGCTCCCTGCTAATGTGCCTAGGACGGTAGTCGAAGATGGCCTAAATACTTGGATCCTTGCAGTCCACCAAGGAGATCCAGATGGAGTTCTTGGCTCCTGGCTTCAGCTTGGACCAGCTCCAACTGTTGTGGCCATTTAGGGACGAACCAGTGGATGGAAGATCATTCTTTCTGTCTCTCCTTCTCTCTCTCTTTGTCATTCTACCTTGTAAATAAATAATAATTCTGAAAGAAGTGGAATTCAATCAAGGATAACATTTGGTTCACGGGATGCTTGGAAGGAACTCAGAGATACACTATCAGTGTCAATGTCCGACCATATCCCATGAGTGTCCTCCAGGATGGGGGAGGGGGATATACCACTGTTGCAGTGTTTTGTCAATATCACAACCCTCACAACTCACAATGTTGAGGGCTACTCCACCATTGCTGACCATGAAGAATCAGGCTACTTCAGCTGCTTTATGATCTAGCATTTACCTATAATCTCATACTGTTTATTTGTATGGAAACAGTATTTTTGCTTTGCTTTGCTTTATTTTTCTTTTTGAATGAATCTCATGATGGAGGATCAGACAGTGAAAAGGATTTTCTCATACTGACTCAGAAAGTCTTGCAAGAGCCACCAGCGTGGATCTCTTCCAGTGATTTTTGGTACCTTCAAAGCAGTCAGTGCAACATTTATGCTATAAACACAGGGACTTTATTTTTTTCTTTTGAAAGAGCCAAAAGCATTTGTCAGATTATTTTCAAAATGGTTCCAATGCTCTTGTGGTTGAACATCTGCAATGAATGGAAGTTCCAAGCACTCCTTATCAATGCCACTAGTGGATACAATTCATCTTTTTTATTTTTAGCTTTTCTTTTTAGTGTGAGGAAATATCTCATAATGGTTTCCAATTACATTTTACCAGATTACTAATTATGCTCAGCATCTTCTCATGTATTTATTCATCATTTATGCAGCTTCTTTTGAAGTGCTTGTTCAAGCCCTTAGCCCACTTTTAAAAAAATACTTATAGGGCCTGTGTTGTGGTGTAGTAGATAAAGCCTCTGCCTGCAATGCGAGCATTCCCTTTTGGACCCTGGTTCGAGTCCCAGCTGCTCCATTTCCAATCCTGCTCCCTGCTAATGCATCTGGGAAATCAGCAAAAGATGGCCCAAGTGCTTGGTCCCCTGCAACCATGTGGGAGACCAGGAAGAAGCTCCTGGAACCTGGCTTCAGATCAGCCCAGCCCTGGCGTTTGTGTCCATTTGCAGAGTGAACCAGCAGATAGAAGATCTCTCTCTCTCTCTGTACAAATAAATAAATCTTTTAAAAATATTTATTTATTTGAAAGGCAAATTGGTAGAGAGAGGAATGGAGAGACATATTCCATCTGCTGGTTCACTCTGCAAATGGACACAAAAGCCAAGGCTGCACCAAACCAAAACCAGAAACCAAGAACTCCATCTAGCTCTCACACATGAGTGACAGAGACACAAGTACTTAAACCATCATCCCAGCTGGATCAAAAGTGGAGTAGCCTGGACTTGAACTGGTACAAATATGGGATGCTAGCACTGCAGGTGGTGGCTTAACCTGCCACTCCACAACACCAGTGCCATTAAAGACGAAATTAAAAGTGTTCTTCAGCGGTGCAGGTGAAAGAGAAGACACACAGTATTTCTGAGCATTAAACTTCTTCTCTGCTCCTTCAGTGACTTTTCAAGTGACATTTGGGAAGATTAGAGGGTGCTCTTCTGAGGCTGAGATCCACAGGCATTTCCTATGTTCAGTAATTGAAGAAAAGGTCGAATACACCACAAGAAGTATGATGCGACATTTAGGCCTCGGGATCACCTGTGATCAGAAAACCGAAGGCCTAGAGGGCACTCTCACACATGTGTATTCATTTCTATCAGTAAACTCACTCTCTCTCTCTCTCTCTCCCTCCATCCTTCCTTCCCTCCCTCCCTCCCTCCCTCTCTCTTTCCACCGTCTCCTCCTCCTCTTCCCTCTCTAGTCATTTTCAACTTTATTTTTTCTATAATCCGATCAGTCTCTTTCATGGCAGTAGAGAGTATGGTGATCAACAGCTCCAACATCTTACATCCCTGACCAAGGAGGAACCAAGTTCCTTTGTTAGTATTAAGTATTGAAAATGCTGATTATTTACTGGCTTAAGTTCGGTCTCATACCCACTGCTGAAAGAATCATTTGAGAAGAGAAGGATGAGGAAATATAAAGTGAAAAAAAAAAAACCCAGAAGAATAAAAAATATAGGTTGGTGTATCTGCTACACAAATAGAATCACATATGTTTCAGAAATTTTGGAGCTGAAGATAATGATGTGAAGCATAATTGCATGTAAACTACTAACCAAATGCTGTCAAGAATTAGCAGCATCAAAGATCTAAGGACTTCCAAAGTTTTTGTCCTGCCATCCTCAGCATGTTGGTTACTCCCTTGTGTTTTCAGGACTGCTGAAGCAGCTCCAGTCATTAAGGACTCACAAACTGCCACAGGCAAGGTGAACTGGTGGCTTTTCAGTATTACACGACATGCTTATTCCTGAACTTATCAGCAGGAAGAGGAATAAAATTAGCATTTTGCATTACAGTAATCTAGATTCATCCTAGCCTCAATGAAACACATAAACACATGAAACCAAAAGCAAATCAGATTCTGTTAGCAAGGATGGATGGCTGAGATGGGGTGTGAGTGGAGAGATGAGGAGAAGTGGAGGGTAAAGCCATGGTAATTTGGAGATTGGTTACCCCAATACATTCATAACCAATACAACCTCAAAATCATTGTTAACTTCTAAAACAAACAGTTTTTGCAGTAATCTTAGTAAGTAGCACTACAATGAAAGATCACTGAAAAATCAATGAAAGTTGTTAAGATTGGGACCCTATGAAAAAGGGCACCATGGATTGAGGGGCATTTTCATCAGCTGGCATAATTTTACTCATTTTTCGCTAAGAAAATTCCAGGTATGTTAAGCTATTTTTACACTTCCCTATTAAGTGACATTTGTGATGAATCACTAAAGAAATTCCATTTTCACTGCTGGATCACCAGCCTTCAGGTGGATTCTATGAGCTTCCAGTTTGTTTCTATCGTCCCTAACCAAGAATCCTGACTGGGATGCTTTTTCTTGCCTATAAAAAGTGACAACCTGCTACATTAATTCAAAGCTGCAACAGTATTTAAATATCAGACCTGCTGAAAAGAACCAACAGGAACTAAATTCTGTCTTAGCAAGGCTAACAAATAGTAGCTATTTCCTCTTCTTAAGTACATATTAAAAAGAGAAGTTTCTGGCCGGCACCGTGGCTCACTAGGCTAATCCTCCACTTGCGGCGCTGGCACTCAGGGTTCTAGTCCCAGTTGGGGCGCTGGATTCTGTCACAGTTGCTCCTCTTCCAGTCCAGCTCTCTGCTGTGGCCCAGGAGGGCAGTGGAGGATGGCCCAAGTGCTTGGGCCCTGCACCCATGTGGGAGACCAGGAGGAAGCACCTGGCTCCTGGCTTCGCATCAGTGCAGTGCACCGGCCGTAGCGGCCATTTGGGGAGTGAACCAACGGAAGGAAGACCTTTCTCTCTGTCTCTCTCTGTCTCTCTCTCTCACTGTCTAACTCTGCCTGTCAAAAAAAAAAAAAAAAAAGAGAGAGAGAGAGAGAGAAGTTTCAGATCAGAATAAAACTTTTTCTAATTTTCAAATAGGTTATTTTCATAATTCTATGCTGAAAACAATCCATTTACATTTGTATGGTGCAAAGTCAAATTCCTCCTAAAATACATTTTCTGCTATATCATTGAGAAACTCCTACTCATTCAGGACATAGAGATATTCATAAAATATTAAAGAAATAAACACAAAAAGAAAAATAGTAGATGCATGAACTAAACTAGCATTAGTCTCGTGATTTATGATAGTGCTGTAGCTGAAAATTTAACTCATAAAACAATGATTATTTTATTATTACAAATTCAAATAGTGCTTTCAATAAATAAAGTAACTAATTAAAACAATACTCATAGCAATATTGGCCTCATGTTTCATTTAAACCAAGACCAGCATATTTGTCTTTGTTATATAATCCTAAGCACAGATAAAGTGACATTAATAATTCTTATAATATGATCCTATTCATAGTCCCTGTTACTTGAAATCCCAAATCTATAGCAAATTCTGCAAATAACAAATTTCCAAGTAGAATGTCTGGCATAGAAACCAGGAAGAATCAATACTGTAAGTCTTGAGAGCTCAGTGTTGGGAAAGACTTGACAAAAGTTGAGCTTGCTCCAGTAAACTCCTGAAACATGCCCATCAGCATAGTTACCATAAAATTGTATATGACCAAGAGATATTTTCCATAAACATTTAGGATCCACATTACTGGATTTAAAAATAAAATTGCTATGACTGAATAATTTATCTCAATATGATGACTTAATATGGATTTGGGGGGAAGACAACAATTTAAGTATACAACAAAAGCTCTAACGGTTTGCAAAAAGACAGTTTATGAGCACTTAATGGGCTCTTACCAGAGCAATACACTTCATTTCAATAATGTTTATGGGTGGTCCAGCAGAGCTCTGGATCTCAAGATTTCACCAGACTCTTAAATTGTTAATATCACCATCTGACAAACAAATAGTACTTAACATACAAATTGGAGAAATATGAACAAACATCATTTTCAAACTCTTTTTAATGGAGTCATTTGTCAAGAAAGCTGAGACGAAGGGAAATTTGTGAGTTGTGAGAGAAGCCCCCTGTTCTATGGCCATGAGAAAGCTTTGCAAAACCCTGCAAAACTCCCTTCCCCAAGGAATGCTGGAGTAGGACATTTAATAATTAGTGGGAAAATGGTGTTTACACATGGATGCTAAGTTTTTTAGCAGGTGCTTCACAGCACCCTCCCCTGGCATCCAGAGCCATATTGCTTCTCCCACCCCAAAACCAAAACCCTGAAAATGGGAGATATACTAATATCAAAGCCAAGATCTTTCTGTCCATTTCTTCCCTACTGTTCAATTTCTTACCTTGATATTACTTTGTTCTCCAGCATTGAACTAGCTCATGGTTTAAGATATTCTCCACTTTCACTAAATTATGTATGTATTAACATAGTTAAATTTAAAAGATTTCAAGAACAGCTACACTTGATTAATCTACTTAAATAAACGATTAATCTCCCTAGGCCTCACTTTCCTCATCTATGAAATAAAGGACCAGATTAGGGAAAATCTCAGTGTCTTGTCTTCTGAAAGTCTTGTTCATGAGTATATTGTTTTCATTGTATTATACAACATAGCATTGTGCTGTATTATATGCATTACACTGGATCTTACACACTGAGTTGCACCGGCTTGTATCATGCTGTATTGCAGTATGTCAAATGTATTCTATTATATAGTAACATATTAGCCACAAGGAAGCACTTATTAGATTGGTGGATCTGAGAACAGCCAGCTAGTGAGAGGAAGAGAGAAGGTCCAAGTGAATTTTTACTTCACATATCTTGGAAGAATTCCTGAGAGTAAAAGTATCTTCACATATTACCTTGCCTCCTGTGCAATTTTGGTTTATGAACATCTACTAATTCCTTAAAATCACTCATGAGAAAAGAATAATGTTATCAAATTTATACTAACATTAGGCTATTGCAACAATCTCTCTTCACATGTATATTGGCTGTTCCTTCAGTTTTGTGAAAGTGAATTAAATATACTTAAAAACAAACCAGTGTTCTTTTTTTAAGGATGTATTTGAGAGACAGAGTTATAGACAGAGAGAGGCAGAGACAGAGAGAAAGGTCTTCCATCCGCTGGCTTACTCCCCAAATGGCTGCAATGGCCAGATGGGGGCCTGTCTGAAGCCAGGAGCCAGGAATTTCTTCCAGGCCCATGACGGTGCAGAGGCCCAAGCACTGGACCATCTTCTACTGCCTTCCCAGGCCATTAGCCACAAACTGGATCAGAGAGGAGCATCTGGGACAGTAATCGGAGCTAACGTGGGATGCTAGTGCTGCAGGCAGGGCCCCAACCAGCTGCGCCACAGTGCCGACCCCACCAATGTTCTTAAACTTAAAACTCTTTCTCCTTCTAGGTAGTTCATGCAAATTTTAACCTGATATTTCCAATGCTTTAACCCGCATTGAATTCACAAGGGAAATAATTTTAGAGAAACTGAAGAGACTGACTGTATCTCTGGATTAATGTAACAAGCAGTCAAACGGTTCAAGATTAGAAGACCAGAGACCAACTCCCAATCTGATTGCTGTAATCTTGTGAGATGTAAAGTAACTCATCAGTTGACCAATGTGTGAAATGAGGACAATAGCACTCACTATTAGTAATGGATGTGACTAGCATATGATGTAGTGTTTATGAAGCGGTTAATTCCTGTAGTATTAAAAATGTATATTGAGGGGCCAGCACTGTGGTGTAGCAGGAAAAACCACCACCCGTAGTGCCAACATCCCATATGGGCACCAATTCAAGTTTTGGTTGTTCCACTTCTGATCCACCTCCCTGCTAACGTGCCTGGAAAAGCAGCAGAAGATGGCTCAAGTACTTTGGCCCTTGCACCCGTGTGCAGGTGTCCATCATCAGATGAATGGATAAAGAAAATGTGCTATATATATATATAAACACACACACACATGCATAATATATATATATATACATACATAATGGAGTATTATTCAGTTATAAAAAAGAATGAAATTCTACCACTTGCAGCAAAATGGAGACAACTGGAGGACATCATGTTGAGTGAGATAAGCCAGATCCCAAAAGACAAATACTGCATGTTCTTCCCTATATATGAGAGCTAAAATTTAAAAAATCAACAAACTGCTATTCAATATAGTTCTGGAGGTTCTAGCCAGAGCTATTAAGCAAGAAAAAGAAATTAAAGGGATACAAATTGGGAAGGAAGAACTCAAACTATCCCTCTTTGCAGATGACATGATTCTTTATTTAGGGGACCCAAAGAACTCTACTAAGAGACTATTGGAACTCATAGAAGAGTTTGGCAAAGTAGCAGGGTATAAAATCAATGCACAAAAATCAACAGCCTTTGTATACACAGACAATGCCATGGCTGAGGAAGAACTTCTAAGATCAATCCCATTCACAATAGCTACAAAAACAATCAAATACCTTGGAATAAACTTAACAAAGGATGTTAAAGATCTCTACGATGAAAATTACAAAACCTTAAAGAAAGAAATAGAAGAGGATACCAAGAAATGGAAAAATCTTCCATGCTCATGGATTGGAAGAATCAATATCATCAAAATGTCCATTCTCCCAAAAGCAATTTATAGATTCAATGTGATACCAATCAAGATACCGAAGACCTTCTTCTCAGATCTGGAAAAAATGGTGCTGAAATTTATATGGAGGCACAAGAGACCTCGAATAGCTAAAGCAATCTTGTACAACAAAAACAAAGTCGGAGGCATCACAATACCAGATTTCAGGACATACTACAGGGCAGTTGTAATCAAAACAGCATGGTACTGGTACAGAAACAGATGGATAGACCAATGGAACAGAATTGAAACACCAGAAATCAACCCAAACATCTACAGCCAACTTATATTTGATCAAGGATCTAAAACTAATTCCTGGAGCAAAGACAGTCTATTCAATAAATGGTGCTGGGAAAATTGGATTTCCACGTGCAGAATCATGAAGCAAGACCCCTACCTTAACCTTACACAAAAATCCACTCCACATGGATTAAAGACCTAAATCTACGACCTGACACCATCAAGTTATTAGGGAACATTGGAGAAACCCTTCAAGATATTGGCACAGGCAAAGAATTTCTGGAAAAGACCCGGGAGGCACAGGCAGTCAAAGCCAAAATCAACTATTGGGATTGCATCAAATTGAGAAGTTTCTGTACTGCAAAAGAAACAGTCAGGAGAGTGAAGAGACAACTGACAGAATGGGAAAAAATATTTGCAAACTATGCAACAGATAAAGGGTTAATAACCAGAATCTACAAAGAGATCAAGAAACTCCACAAAAACAAAACCAACAACCCACTTAAGAGATGGGCCAAGGACCTCAATAGACATTTTTCAAAAGAGGAAATCCAAATGGCCAACAGGCACATGAAAAAATGTTCAAGGTCATTAGCAATCAGGGAAATGCAAATCAAAACCACAATGAGGTTTCACCTCACCCCGGTTAGAATGGCTCACATTCAGAAATCTACCAACAACAGATGCTGGCGAGGATGTGGGGAAAAAGGGACACTAACCCACTGTTGGTGGGAATGCAAACTGGTCAAGCCACTATGGAAGTCAGTCTGGAGATTCCTCAGAAACCTGAAGATAACCCTACCGTTCGACCCAGCCATCCCACTCCTTGGGATTTACCCAAAGGAATTTAAATTGGCAAACAAAAAAGCGGTCTGCACCCTAATGTTTATTGCAGCTCAATTCACAATAGCTAAGACCTGGAACCAACCTAAATGCCCATCAACGGTAGACTGGATAAAGAAATTATGGGACATGTACTCTTTAGAATACTATACCGCAGTAAGAAACAATGAAATCCAGTCATTTGCAACAAAATGGAGGAAGCTGGAACACATCATGCTGAGTGAAATAAGCCAGTCCCAAAGGGACAAATACCATATGTTCTCCCTGATCGGTGACAACTGACTGAACACCAAAAAGGAAACCTCCTGAAGTGAAATGGACACTATGGGAAACGGTGACTTGATCAGCATAGCCCTGACTGTTAATGAACAACTTAATACATTATCCCTCTTAGTAGTTTTTTTGTCTGTTCTACTTAATATGACTGGTTTAATTCTGTAATTAATACACAGTTATTCTTAAGTGTTGAAAATTAACTGAAATGTGATCCCTGTTAAACATAAGAGTGGGAATAAGAGAGGGAAGAGATGTATAATTTGGGACATGCTCAAGCTGACTTGCCCCAAATGGTAGAGTTAGAAACATACCAGGGGATTCCAATTCAATCCCATCAAGGTGGCATGTACCAATGCCATCTCACTATTCCAAGTGATCAATTTCAGTTCACAATTGATCATAATGAAAGGACTAAGAGTCAAAGGGAGCACATAAACAAGTCTAGTACCTGCTAACACTAACCGATAGAATAAATAAAGGGGAGAGTGATCCAACATGGGAAGTGAGATACTCAGCAGACTCATAGAATGGCAGATGTCCTAAATAGCACTCTGGCCTCAGAATCAGCCCTAAAGCCATTCGGATCTGGCTGAAAAGCCCATGAGAGTATTTCAGGCATGGAAAGCCAAGACACTCTGGCAAAAGATCTCTGTGAGTGAGATCCCAGTGGAAAGAACAGGTCTTCAAAGAAGGAGGTACCTTTCTCTGAAGGGAGGAGAGAACCTCCACTTTGACTATGACCTTGTCTAAACAAGATAAGAATCGGAGAACTCAGATGGCTTCCATAGCCTTGGGAACTCATGACTGGAGCATAGGGAGATTACTGATGCCATAGACAGGAGTGTCAATTGGTAAAGCCAACAACAGGAGTCACTGTGCACTTACTCCTCATGTAGGATCTCTGTCCTTACTGTGCTGTGCATTGAGATTTAATGCTATAACGAGTACTCAAACAGTATATTTCACTTTGTGTTTCTATGGGGGTGCAAACTGTTGAAATCTTTACTTAATGTATACTAAACTGATCCTCTGTAAAAAAAAAAAAAGAAATTATCAACTCCCAACTTGACTCTCACTGGGATTAAACATGACAATAGGTCTGATCTGATTTCATCATCACTTAAAAAAAATCATCTATTATTTTTCACTTTATGTTTCTGTGTGGGAGCAAACTGTTGAAATCCTTACTTAATGTATACTAAGCTGATCTTCTGTATATTAAGATAATCGAAAATGAATCTTGATGTGAATGGAAGGGGAGAGGGAGTGGGAAAGGGGAGGGTTGTGGGTGGGAGGGGTGGTATGGGGGGGAAGCCATTGTAATCCATAAATCGTACTTTGGAAATTTATATTCATTAAATAAAAGTTAAAAAAAAATCAACAAAAAAGAAAGAAATGTCTGTGTATATCTGTATTTCTGCGAATATAGTTTTTCCACACTGTGTTTTCTCTTTGTCAAACCAATGGTTAAGAATGTTGTACTACTATAGTTTTAATGATCTGTGATTACTTTAAAACTCACTGTACATGGGTGTATGGTTATTCTCCATTCAGTTATTGTTAATAGCCATTGTGTGTATTCCTACTAAACTGGGGTCTTTTGTTTTTTACTTGTTAAGCTTTTTATTTTGGTGAAGTATTAAGCCATTTAGCCATTTACTTGGTGTTTTTTTTTTTTTTTTTTTTTTTTTTTTTTTTTTTTTTTTTTTTTTACAGGCAGAGTGGACAGTGAGAGAGAGAGACAGAGAGAAAGGTCTTCCTTTGCCGCTGGTTCACCCTCCAATGGCCGCCGCGGCCAGCGCGCTGCGGCCGGTGTACCACGCTGATCCGATGGCAGGAGCCAGGTACTTCTCCTGGTCTCCCATGGGGTACAGGGCCCAAGCACTTGGGCCATCCTCCACTGCACTCCCTGGCCACAGCAGAGAGCTGGCCTGGAAGAGGGGCAACCGGGACAGAATCCGGCGCCCCAACCGGGACTAGAACCCGGTGTGCCGGCGCCGCAAGGCAGAGGATTAGCCTAGTGAGCTGCGGTGCTGGCTATTTTGGTGAAGTATTAAGCCATTTACTTGTAATGTAAGTTTAATATATGCCATTTCAAAAACTAAAAAAAAAAAAAAAAGAAAGGGAGAAGGAGGTAGGAGGGTGGGAGGGAAAAGAAGGAGAGAGGAAGGAAGAGAGGAAGGGAATATCATTGTGTTCTTAGACTTGTATCTACAAATCACATTGAAGCTGTTAAAAACTAATTAAAATTAAAAACAAATATTTTACAAACAAAACAAGATAGAATATATGATCAAATGTCTCTCATCTTTGAGATGATGTTCCACAGGATCAGGACAAAAAATTTTCTGCCTTCCTTTCTTTGATATCCAGTTCTAAGTATCATATTAAATATTATGCTCCTCATCGATTCACTTTTTTTCTCATAATATCACCATTTTTATCCCTGTACTTTGAAATGACAAACTTGGTTATATCCACTGGGTAATTCTAAAATTTCATGGCAAATTTTATTAAAAGGTAAGTTTATTTTGATATAAAAAATTTCAAGACCTTGCAGTTTCTTCATGATATCCATTTTATGTGAAGTTGTATGTCACTCTTGATAAAGCATGAGACCCTATATTGTTTCATATCAGACTAGCTCTCTAACACTCATCTTTCACTCTGTAATTCTAGTGTCACTAAACTACCCACAATCCCTATGAACAGGACTTGCGTAAGCTCATTAGTTGCATTTTCTTTTCCTTTTGATGACTTGATAATTATTTTCTCTTTCTGGAGGAACATCAAACAGGCAAGTAATGAAATAGCACATTCCTAGGTATTCAGACAAGACATTAGCGAGAAATAAAGAAAAAAATCACAGAAATTGGAAGCTGTATACACTGATGTAGTGAAAATCATGGACCTTAAAAGACCTCTCCTCCTATGTCAGAAAACCTATTGATAATTAAGATGTCAGAATTTTATGTTAGAAACTAGAAAAACTGCAATAGAGATGGAGAAGAAAAATACACATTATGGTAGAAATAAAAATAGTATAGAAAACAAAATTGGGGGCCGGCACTGTGGCGCAGCAGGTTAACGCCCTGGTCTGAAGCGCCGGCATCCCATATGGGCACTGGTTCTAGTCCCGACTGTTCCTCTTCTGATCCAGCTCTCTGCTATGGCCTGGGAAAGCAGTAGAAGATGGCCCAAGTCCCTGGGCCCCTGCACCCATGTGGGAGACTCAGAAGAAGCTCCTGGCTCCTGGCTCCTAGCTTCCGGTCAGCACAGCTCTGGCCATTGCGGCCATCTGGGGATTGAACCAGCAGATGGAAGACCTTTCTCTCTGTCTCTACCTCTCTCTGTAACTCTGTCTTTCAAATAAATAAAATAAATCCTAAAAAAAATATATTTTTAGAAAGCATGTATTTACTACTTTTAGGGAATTCAAAACTGGCACAAATGAAAGGAAAAAATGATTGAAAGCTGACATTGAGATAAAGTGTGAGTTGATTTGCAAGAAGAGATAAGTAGATATGAACAGCCGTAAGAAAGATAATAGGAATATTTGAAAGACAATAGCTGAATTAAAATTTTTGTATTAGTAGTAAGCCGAGCTGATAATGTAGAAAGTAGAATCAATGACCTGAATGATAAATTTGAGAAAGTTGATCAGAGAAAAAAAAAAGGTGAGATTAAAATACTCTGAATGCCAATTGGAGAAGGAGGGCTTATGAATATGGTACTCCTGAAGGAAAGACCAGAACAAAATGGTATTACGGTTTGGATAATAGTTTGGATGTCCCTCAAGGGCCCATATATTGGGCCAAGATCTTATATTAATGGTTAATGAGTTCATGTTAATGGTTGATAGATTAAAGGTAGATGTTTTACCCAATTATGTTGTCTGACGAGGAGTCTTGGGAATTGATTGGATTGAATTATGCTTCTCGAGTAGAGCCCATGATTTGAATCATGATGATTTTATAAGGAGAGAGCACATAGAGGGTAAATGAGTTGTGTGCTCCCGGGGTTTCTCCTCTTCTTGGCTGTGTGATCATCCCTCTGCAATCCTCCAGCCTCACTGGCTGCCTGATTTGGACTGTCAACTTCCAGAACTGTGAGATGAAATAAATCTTCCTTCCTAAGCAGCTCCTCTTGGGCATTTTAAAGTAATGGAAAGCTGACTAACACAAATGGAGAAGTACTAAAAAGATGTACGACCCGAAATACTACTCTGAGCACAAGAGAGTCTTGAATGTATAGATGAAATAAGTTACCTAGCTAGAAAAGAATTAGTGAAAAGAGACGAACTTCCAAATACATGGTGTGGAAATATTTTGAATTTCAAATAAGAAATAAATTGCTAGTATGAATTCAAGAAGGAAACACGTCAGCTAATAAAGAACTAACCAGATGCTATAGAGAAGAGAATCTGATACTGGCATCAGAACACCCTGAGGAGCTAGGATCTTACCATTTGCTAACAATTTAGTAACCATCAAATCCATTTGCTACTTGTTTCTAAATTGTAAATTTTGATTAGACTGTTAGAATAATCCCAAATCTGTTTCTCAAGAAAAACTGTCTTTACTTCTCAGTGTTTGTGGACCACTCCCATGTGAAAGCCTCTCATGAAAATTTTGATTTTCAAAATGAAAATCAACCGAGTATCTTGCATAAAATCTGTCAAAAATAAAACAGAAGCCCATAATCAAGAAATACAATTGCAAATTCTCTGTTACTCAGTGCCCATCAAAAATTTGACAAAGAAGAGTGAAACTTAAGGAATTTTATCTAAAGCAGTAGTGTTCAAATGCTTATAGTTTATGGAAAATAAGAACTATTATCATTTATTGATAAAACTATGCATCAGTACTGTTAATAATAATGTTTAGTGCTAGAGTTCTTAAGCATAAAATGATGGCTCCTTCCAGGAAAGTTTTTAGCACAATACAGACTACAGCTTTGCTTGGCTCACATCTGCCATCCAAAGTTATTTTTAATTCAACAAAATGTACCATGGTAGAGAATATTAGCAGGGAAACTGTAATATTGTTTTCTTTTGAGCAGTAATATGGTTTATTTTAAACAATAAGGAACTTGCTATCAGTTCTTTCTAATAAAACCTATATAACTGATTATACTTGTGCTTCTGGTTTTGACTGCTAAATGTTTCAAGTTTATAACAACTAAGATGGTGTCTGTTTATATATTACAGTTACTTATGCTGCAAAACAAACCATGCAAAAAAGCGGTGGCTTAAGCATTATTTCCCAATATTCTGTGTGTTCACTGGATTCATCAAGATTGTTGTTCCTTAGGATCTCTCAAGCAGTTGCACTTAGGAGGCTGGCCATGAGCAATGTGAAGTTTTAGTTAGGCTAAATATCAAAGACGGTTTCTTCACTGACATATCCGGCAGCAGAGCTGGGGTGGTTAGTCCCACTTTCAGCAGACCTGGTGCCGCTCTCACTCTCTGCTTCCTTCACCCACACATACAGCCTCTCCACATAGCTGCCTTTCCACATGGTAGCTACCAGATAACAAAACTTCTTGAACTTCTTGGTGATGCCCAGTTTCAGCTAGAGAAAATATTACAAGGGACCCAGGGGGACGCTACTAGGCTTTTCTGACCTAGCTTCACAACTTAGGCAACATCACTTTTACTGCATTTTATTGATTGAAAGACAGTCAATGGTTCAGCTCTGACTCAGGAAGAGGAGTTACAAAAGGACATGAATACCAAGAGGTGTTATTTTTTTTAGGGACTGTCTATGTAGACTAGGTATCACAATACAATTCAACTTTCCTTCCCTTCAGTTATTTTTCTATTTTATTACCTTCTAATACATATTTCTATTTTACTATTCCATAATATGTATTTTCATTAAAAAGAATCTTTTGGCATTTTCATAAAGAAGTGATATTAAATGATAAATTAATATTTGTACATGTGTAATAATAAACATGACAGGATACATTATGAGAAGTTCTTGAGTTAACAAATGCATGAATATTTGTAAATAAAATCATATTATACCACATGTCAGTTTAAAGTTAGTTTTTCTTGGGAGTTCATGTTTTTGTTAGAATCCTAAGAATTTTTGCTCCAGACCAATGCTCTTAATGTCAGCCAAGTGATCCATAGAATATATGATGAGATAAGAAAAAGGGACTTAGTAAACTACACAGAAACAAAGAGAATAATGTATCAGTAAAACTTCTGGAAACTCTCTGGATGGTTCCATTAAAATATAATCAGTTGAAGCTGTATTAACATTTTATATTCCTATCTCTTTCTTAGAAATATTTCGTAATTAATACAACAGTACATAAAGCATTTCCACATTCACAATTTAATGACAAACGGAGGTAAACTGAAAGATCCCAAGCTTTCTTGTATGATTATGATTCTAAGATTCTTCTCTAAAGAGTTGATTCTCCATGTCCACTGCTGCACAACACATAAAGTATCACCAAAGACTTCTTGTTCATGTCTCTTCTGTGCACTTCTCTTTCCCCTTCCGTTGTCTAGTTTCTGACCACAGCCTGGTGAGTCCTCTAGCTTGCTTCATTTTTACATTTCTCCCTTATAATTACTCCACTTGTTTCTATTCCTAGACACATTTTTCTTTACCAAAGCCTCTTTTATTCTACTTGATTTTGGACTATCTAGTTTTCTGCTGTATTTGGCAAAACTGCAGGCCAACCTCTATATAAATTGTTCTCTTTCTCTCCTCTACATCACTAAGTATGCCACTTAATCTGCCCAGGAGGTTATCCCTACTTCGCTGTGCCAAATCTTCTGCCTCACTCATTAAAAACTTTCTCAAGGTCAATGCTTCTAATTATAAAATGAAACCTCTTTCTCAAGCCTTTTTACCAGTCTAAACACTAAAGCACTTAATGGGAACATCCATAATTACTCTATAAATGTTTTCTACATATGCGTAATTTTCTTTGGTTCTTTTTTCTCCATCATTAAATCAAATAACTGACTTCAGGAACTTTGCCTTTTATTTCCCTTAAAACTCCTCACTGCATGCAGAAAAGTGTTCAGTATTTAGTAGACAGCCAACAAATGTGTTGGCTAAGAAAATCAGCAGCAGGTCTTGGTAAACTCTTTGTGCTTCAGGGTTTTTTTTTTTTTCAGTTAACAAAAAGGAATATTGCAAAGGTAATGCGCCATTAGAAAAGTGTGTTGAAATCCTTGAACAGAGAATACTCTTCAACAATTGAATGAAATAGTACTGCAATTACAATGATTTCTGAATGTCACTCTGCTACAAATCTGCTACCTACAAACAAAAGAAAATGCCACTTGAATAAAACTGGCTAAAAAGTTATTGTGCAAGGCCAAAGTGACACATATTTCACAATATATCAAACCATGGATTTTGCTTTAATATCCTGGTATTGCAAAAATAATTTTAGGAAACTTTCAGCTAAGGGAAAACTTTAAAAACTAAAGGGTGCTCCACAAAGTAAAGCTCTGGTCCATCCTGGGAGAATTAGAATTATTTCAGGAGATAGACTTTGCACTGTAAATACATTTAAATAAGTAGACACTTAATGCTATAAGAGGCTATAAAACATTTGAACTCATAGCTGAAAAAACATTGTACTAGTCTTATGAGAAGTATGTAATTAAAAGAAGAGAAGATAGGACCAAAGACACAATCAAAACATTAGAATAAAAAGCTTCTAAGTCTGGCAAGATTTTATGAAAATATTTTAGAAAATTAGTATAATGGTTTGGGCTGGCGCTGTGGCTCACTTGGCTAATTCTCTGCCTGCGGCACCGGCACCCCGGGTTCTAGTCCCGGTTCAGGGGCCAGATTCTGTCCTGGTTGCTGCTCTTCCAGTCCAGCTCTCTGCTGTGGCCCGGAAAGACAGTGGAGGATGGCCCAAGTCCTTGGGCCCTGCACTCGCATGGGAGACCAGGGGGAAGCACCTGGCTCCTGGCTTCGGATCAGCGCAGCGCGCCAGCCGTAGCAGCCATTTGGGGGGTGAATCAATGGAAAAGGAAGACCTTTCTCTCTCTCTCCTCTTTCTAACTGCCTATAAAAAAAATTAGTATGATGGTTTAACAATCAAATAAAACTTAACATTCAGGGAAAAACTACTGACTTCCATTATTTACTACAATTCTTAGTGTCCGGAAATACAAAATGTTAGTACTTTTGAAATTCTCTTATTAACTAATTGCTGTCTTTTGTCTCTGCAATGTTCCTTTCCTTTCACTCTTCCTCATTCTAATTTCTTTTACTTTTCAGATCGCAGCCTAATCGTTACCTTCTCAAAATATCCTTTCTGAGCCACAAAATCTTAACTATTTCCTCAATGATACTTTCTCTAATTATTTCTCTGTATGTTCTTTCAAAATACCCATCACAAAAATTATATTTCGGGGCCGGCACTGTGGCATAGCAGGTAAAGCCGTTGCCAGCAGTGCCGGCAGCTTGAGTCCCAGCTGCTCCACTGCCAATCCAGCTCTCTGTTATGGCCTGGGATAGCAGTAGAAGACGGCCCAAGTCCTTGGGCTCCTGCACCCATGTGGGAGACCCGGAAGAAGCTCCTGGCTCCTGGCTTCGGATTGGCGCAGCTCTGGAGGTTGTGGCTAATTAGGGAGTGAACCAGCAGATGGAAGACTTCTCTCTCTCTCTGCCTCTATTTCTCTCTGTGTCTCTCTTTCAAACAAACAAATAAATCTTTTTTAAAAAATTACATAACACAGTTTGCATGTGTAGATTTACTTCATGCTTACATACTTGACGACTGAATCCACAACTTACATGAAGGTAGCAAACCTGTCCCTTTTCTTTGCATTTGGTATCTAGCATCTAGCATATTACCTCATCCATACTATGTGTTCAGTATATACCTGTTGGATGAACAAAAGAATAAAAAATGATAATGTTCATCATGTTACCAGCATACCAATTCATTTTGATAAATGAAAAAATATATTTTAAACTCTATTTCCAATTTAGAAAGGATAATTGAGTCCCTAATTACTCTCCAATGAATGGTACCAATTAGCTGGGCAGTCTGTTTTACTTTCCCTTTTCATTATTTTAATTTTTTAAAACAATTGTTACTGGAGATTTCAAGATGGCAGAATAGGGAAAGAAAAACTGCTTTAGGCTAGGGGAAACCGGCAGCAAAAAGGTGGGGGAAGTGCATTCCCAGAGGAGACTTGGAGAAAAATCTGCAGTGGAAACGCTATAGAAAGAAGAGGAACGCTATGGATCAGTGTGGAAGATGCAAATGCACAGCAACAAGTGTGGTTACAACGTACAACCCCTGCAGCCAAAAGCTGGAGGAAATATCAGCTTTGGAGAACGAGGTGAGAGCAAACTGTAGCAGCCTGTGACACCGGTGGTATAGCCAGAGGGAGAGCCTGGTGGAGTATACCACTATCTTTGAGTTTGGCCAATGCTCTAAGGGGGACAGGGTACCCACCTAACCCAGTGAAAAAAAGGGCACGTTTCTCTCTCCTTTTTCCCCTACAATAGCCGCTGCCAGTCGGTTGGAAGAGATTGCCACTTTGACATCAGTTGTGGCTTTGGTGGTGCGTGTGCATGCACCCAGCAACTGACAGGGACAAGAAGCCATCTTGATAGCTATAGCAGTTGCGGCAGCCCGAGAGCGCACGCTCAGCAATGGGCAGGGAGAAGGCACCATTTTGATACGAGCAGCAGCTTGCAGTGGCTCTTGTGCGTGCATGTGATCCAGGGATTTTACCAGAGGGAAAAATCCATGCTCACCACTGACTTTGAGTCTGGCTGGAAGGATTGACAGGGGGCTAGGCACCCATGTAGGACTGTGAGGTGCTGCCAGCCTCTAAACATATCACAGGCTCTGGGGCTCAAAATGACAAGGTGCAACACCTACAGGCAGCTGGCTCTGGGAATGTGGCTGCCTGTCTGTGGAAAGGACAATCTAGCAGAGTGGAGTGGATCCTCTGCCACCTCTGACTGTGGGAGCCTTGTGTGCTGGGACTGTGGGGACTCTGTGAATGCACAATAATGTGCAAGGTATAGCTGGATCTCTGGGCAATCACTGTGCTCAGAGCTCCTTGAGTGCCTGGGGTGGGTCATTGCAGTGGGATCCGTATTCACACAAGGACTGCACAGATCCTTTACGCAGTTCATGCAGCAGTGGAGGTGAGTGTTGTACCCACTGTGGGCTAACCCAGGCCATTGATCACCATTGGAAGAGAGGAGGACAGAGTGTGATTATGCCAACGGAGATGATCATACCCTCTTCCCTGTTGACAATACAGGAGACCTACCATATCCAACTTCTGTGTCACCCTGGATGCTCGCCCCACCTTAGAGCACTGACTGGAGCTCCCTGGCCACACTCAGTTCATGTCTCTGATTATTCAGTGAAAGAGCAGACATTCCACTAAGCCGCAGAATCATAGTTTAAAGATAAAATCCACCAGAGGAGAAAATCAATAAATATTTCTACAAATGCCTAAAAATAAATGCAGAAATCCAAGAATAAGGACGATATCATAACTCCCCCAAAGGAACACAATAACATTTCAATATTCGAATGTGAGGACAAAGAGATTGGCGAAATGCCTGAAAAGGAATTCAAAAGATTAATCAGAGATTACTCAGAAGCAATGAGAAGCCAGTTAAATAAATCCATAAATGACACAGGAGAAAAATTTTCCCATGAGATAGTTCAGTATGTCAAATAAAAAGTATAGTGGAAAGCCTTAGCAATAGACTTGGTGAGGCAGAAGAAAGAATGTCCACGCTAGAAGACAAATATTTGGAAATTTCTCAGTCACACCACCAAAAAAGTCAAAGAAATTAGAAAAATTAAAAACAGGGTTAGAGACTTATGGAATACTATTAAACTATCCAACATATGGATCTTAGGAGGTCCTGAAGGTATGAAAATAGAGACTGGATTAGAAGACTATTCAGTGAAATAATTACAGAAAAATTTCCTAATTTGTGGAATGGGTTGATCAAGTACACAAGGCACACAGAACTCCTAAAAGACATGACCAGAAAAAATTTTGACCATGATGCATTGTAGCCAAACTTTCAACAATAAAACATAAAAAAAGATTCTAAAATGTGCACTAGAGAAATGCCAGATTATTTTCAGAGGGTCTCCAATTAGACTCAAAGTTGACTTCTCATCAGAAACTGTACAGGCTAGGAGAGAATGCAGAGACACAGTTCTAGTCTTCAAAGGAAAAAAACTGTCAACCAAGAATTCTGCACCCTGAAAAGCTCTCATTTATGGATGAAGGTGAAATAAAAATCTTCTATAACAAACAAATTTAATTTGTCACCACTCATCTAGCCTTACAAATGATGCTTAAATATGTGCTACACAAAGAAACACAGAAAGATAGTCATCAATATGAAACAATGTTAAGGCAGAAAATCTTCCAGCAAAAGTACAAAGGAAACCCAAAGGAAATAAAAGGAATATATACAGAAAAATAGCAGGGCCAAGTCATTACTTATCAATAGTAACCTTGAAGGTAAATCGCCTAAATTCTCCAATTAAAAGATACAGGCTGCCTGAATGGATTAAAAAACAAAACCCATCTATTTGCTGCCTACAAAAAACACACCTCACCAACAAAGACACATGTAGACTGAAAGTGAAAGATAGAAAAAGATATTCCATGTTAATGGAAAGCAAAAAAAAGAGCAGGGATAGTCATCCTAATACCAGATAAAATAGGCTTTAACACAAAAACTTAAGAGAGATAAAGAAAGTCCCTATGTAATGATTAAGTGATCAATTCAAAAGGAAGATGTGACTATAATAAATGTATATGCACCTGATACCAGCACATCTGGCTATTTAAACAAATGTTAATGGATCTAAAGAGAGACACAGACTCCAATACAATAGTAATAGGGAATTCAACACCTGAATTTCAACAGTGTATAGATCACCTAGACAGAAAATCCAGGAATCTCTAGAACATATGCAAACACATGGAGACTGAACAGCATGCTGCTAAATGAATACTGGGTCATAGAAAAAATCAAAAGGGAAATAAAAAAATTTCTGGAGATGAATAAAAATGAAAATACAAATTATTAAAACCTTTGCAATACACAAAAGTAGTTAAGAGTAAAGTTTATAATAATTGCCATCTACATCAAGAAATTGGAAAGGCAACAAATAAATGAGCTATCAGTGCATCCCAAGGACATAAAAAAACAACAGCAAACCAAACCCAAAATTAGCATGAGGAAAGAAATAATTAAAATTAAAGAAGAAACAAAATTGAAACAAAAATACAAAAGATTAGTGAAATGAAGAGCTGGATTTTGAAAAAATAAATAAAATTCATACACGAATGGCAAAAGCAAGCAAAAAGAAAAGGAGAAAACTCTAATAAAATCAGAGATGGAAAAGGAAATGTAACAACAGATACCACAGAAATAAAGCAATCATCAGGAATTATTACAAAGAGCTATATGTCAACAAATTGGAAAATCTAGAAGAAATGGATAGATTCCTGGACATGTACAGTCTAACAAAATTGAGTCATGAAGATTTAGGAAACCTAAACAGACAGATAACCAATTTGGAGAATGAATCAGTAATATAGATTCTCCCAACAAATAAGACCCCAGGACCAGATGGCTTCAATGTTCAATCCTACCAGACATTTAAAGAAGAAATTATTCCCATTCTTATCAAGCTATTCAAAACAATTGAAAAGGAGGAAATCCTCCCAAATTCCTTCAGATGAAGCAAACGTCACCTTAATTCCTAAATCAGAAAAACATCAACAGAGAAAGAAAACTACAGACCAATAACCCTGATAAACATAGATGCAAAAATCCTCAACAAAATGTTAGCCAATCGAATCTACAACACATTAGAAAGATCATTCACCTGGACCAAGTGGGATTTATCCCTGGTATGCAGGGATGGTTCAACATTTGCGAATCAATAAATGTGACATATCACATTAACAAATTGAAGAATACAAACCATATGATTATCTCAGTAGATGCAGGGAGAGAGAGCATCTGATAAAATAAAATATCCTTTCATGATCAAAACCTTAAGCAAACTGAGTATAGAGGGGAACATTCCTCAACACAATGAAGGCAATTTATGACAAACCCACAGCAAGCATCTTATTGAATGGGGGAAACATTGGAAGCATTTCTACTAAGATCCAGAACCAAACAAAGATGCCCACTTTCACCATTGATATTCAATATACTCCTGGAAATTTTTTTTTTTGACAGGCAGAGTGGACAGTGAGAGAGAGAGAGAGACAGAGAGAAAGGTCTTCCTTTTGCCGTTGGTTCACCCTCCAATGGCCACCGCGGCCAGTGCGCTGCAGCTGGCGCATCGCACTGATCCGAAGCCAGGAGCCAGGTGCTTATCCTGGTCTCCCATGGGGTGCAGGGCCCAAGCACTTGGGCCATCCTCCACTGCACTCCCGGGCCATAGCAGAGAGCTGGCCTGGAAGAGAGGCAACTGGGACAGAATCTGGCGCCCCAACCGGGACTAGAACCTGGTGTGCCAGCGCCGCAAGGCAGAAGATTAGCCTATTGAGCCGCGGTGCCGGCCACAATGAGATCTTTCAACACATGTATTCATTGTGTAACATTAAATAAGGGTAAACATACCTTTCTCCTCAAATGTTTATCATATGTTTATCGTGAAAACATTCTATATCCTTTTGTTCAACATAGTTTTGGGAAAATATTCAGTAAAATATTGTTATCTATAATCACTCTACTTAATATAATCACTCTACTATAATCACAAATACATTGACACTTAACATGTAGAATATGGTCCTTTAAAATCAGCAAATCACATGGTATGAGTGGGAGTGTGTGTGTGTGAGAGAGAGAAATTCACTAAAACATTTTAGAGAAAGAGGAGTTAATCTGGAAAATAACTGCCTTTCACAGTTAGACAATTATCCTGGCTCAGCTCAAGAAACAATTGCAAAAATTTTCTCTCCCTGACTGATTGTACCAAATCCTAATACTGGCGCAGAATTTGATGAACTGTGAGTTAGCCTAATATTTGCAAATGATTTGGATGAGCACACGACTGTGGAATCTGCTGGTTTTTCTTTTCTTTGTGAATCATTTTTAAGATGAAGAGTAATTACTCCAAAACCATCTATTCACTATCTTTGTTGTTCCAAAAGCCTCCATTAGTCACGATGTTCCCTCATTAAAAAGCTATGACATCGTGCTCTCTTCAGCAGCATCTATACTAAAATTGCAATGACACAAGAAAGATTAGCAAGGTCCCTGTGCAGGGATGACATCGTGCTCCCTTCGGCAGCACATATACTAAAATTGGAATGACACAGAAAAGATTAGCAGGGCCCCTGCCCAAGCATGACACATACAATCATGAAGCATTCCACATTTTTTAGCTGCTGCTGTCATTGTCACAGGATAAAAATTGCATGACTGTGTGAGATGATGGATATGTTAATTTGCTCCACTATATTAATCGCTTTATATATGTATTTCATAATGCCATGTTGTATACCTTAAATATACACAATAACATTTATTTTTTAAAAAAGAAACAATGTAAATATTAGAAAGAAATAAAGTCGTCATTATTCACAAGTTTTAAATTTAAAAATGGGGCCGGCGCTGTGACGCAGTGGGCTAATGCCCTGGCCTGAAGCGCTGGCATCCCATATGGGCACGGGTTTGAGATCCAGCTGTTCCACTTCCGATCCAGCTCTCTGTTATGGTCTGGGATAGCAGTAGAAGATGGCCCAAGTCCTTGGGCCCCTGCACCCACATGGGAGACATGGAAGAAGCTCCTGGCTTCAGATTGGCACAGCTCCAGCCATTGCAGCCAATTGGGGAGTGAACATTGGATGGAGGACCTCTCTGTCTCTCTGTTTCTCTCTCTCTCTCTCTCTCTCTCTCTCTCTCTCTCTCTCTTTCTCTGCCTCTCCTCTCTGTGTAACTTTCAAATAAATAAATAAATCTTTAAAAATAAATAAATAAATGAATCTAAAAACTGTGGCATGGACTTCAAGAGTCATAAGATTTCATCTTGGGACTTTTGAGACCTTAATAACAATTATTTGCATAAAATTAGGACTGAAGGGCATCCCTGAAAAACATACTTGAAAACTTTCCCCTGCATCCTTTATTAGTGTTGACATTATTATGGTATGTGGGTTGTTATGGTGACTGAATAAGATTGGATTTGAAAGTTTCCAAGGAGCTATTGGCAGAAAAGATCACTGAAATCTAAATTCAGAGCTGTTTCCTGAGTTTGATTCCAGACTTAGCCATTTATCAGCTCTGTGACAAGGGTCAAACCACTGACTCTCCCTTTGCCTTCGTTTTCTCATTTGTAAAATGAATATAAATAATGGTATCTATTTCAAAGGGTTATTATTAGTATTAAATCAGTTACTACTGTAAAACATTTATAATAGTGCCTGATATACAGCTGTTGTTGTATAACGTTATATTTAAATAAAAAATTGGGAAAAAATACATGAATATTTCCTTCTCTGAATATAGCTTGAGATGGGACAGAGTTCCACTCCATTATGCTGGAGAGCATTGCAAGAGTAATGAAGCATCCTAAGATTCAGTGTAGCTAATATTCTTTGTCTCTTTCAGCTACTGTTATTTTTATTTATTTGAGAGACTGACAGACACTGATAGAGAGCTCTCATCTGCTGGTTTACTCTTCAGACGCCTGCTGCAGCTGGGTCAGGCCAGGGCTAGGAGCCAGGAACTCAATCTCAGTCTCTCACGTGGGTTGTAGAAACCAAATTACCAAGTCATCACCACTACCTCCCAGGGTCTTCATTAGCAAGAAGCTGGACTCACGAGTCAGAGATAGCAATCAAACCCAGCTAATAAGTGGGACTTGGACATCTTAGCCAGTTTTTCTATATGGTAGGCTAAATGCTTGTCCCTGTTTATTATCTTTTATTGGATATTAGAGAACATTGAAGGAGGAATACATGAAGGAAAGCCAAAGCAGGGATGGAAGAAATGACTTGATCTCATATTAGAAAGTATAGGCCGGCACCGCGACTCAATGGGCTAATCCTCCGCCTTGCGGTGCCGGCACACCGGGTTCTAGTTCCAGTTGGGGCGCCGGATTCTGTCCCAGTTGCCCCTCTTCCAGGCCAGCTCTCTGCTATGGCCCGGGAGTGCAGTGGAGGATGGCCCAAGTCCTTGGGCCCTGCACCAGCATGGGAGACCAGGAGAAGCACCTGGCTCCTGGCTTCAGATCAGCGCGATGCGCCGGCCGCAGCGGCCATTGGAGGGTGAACCAATGGCAAAAGGAAGACCTTTCTCTCTGTCTCTCTCTTTCTCTCACTATCCACTCCGCCTGTTTTAAAAAAAAAAGTATATTCTGGGGTGGGCATTGGGCATTTGGCTTAGGATGCCCATATCCCAATATAAGAGTATTTGGATTCAATCCCTAGCTCCTGCTCCTGATTCCAGCTTCCTGCTAATGTGGATCCTGGGAGGCAGCAGATGATGGTTCAAGCAATTGGGTTCCAGCTGCCCACAGGGGTACCTGTACTGAATGCCCAAATGTTGGTTTCAGCCTCAACCATTGCAGGCATTTGGGGATAGCGTCTCTCTCTCTCTTTCTCTCTCTGTTGTCTCTCTCTTTCTCTGTGTGTATGTGACCCTCCCTCTCAAATAAAATTTTAAAATTGTATGTTCTTAGGTAATTTTTCACTGAGAAAGTAAATTTCACTCCTACATTTCCAAGTTATCAGAAAGCATAAATTAATAGAATCCGAATTAATGAGATTTAGATGAGATGTTTTAAGCTAGCAAGAGCTGACACATTAAATTGAGGTTATACGTGAAATTAAAGCATATAGAACTCATTTGGGAAATGATTCATTCTTTTTTGTGTTGCCAAGGTCCTATTTAGCACATCAAAGAAGACTTTGCCACTTATGAGCTGTGTGATTTTGGGAGAATCATTCAGATTACCAAAAGCCTTTTTCTCATCAGTAAAATGGAGTTGACAACAATTCCATAGCCTATCCCTCAACCCCCAACACTCACTCTATCCCTTTTTCTCCACAGGGAAATAGTGACTATAAAAATATTTTCTCAACAGAACTATATGGATAAAACTGAGTGTGTATCCTGGTTTGTATCTCCCTGACAGCAGAGCATGAGACACGTTTTTGGGAATAGGAGATTTATTTAACAGATAGAGGAGGGAACAAGGAGTATCACTCCAGGAAGGAGGATAACCTCTCTGGAGCTGGTTTGCCTGGTGGACAAATAGGTTCAGTCTCCCTGTGAACCTCATGAATACAGGGGAACTTCAAAAAGTTTCTGGGAAAACACAATTAACAGATAAGTTTATTTTGATGTGAAACAATTCTGAAAGCCATGCATAGGTTTTTTTTTTTTTTGTCTGTTTCTTAATATGCCTTTTCCATGAACTTTGTGAAGGCCCCCATAATTTTGTGGAATACACTGTTTTCTCCCAAAGGACAGGGGACTAGAGCATTTTACTACAGGACAAACCCCATTGGTTGAAATCTTTCCTTGAGGGCTTTAAAATCTCTGACTGGATGTGCCAGCAGGCAGAAAGAAGCCTTAAGCCAGAAAAGAAAAGAGACCATTTTGCCCCTGAAATTGCCACACTAGGCGTGTGCAGGATACTACCAAGCAGAGCTCTGTGTGAAGGCAGGGCTGGCTGAGAAGATGTGGCAGACAGTGATGGCATTGGCTATGGTGTGTCTCCTTTGTCTTTGTGTGGAAAATTCAATTTGAGGTACTGAGTAGGAAGTAATGATCCACTCCAGTCCATCAATATCTTTTCATATACTAGACTGTGTTGCAACGAAGTGCTTGCTTTTTTCTTCAGAGTCTACTTCACCCTTTCTCAGCAACTCGCTTTGAACTCCTCCTATTTTCCCTAGATTGATTTTTCCATCTTCAAGGTGGGAAACAGTATTTAGCAAGTCGTGTCTGCTAGGTCTTGCCCTAGCCATCTTCCTAAAACAGGTATTCTGCAATATATATATATATATATATATATATATATATGTAGGTATACTATATATGTATATAGTGTGTGTGTGTGTACATAGGAATGTGTGTATGTGTGTGTTTGTGTGCACGCAGGTCTATTTCACGTTCTTTTGTTTTCATGAAGTTTATCGTATTCTACTTTTGAAAGATATTCAAATTTCCATCTTTTCTCTCTACTTTGAGCCATATTAGACTGTGAACTACTGGAAAGCAATATCAATTCATTTTAAATGCATAGAGTTAAACTGTCTGCCATTTCCAAAATATATAGTCTATTTTAATTTCTAATGAAATTTTAAGGAATTCTTCACTAGCTTATATTCCTCTGTTGTTCTGGTTTCAGTTGGTCAAATGAAAATACCTAAGGGATTCCAAGTAACTCATGAGTGTGTGTGTTTGTGTGTGTGTGTATCCCTTTAACACTCTTTGATTTTGTATCTTTTATTTTCTGTCATATTAGTACTTTTAAAATAAGCAGAATCATAGAGTTGCTCTTGCATGTTAGCTAAGGTCTTCAGCTAATAATCTCATTATTTTAAATACTAAATACTTGCAGATCTCCAGCAAGAAGATGGAAAATATTTTTCCCTTTCATATTTTCATGGCACAATGCTCTATAAAAATCCACAATGAACAAATATTCTAAAATTATAAACCTCAAAGGAAAGTGTGGATATTAGTAAAAACTAGAATATTCGTAAATAAAATGTATTCATTATTTTAAAATATGAATAGACTTGTCAGTAAATGTAGGGATACTATTTTATGTATCCATTAAAGACAAGAGATGCCTAGATGGTAACTAAAATGAATTGAACTACTGACCTGAATTACAGATGACCAATGTCTTTGTATTATTTCAATATTAATATTATACATTTAAGTTCTCACATATAAGTGAAACACATTAGAACCAGAGTTCTAAATACTTTTCACTTAAGCAAGAACTATCATGTTTTAAAACTGTCTTTAGGGCATATGATAAATGATTAAGATCAGTGTTAGGTCCATCCAATCAATAACTCCCCCTTTGAACATTTATCACATAATTTATAAAGCTTCACAATCAAAATAAAGCTGAAGGTAGAGACTTTATCTATTTTAAATCTACTTTGCCTTCTAGCAGTTATGTAAAATTTATAAATTTATAAATTTATAAAAACAAAGTTTTATTACTATTTATATTATAAACTCTAGTCATTTTAATAAATTTAAGCATGTACCGTGAGTGAAATGATAGCTCATAAAACTGTTGGGGTTAGTGTTGTGGTGCAAAAGGTTAAGCCGTCACCTGCTACTCTAGAATCCCAAATTGGAGCACAGGCATGAGTCCCTGCTGCTCTGCTTCTGATCCAGCTCCCTGCTAACGTTCCTGGGAAAGCAGCAAAAGGTGGCCCAGGTACTTGGGTCCCTGCCACTCATGGGGGGAGACCCAGATGGAGTTCCAAGATCCTGCCTTTGGCCTGGCCTGGCTCCAGCTATTGTGGCTATTTGAGAAGTGAGCCAGTGGGTGGAAGACCTTTCTTGTTCTCTCTGTTTCTCCCTTTTTCTGGCTATCTGCCTTTCAAATAAATAAAATCAATATTTAAAAGAACAAAATATTAACATTTTGCTCTCATGGATGGTGCTGCAAGTACAATCATGTCCCCTCAAAAATGTATGAATATATGACCTAATTCTCAAACCTATGAGTATGTCATTTGCAGTGATTTTTCAGACATACTTAAGTAAAGGATTTTTTAGATGAGAAAACTGTCCTTGATTGTTTCACTGAAGCCACTGCAACCACAAGAGAGAAAGACAGAGCTGGAAAAGGCAATGGGATGATAAAAGTATGGATTGCAATGATGCTGTCAAGGCCAAGCTGGAGGAGGCAAGGAATAGATGCTCTCCTATCACCTCCAGAAAGAATGCAATCCTGCTGACACTATTTTGACTTCAGAGTATCACTGTAAGATAATAAATCTCTATTATTTTGAGTAAGAAAACTTGTAATAATTTGTTACAACTGCAATAGGAAAATAATACAATTTAAACTTCAAACAAAATGTAGCATGCTTTTATATTTCTAAAGATGTATTACAGTGTGAGTGTTTAGTGTGGTAGCAAAGATGCCTGTTGAAATGCCTACATCTCACATCAGAGTGCCTGGGTCCTAGTCTTGGCTCTGCTCCCAACTCCAGGTTTCTGCTAATGTGTACCCTAGGAGGCAGCAGTGATGACTCAAGGAGTTGAGTTTCTGCCGTGCACATGGGAGACCTGAATTAAGTTTCTGGCTCCCTGCTTCCGTCTGGTCCAGCCCTGGCCATTGCAGATATTTGAACAGTAAAACAGCAGATGGAAGTGTGGAAGTACTGTCTCTCTGCCTCTTTCCATCTATCAAAAAAATAAAGATTTTTAAAAAGATGTCCTGCTTAGCTTCATTCATATTCATATGTAAATATGAAATTTTTTATAGTTCTAATTAACAATCACAAGGATACAAGAAATAGACTCAAACTAGTTAAAATAACTAAGAAATTTATTCTATTTTCTTTTAAGAGGAGAAGTTTATCAGGTCCAGTATTTGAAAGTATAATTCAATCTCCAGATACCAGAAAATCATCGAGCAGATTGTCTCTAACTCTCACCCTTTCACTCCCTGGTTCTGGTTCCTGCTCTCACTGCTTTCCCGGCCTCCTTCTCATTCTTCCTCAGGCTTCCACATCTTGGTTTTTGCTCCACAGGCCTGCTGAAGCCTCCTTTCTGTGGGTTGTCTTCCTCTGAAAATCATGACTTGCTACCCTATAATTTTAGTCTGTATAGAGCTTTTATCAACTAGTCTTGTCTGTTCTATGCACAGATCCAACATGCCTGCAGGCTTGGCACACCCGCTTCTCCGTGAGGCACCTGAGCCTCACTTCCCTCTCATACAGAAGGTGCAGTGGTGACCATGTATACACAGCTCCAGATGGAAATGCCATGAAACCTTCCCAGAGATCACCACTCTCAGTAAAGCCCCACCCAAACTCCTCTCCATTTGTATATTCAATTAGAGAACCACCCCCTACTCCATAAAAGGATAACCTGAACTTGGAGGTATCACAGTAGCAGCTTCAGGAGTGGCAGGAGATGGAGCTCACTCTCTATGGGAGTGCAGGGTTTGCCTGGATTCACTTCTGACTGTGTCACTCTCCTTAAAAAAAAAATTCCTGCTCTCTTACCTACACTTTGTCTCTGCTTTGAATTCTCTTACACTGAAACAAGAACTTGGAATAAGCCCAGCAGGGGAGTTCACTGAGTTCAAAGATTTTTAGATTCACATATATTTGAGATTATGTGGTTATTTTTCTTTATGTGCCAGGTTTGTTTCACTTACCATAATGTCCT
The DNA here is from genome assembly GCF_964237555.1 of Oryctolagus cuniculus. NCBI lineage: Eukaryota > Metazoa > Chordata > Mammalia > Lagomorpha > Leporidae > Oryctolagus > Oryctolagus cuniculus. Next base: position 22,271,061 of record NC_091453.1, read on the forward strand.
CCAGACTCATCTGTGTTGTAGCAAATGGCAGATTAAGTGACAAGAAAAGTAGTTACCATGGGTGGGCAATTGAGCAGAAAATGGGGAGATGTAGATCAATGGATATGTCGGGTGAACAAATCTAAAGACTGAATGTACAACATGAGGACTAGAGTTATTTAAGAAATTCAAATTTTCAAGTACCTCAATAAAGATCTTTAATAAGGATAACAACAGAAAGTAACTTTAAACTACATCCAAGTCAGGTATCTGAAATTCATACTTATTTTATTAATGGAACATTTTAAAATGTCTTTCCAAATTTCAGTTAAAATGGTATGTTCATCTTTATCAATTTTTAACTTAAATCATTGTACTGATTTCTTTTTTAAGTTTTCTAAATTATAAACCAGGCACCCATGCTGTTATATGTAAATAAATCTGTACTAATCAAGCCATTTATTCACATTTAGACTATTAAAAAGATTCCAACCTGCTCTCTGACCATGAACAACTCTTACCTATGAGTCAAGCCCAGAAAGAAAATATATATCACTTACAAATAGTCAAAACAGCTAATAATGTTAGGAAAAATGAATTCTTTTCCTAATAAATGAATTAATCATAGCATTTATTCTGTGTACCTTACCAATGTTTTTAAAGGTGTTTGCTGCCACTTTAATCAACTTTGTTGATAGAAAATTTACTCACATATGTACACATTGTACACATGATTAGTAAATTCAGAGAAATGTATATAACCTTGTAACTACAACCCTTATTCACTTAAGAACATTCCATCATCCCCCAAATTTTTTGTGTAACATTTCAAAAATCAAGCACAACCCCTGTCTTGCTCCAGGCTGCTGATCTGATTTCAGGGCAGGATATTCTATATCCTTGCCAACTCTGAGACTTATCAGTCTTTTTAACTTGACGTGTTTTAATGGCTTGTAGTAGTACTTCATCATTTAAACTTGAATTCACTTACTGATCCATAATTCTGAATATCTTTTCATGTGCTTATTGGCTCTCTCTATATACACTTTCATGAAGTGTCTATTCAAGTCTTGTAATAATTTTTGAGTTACTTACATTATTATTAATGATTCATAAATATTATTCTGGATAAAGTCCTTACTCAGATATATATCACATGAATATTTTTGTTCAAATCTATTGATTGGATAAATTATGTCTTTTTTTAATAGAAGAAAGCTTAAACTTTAATGATAGCCAAATTTTTGTTTTATTACGTAGGTAGTTTTGTATCTTATCTGAGAAATCTGTATACCTAGTATTGCGATTATTTCTTCTCAGTACTTTTAAGAAATTTTCTGATTTTTAGCTTATAAGCTTATGGGTATGATTTACTGCAAATTTTTGTTTCTGGGGTGGGCATATGGAACAATGATTAGGACACCAACTGGGATATTTGTATCCCGTTTCAGAGTGCCTAGGTTTGAGTTCTGGCTCTTCTTTCTATTCCAGCTTCCTGCTAATACACTCTGAGAGGCAGTAGGTGATGACTAAATTGCTTGATTGAGTCCCTGCCACCCACATAGGAGATCTGGATTGAATTCCTGGCTCCTGGCTTTGACTTTGCCCAGCCCTAGCTGTTGTGCCCATCTGCGGAGTGAGACAGTGGATGGAATATCAATCTCTTTTTTTTTCTCTCTCTCAATCTCCCTCTCTCTCTCTCTCTCTCTCTCTCACACACACACACACATACCCTTTAAAATAAATAAATGTAAAATAGTGAAAATTATGTTTTGTGTATGATATGAGTTAAGGACTAAAGAACTTTCTTTTCTGTAAGGATATGCAATTGTTCTCTTGTGGATACTATTATTTTTTCCTTTATTGAATTACTTTGGTATCTTTGTTGAAAAATCAATTGACCCTCTATGTGTGGATCTATTTTTAGACCCTATTTTGCTCAAATAATCTACCTATTTTTATCATGATGTAGTACACTACCTTTGTTAGTAGAGGTTTATGAGAAGTCTTTAAAGCAGATAGTGTTAGGAAAAAAGGCACAGAATAGAGAGGAGGCAGTATAGGAAACTACAGCCAGACCAAATTTATTCAGAGAAAATAAATTTTCAGAGGTGAGTGACCAACTGCCTGCATGCACATTAACAGAACATGCAGCAGGAGGCCGGGACCCCAGAGGCGGGGCCTTTTTATATCTTAGGAGGGCTAGGGATGGGGGTGGGGCTAGAGGGTAGCAAGTGGATGTGAATAACTGGAACTGATCTTTCAGGTGGCCACATAGGGCCCTCCAGAACCTGGGGAAGAATATGGGGGTGGGCTGTAAAGGTAATGGGGTGTGAGACCCAATTGAGATTCAAGGCAAGGAATAAATTCCAATGTTTATTGGGCAATGTGTGAGAATGGTTAAGGCTTATGTCTTTGTTCCATCAGAGTGCAAATCTTCCAACTTCATTCTTTTTTATCAGAATGGTGTTGACTCTGTCCTTTCATATCAATTTCCTTTCCATATAAATTTTATAATCAACTTCTCAATTTGTATAACAAAGATCCTGTTGAGATTTTCATTCAAGTTGTGTTAATCAGTATATCAGTTTGGAGAAAATTTATCCAGAAAACCATGTTGTTTCTCAATCTTTTAATATTGTCTATGTCTCCATTATTTAGGCCTTCTACAATTATTCTTAAAAGTATTTTGTAGTTTCTAGTACATTTCTTTCATATTGTGAGGAGTCAGACAGGTTAAAAGGCAGTCAGGGTGGTCCTGGTAGAAATTAAGGGTGCAGAATGCTTACTTCCCCCAAAAAATTACCTTTAGTAAGATTGAAAGTGCCTGCCCATTCCCTAAGAATTTCCAATTCTACCATAAGAATAGTAGGGGAATGGCGATTCCATCTTTCTGAGCTATTGGCTACCTATCCCACCCCTTGGCAAATAAGATTACAGATCAGATCTTTTGGTAGGTTTTGTCCTTGCCTTGCTACTGAATGTCAACCTGATTGCCAAGTTTTGTTTTGTTTTGTTTTGTTTTGTTGACTGGCAGAGTGGACAGTGAGAGAGAGAGACAGAGAGAAAGGTCTTCCTTTTGCCGTTGGTTCACCCTCCAATGGCCGCCACGGCCAGCGCGCTGTGGCTGGCGCACCGCGCTGATCCGATGACAGGAGCCAGGTGCTTATCCTGGTCTCCCATGGGGTACAGGGCCCAAGGACTTGGGCCATCCTCCACTGCACTCCCGGGCCACATCAGAGAGCTGGCCTGGAAGAGGGGCAACCGGGACAGAATCTGGCGCCCCGACCGGTACTAGAACCTGGTGTGCCAGTGCCGCAAGGCGGAGGATGAGCCTAGTGAGCCGCGGCGCCGGCCTGCCAAGTTTTGTTCTTCTCTGAAATTGTGCTTAAAAGGCCTGGTACCACCAGCCCCTTTGGGTTTTGCCTTTCTTGGAGCCCCTTTCTGTACCACTCTGCCTGGAGGTCTCTGACTTAAATAAATCTTGCTTTTAAATACATCTTGCTTTACTCTGCCTTGTTCACTTGGAAATTCTTCCATGTGAGACAAAGAACTGAGGTAAAAGTCTTCTCTTCACTACTGCTTCACCTGTAACAATATCACATGCCAAGGTCTTGTGTATCATTCATTAAATCTATTTCTAGGTATTTAACAGTTTGATGTCTTATAAATTGTATCATTTTTAAATTTTATTTTTGTGCTTTGTTACTAGCAATATTTTTTATATAATGATCTTATATCCTGTGATCTTGGTAAATTAATTCATATATTCTAATCCAATTTTGTTTATTTTCTTAGGATGTTCTTCTTAGGAAATCTTGTTGTCTGCAAATAAAAATAATGCAATTCTACTCTTCAATTCCAATATCTAAGAGTTTTATATAATGTTCTTGTTTACTCTATCTTTTGTTTAGCATTGGTTTCTAACATTGAATTCAATTAAGCAGAACAGACATCATTTCTTTGTTAAAGTGTTTACTTTTTCACCACTACATATAATGCTGGTCATTTATTTTTCAACATGTCCTTTATCAAGTTGAAGAGCTTTAATTCCTGTCCCAGGTAGTTGAAGATGTTTTATTGCTTGATATTGAAATGTTCACTTAAATGAATTCCTATATTACATCTCATATTCTAGGGGCTGGTGTTGTGGCAAAGCTGATTAAGCTGCCGCCTGTGTCACCAGCATCCCATATGGTGGCTGGTCCTGACTACTCTACTTCCAGTCCAGCTCCCTGCTGATGCTCCTGGGAAGGCAGTGGAAGAATATCTATATATGTTTATGTATATGCACTTATTTGGTTTAGTTTTTACATAACCATATAAAAGCAAGTCTCAACTTGATATTGGACTTGACCCCCTAAAATTTTTTTGAAAATGTGGCCCCTTAAAGTTACCCATTATTCGAGTTTGGGGTGCTGCTTATGTTATCAAAATTTGGGGTGCCATATGATATCATCATATGCTTGTTAATAAATCCCTAATATTAATAAGCCCAAGTGGGTTCTTGCCTAGTATTTAGAGAAGAATTCTAAATACCAGTAGAAATGAACAAGACAGCATGGTACATTTTAAGCTTTTATTTATCGCGAAATATGCATAGGAGAGTGAGGGCTTCAGTCTAAGGAGAAGGGAAAATCTGGATTCATACCAAGTACCAGGAACCAGCCACGTGGAAGAGCATCTAGGCCAGGAAGCCTAGGGCGGATGGCCCAAAGGCCATGTCCCTGGAGGTGCAGGGCTACAGCCAGCCCTCTCCTGGCAAGAGGCCAGGGCAAGGGAAATGGAGGAAAAAGGGGCAGACACACCCTGTCCCAGGCATTTAATCCACTCTCAAAGGGGAGTGGTTAATTAACCTGATTGGCCAGTGGGCGCTCAGGTGTGGCCAGGTAGGGGCATGAGGTCACACAAGGGAGTGGTCAAGGCGTGGTCTTCCAGTTTAAAAACCTAATCAGTTTTAACCTGTATGCCTGCCTACTTCAAACTCAGAGATATTCATTAAAGGTATAATTTATTCCAGGGATAGTTTACCCAGAAGGCACAGTACCAAGGCTCTTCAAAAAGTTACTGGAGGGGGTCAGTATTATGGTATAGCAGGTTAAGCTGCTGTCTGCAACACTGCATCCCATGTTGGAGTGCTGGTTCATGTCCTAGCTGCTGAGCTTCCAGTGCGGACCCCTGCTAATGTGACTGGGAAGGCAGTGTTACAGGTGAAATGTCGGCGGAGAGAATATTATTATTATCTGATTCTTTGTCTCACATGGAAGAAGAATTTCCAAGCGGACAAGGCAAAGAGAAAAGAAGATTTAAAGGTTTAAAAGCAAGATTTATTAGAGTCAGAGACCTCCAGCCAGAGTGGCATAGAGAAGGGCTCCAAGAAAGGCAAACCCTAAGGGGCTGTTGGTAGTGGGGTTTTTAAGCACAATTTTTGAGGAAAAAAATGCTTGACAATCAGACTGACATTCAGTTACAAGGTGGGGACAAAACCCATCAAAAGAACTGATTTGCAATCTTTTACCCTGTCTGGCTTGCTCCTGGTAAAACTAAAGAGCCACCACAAAGGTGGGATATCTAATTTGTTTTACAGTAAACTGGGAGCTCAGAAGGGTGGAGTCAGCACTCCCTGGCTATTGTCATAATATTGGAAACTCCCAAGGAGTGAGCAGGCAGGCATTTTTAACTTTGCTAAAAATAACGTTGGGGGGGGGAATATTTTCCACCCTCAATTTCCACTGACTGCCTATTAACTCATCTGACTCCTCACAGCAGCAGCAGATAGCCCAAGTAGGACCCTTCCACCCACATGGAAGACCAAGATGGAGTTCCTGGCTCCTAGCTTCAGTCTGACCCAGCCCTGACTGTCATGACCATTTGGGGAGTGAACTGAGGACAGAAGATCTCTGTCTGTCTGTCTCTCCTTCTCTCTCTGTCACTCTGAGTCTTTAATAAACAAAATAAATTTTTTTAAAGTTACTGGAAAGTGGAATTAAATATAGGTTTGTTTGAATACAAAAATTATTTAAAATCATGCAGTTTTCTCATTATGCATATTTTCCATGAACTTTTTGAAAAGCCTAGTATACATGAATTTCAAACTCTTTTTGAATCAAAATAAAATTTTTTAGATTACCTTTCATATGGAGACAAGCTCAGAAGTGGTGAACTAGGAAGAACAGAAGCAAACTCTGAGATAAAACAAATTCACCCTCCTGTGTCTGTCTTGCTTCCTGCCTGGGTTTCCTGGAAAGTTCCTAAGACTGAGATCAAAAAGCAGCTATAACTAAGCCCAGATCACTTGCAGGTTGTGAGTCATTTCAGGTATCACAGCAAGCCTCCACCTCCCGGCCATGATCTTTTTCTTACTTTATGTTTCCTTCCAATTATGACAAAGAGTAAATTTCTTTTTTTTTTTAATTTTTAAAATGTTTTTGCCTGGCAGAGTGACAGAGAGGGGGAGAGACAGACAGAGAGAGAGATCTTCCACCCACTGGTTCACTCCCCAAATGGCTGCCACAGCCATTACTGGGTCAGGAACCTGGAACTCCATCTGGATCTCTCGTGTGGGTGGCAAAGGCCCAGGCACTTAAGCCATCTTCCACTGCCTTCCCAGGTGCATTGGATGGGAAGCAAAGCAGCTGGGACACAACCAGTGCTGCAATATGAGATGCCAGCATTGTAGGCAGTAGCTTACCCACTAAGCCATGGTGCCAGCCCCCAACAAAGAGTAAATTTTAACAGCGATTTTATGAGGAGTTAGATGGGTTAATAGGCAGTCAGGTTGGTCCCTGTGGAAATTGAAGGTGCAGAATACTTGCTTTCCCCCAAAAGTTATCCTTAGCAAGTTCAATGTGCTGAATCCCACTGCATGTTTCTCCCCAAAAGCCACCTTTAGCAGAACAAAAGTGCCTGTGCACTCTTTGGGAGCTTCCAATTTTATCATGAGAACAGCAAGGGAGTGGTGACTCTACCCTTCTGAGCTTCCAGTTTTTTTTGAAAACAAGGTACCTATCCCAGCCTTCACCACTGGCTCTTCTGTTTGATCATGAACAAGCCAGATAGGACAAATAAGATTACAAATCAGGTCTTTTGCCTCTCTTGGAGCCTCCTTCCAGACTGCTTTGGCAGAAGGTTTCTGACTTAAATAAATCTTGCTTTTCTCCCTGCCTTTTCCTCATGGAAATTCTTCTCCCATGTGAGAAAATGGTGAACCTTATTTGCCGCCATTTTATCTGTAACAATTTCAGGTTTACCAAAACTGGGAATGTTTTTCTTACTTGGTCTAAGTATGGAACAGAGCCTTTAAGACCTACTTGGAAATTTCCCTGAGAATGTCCTTTATCAAGCAGTACAGAACCACAACAGTGCAGTCTTAGCTAGTTCAATCATTTGCTTTCTGAAATGAGACTTCCCTATAATTTTACAGCCTACTTTAAATATTGCATGTGCTAAAATAACCTGTGGGGATTTAGTTCATATGGTTTTCCCAAATGTTTACCTTAGCTCTTAAACATATCTATTTCCTGTGCCAAGTAATCACCATCTGTAAAACATATAAATATCTATATATATATAGATATACGAGTTGTCAGATGCCTATGTATAAAAAATAAAGTCCATAGTATAAATATACAGACAAGTATGATTGAAAGGAGACCATTTACATTTTCCACAGGTGAAGTTTACAAAAATATGTTTCCCTTTTAGATTCACAGTTTTATTATCATGTCTTTGCTGATAATTGCTGTGTGTCTGTGTCTGTTTCTACAAATTATGAGTAGGAATATAAATGCTGTCACCCTTACACATTCTGTATTTACCAAGTCTGGATGTGTTGAAAGTCTCAACTCTGTTAAATACTTGTGAGCTTCAAGGCTAGAATTGTGAATCAATAAATGCAAGCTTTAAGAATTCTTGTTACAGAAAATATAATCGAATTCCTTATACTGCAGGGACATGAATGTTGTTAGAAATGCTTTAACAAAGTCTTTTCACACCAATAGATCTTAAGTTGCCAATTCCATTCTTTTACAGTCTGTTGCTTTCATAGACTTTACCTTTGATTTCTCTTTTCATGCTCTAGCTTCTTATGCATTTAGCATGAACGTGTCCTGATGAGGAAATATAATTTAATACTCAGAAGGTAGAATCAGAGTACAAGGCCATGGCACTTCTTGTCTAGAGTCTCAGATAATGCTTTTCAGAAATGTTATTCATATTTATGAAACAAGTTACCATATTATATAATTTTCATGTCATATAAAATATATTACTTTTATAATGAAACAACAAATAGTAAAATTAAAAGAAATGTTAGGCCTTGGAAAGAAGCTAATATTTTGCCAACTAGTGAGTAACAAGTTAGTAATTTGAGCATGATTAAAACTTGACTTCAAATTTGAGCATGATTAAAACTTACCTGGATACCTTCATAAATCAGATTACTGTGCCAGACACCAGAGGTTCAGATTCAGTAGATTTGGAATGGGATTGTTAGTAAAACTGGTCAAGTCTTATCTGAGGTGCCATCTTAAGCCCCGGGCGCCATCCTAGGCTTTGGCCCAGCTGCCGTCTTGTACAATAAGTTTTAGCCTCTCCAAAATAAGTTTCCATCTCCTAAGTCCAGCCTGGCTTACTAGAAGTCAGATGACCAAATGGCCCAACCACAAGCACCAGCTCCACCCCTACCATAACGGGATTTGCTGCTCCCATTTCCTCATCCCTGCAAGGCTACAACAAGACCTGCTTTCCCACACAAGCCCTCTTCTTCTCTCTCGACCCCTTTCTTCAGCCCATTAGTCCCTCACCCCAATAAACTTTTCCTTTAACTTCAGTGTTTTGGTGTGTTTTGTGGTGGCCTTTCAGGAATTCAAGATTCCAGATATTGTCACTACTGCTCTTTTGAGAATGCACTGAGTAGTACAGATCTAAATGTGCGAATACTGATTTTCCAAAGTGCTGAGATTCCCATTCACATACCTCAATTTTCATTTCATAGATACAAAGGTAATAAGGATCATTTGAAAAAAGACATTAATATCAAACTCAAACATGTTTGGAACCACGTTTTCTCATCACCTCCTTTACTTCAAAGTAGTTTTTTGAGATTACACTATTGTCCTTTACTTAATCTGTCAAAATAAAACCAAATTGTTGGACTAACAAGGATGCACAGGAAATTCTTTTTTGTATTGTGATGCCTCTAGCTTTTTGTTGTTGTTGTTGTTTAAGATTGCTTCAGCTATTCTGGGTCTCATGTTTCCATGTAATTTTAGGATCATCTTTTTCTGAATCTGAGAAGAATATCACTGGTATCTGTTAGAATAAGTATTATCCAAAAATCAGAAAATAGTAAATGCTGGTGAGGATGTGGAGAAAAAGATATCCTACTACACTGTTGGTGGGAATGTAAACTAATGCAACCATTATGGAAGACAGTATGGAGATTCCTCAGAAATCTGCAAATAGATCTACTGTATGACTTAGCCATCCCACCTCTGGGAATTTACCCAAAGGAAATGAAATCAGCATCTGAAAGAGTTATTTGTACTACCATGTTTATAGTAGCTCAATTCACAATAGCTAAGATACAGAATCAACCCAGATGTCCATCAACTGATTACTGGTTAAAGAAAATGTGGTGTGTGTGCATATATATATATATTCACATATATACACACATATATATGTATACACATATATGTATACATATATATACATACACACACACACGCATATGATGGGATATTACTCAGCCATAAAAAAGAATGAAATCCTGTCATTTGCAGCAAAGTGGAAGCAACTGAGGACCATTATG